>NC_141768.1:14258409-14571250 GCF_051362555.1 Lingula anatina
CGACTAATCTTAACAATGATTATAACATTGGTATTGGGTTTATAATAATAGTTGGACTGCACTAAGATTTTCTACTTGGTGTCTGTTGTTATAGGTGCCCTATCAATTGGAAGGGCAAACGATGCGAAACTTACCATCACACAGCTGGAAAACCAGTTTATTCTCAGCCATCGAGTATGTATAAAAACAAACATAGTCGTTGTCATCTGTGCACATTCATTTTCACTAGCATTACCAAAGATCTTAAAGCATGGCATGGTTTTGTGGTATTAATGTTTATTTTGTTATTATTTGTTTATCTTTTGGTTTATTGTATGATTTTGAAAATTATTGGTGACTAATCATTATTGCATGTAGTTTTCAAGTTATTCCTTCCCCCTCATGCACTCATAAGCCAGAAGACATCAGCTTGCTCAGTTTGCATGGAGAGTCAACTTTATTTCTGTTTTTTATTTTGGGAATTATTTTATTTTGGTTCATAAGGAATTTTCGTGCAATCCTTTTTATTATTATTTTTTTTAACGTCAGTTTGAGGTACTTTTTAAGATTAAGACCCCTATTTTGTTACCCCAGTGCACCCTTTTCTTTTGAAGTTTCTTTATTAATGATAATTATGGAGTAGTTTGAGAATTATTAGTATTGTCCAGTGCACTTTCCTTGTTATCCCTGTCCCCTGATATATATGTAGTAGAAAAAAACTAACATGCATGTGCTAAGTGCATATGTCAACTCATTTTCATATCCTCAATTAGAATGATTATTTGCCTTTAAATTTTATAAAGAGACATAAAAAGGAATAAAACTGTAATGAATACCTGCAATATGTGAGGTCATAGATATTATGATTAAGGCTTAATGCCAGTACATGTCTTGCTTTAAGATCATTGTTTTCGCATAGTGATAATGATAGTCTTTTATGATGTTTTTTCCCCAGACCAACCAGCTAACCAACTGCTGCTGCTGCTAATACGACCTTATGCTTCTTCTGTTTGTGTGTGTTGAACAGTATTGAGTAGTTGCTAAACTTTCCATTTATTTTGTTAAATTTCAATAGGTGCCCACAAGTTTTCGCTGGAAAGCGGTGCGAACTATCAGTTCCAGGGACAGGGTCAGTCGTGACCAAGAGTATGTATCCATACAGCATGACATATTTGTAGATGGCACCACTTGCATGCTTTCCCAACACAACCACCATATGATCAAATTATGCTCTGTACTATGATTTTCTTTTCAATTTTAATATTTATTTGCTTAGTTCATGCAGTATAGAATACTTTCTTTCTCCCCACCAAAACAAAGTGTCAGTATTCCAAAGGATCTTTCAGTGCAAAATTTTTGAAACATTTGTCAAAAGAAATTTGAACTCCATTGGAATATTGGACTATCTATCTATGACATACATCATAACAATATTATTTTAAGAAGGGATTCAACTCCAATCTTTTACTTGTCTTGCCAACCCTCCCCCCATATTTTAGTCCCATTCTCTGTTTTCTTTCTTTATATAGATAAGCCATTTTAGTAGTGTATAACTTTTATTTATTTTATTATTATAATTTTCTTTATTTAATTTTATTTTTTGCATGGTTTATTTTACTGGTCTTCTTTTTATTTACAATGAATTTATTATTACAGATACATTGCATGCTTCCTGTACCAGGGAATCCCCATCACTCTTGGAATGCAATTTTTTCTTCTATTTTGAGTTGTTTCTTTCATTGAAAGTGGATATTGCACTTAGTCATATACACAGTTTAAATGGTATTTTCGGCTGCTTTTTAATTTGATGCATTTTACCAAAAAAAAAAAAAAAGGCTATTTACCCTATTCACACTGGCAGTTTCGACCGCAGTTAAGGCCTAATCGAGGTCCTATTGGGGTTTTACTTTTCTAATGTGAACACACAACATACCCCTCACCGCATTCCAAATAACCCCAGATAAGGACTAGGGTTAAATCGGAGTTAACTTTGATTCGCTGTCAAATTTGAAACCCATGCACACAAGCAGGCAATTAATTTCGCGGGAAATTCTGATGGTGCTGACACTGATTGTACTTATACATATATATCTAGCATTTAATAATGGGCTGCAGTAAAGGAGTATTTTGGCCTGTGGAGGCTATCAAGTCCTGCTCTGCATATGGTCTGTGAGCGAAATACAAAAATGTTGGAGGAGAGTGCCAAAAACAAAATATTATTCTGTTTCTAATGAGATCAGTTATGTGCATGCTTATTCAAGCGTGATTCAATTGGAGTTGAGTCAACTGCGGTTTACTTGCTAGTGTGAATAGCCTTATTGAGTTTTAAATACCTATAAAACAGATAGGTAAAAGTGGACTGTGGCAAAAGAAAACTCTCAGCTGTTGTTTGTTTACAGCGCATAGACTAAATCTTGCACTGTATTTGGCACCAGAGCTTCTTAAATGTACATCATTTGAAAAGGCAGCCTGTAGTTTATTTACACCAACTGTCCCAGTGATATCAAATACAAAGTCCTCCTGCAGCCGTCCCTGTGGTCTAAAAGCAGTATGTTACACAGTTTAAAGGCCCAGTATACTGCAGTGTATGTTTCAAGGAATGGAGATGGGTTGTTTTACAATATTATCCATGTGCAAATGTGTAGGCTCCTGCCTCACTCACACTGCAGGGGAGCCACTGTTCCAGTGTGTATGCTCAAGTATAGATGGTAACAGAGGTGGCCCAGGGTTTATGGAAACATTTCTGTCAGTCATGTTGTGATCCAGAACGTTTGACTCTATAAACAGTCTAGATTTCTTGATGGGATTTTGCATGAAAAAGTCCAAAAAGAAATTTTTCACAAATTGAATGGGGAAGAGGAATAGTTTGAGAAAATTTTTTTTCTGTATGGCACTTTGTTGCTGTTGACTTTGGACTTTTTTTTTCTTTTGGAAGGATCTCTTCAGAAAAACAACTTTTTTTGCATTCCAAAAAGACCAGAATACTTAACGTATACTTGACACTTACACTTTTGAATAGGGAATTATTTGCACGAAGGAAATATTTTTCTGTTGCAAGGATGAAACTGAAAGGTTACAATTTGAGTTACCAAATTTGTAAAAAAAAAACAGATAAGCCACCACTGTCTCCATTAGATACTTTTGCCATATGTACATCATGAAATGGGTGCTAAATGCACACCTATACTGTATACTTTGCTGCATGATGCTATGCAAAATATGATAAGTGTACTCAATATATTGCTCTCATTGTACTTTTCAAGATTGGTTTCATTGTCTTTGAAACATCAAAGATCCCATTTGAAATGTTTCACTCATGTAATGTGGTGTGTTTATAGTCTGTACACAAAGTAATTATGCCAGATATACAACACAGAGCAAAGGGTACTTCTAGGTCATTTTACAACTAGTTGTAGCCCATTTCATGTTTCTGTGGCTTCAAATTAGAATGTATTATTTTTTTGACCTGAAAGCGGCAGGGCACCAGAAGTGCACAGACCTAATTGCAGCTATTTGGGCTTAATGTTTTCCGTTTCACAGGGGAAGTTTTACAAAATGTCTCTCCAAACCTGATGCAGTTGATCCAGGCAACACCACATTGCAAGGGTATTGACCTTGAAACTTGGTTCTTTGGTGGTTGAGAGAGAATCTGTGGTTTTCAATGAACTTAAAAGCAGGCGTTTTAAAGACTGCATCTTTTAGTTTTGAGAATTTTTTTCAAAATTTGCAAATGTTTTGTGTATAAGATAAAAAAATAAAGGAATTTTGTATTTATTCACACAAAAATTTAATTAATTTGAATTATGTATTTTTTTTATTATAATTGTAGGTGCTTGGGCCACAGAAACTTCCATAGTTGTTGCATGCGGAACTCTTGTTGTACTGATAGCAGTAGCAGCCGTGGTTGTGATCATACTCCAGAGAAGGTAAGAGTAAATACCCTCTGTTCTATGAAAAAATAATTACACGAATCATAGAAAAGCAGTTTCTGATGTAAAAGGTGAAAAAGTCTCTCGAATATTGATCTATTTTGAAAATTACTTCAGCACCTTGAAGTCTTGTGGGAGATCTTATTGTGTTTGGTTACTTTATTCAGGATAATCATACTTTCTGTTTATTTAATTGTTTTTTTTTTTTTTTTTTTTTTGCCATTCTTCTGCAGGCACCACCGCCGTAAGAAGTCCCAGTTTGCAGCAATGTATTTTAAAGGTGGGGCCGCAGGGCAGGATGACCATGGGCAGGACATCTGGCTGACCAGAATGACCAATGTAAGTATATATGTTACTTCATGAATATGCTTATCCCTACAAAGTAAAATTTACAACAGCAGAAAAAAAATAATATTAACTAATTTTTTTAGTTATTATCACTATTCATGTAGATGTATATACACTCTTGAACAATGGAACTGCCACAGACATCTAATTTAAATGAAGATCTAAGTGCCTTCTGTTTCTTTGATATGTATCATTGGAAAAGTACTGTTGAACAGTGCCTTGGTCTGCTGAGATTGCCTGTTCTTATCTTCAACCTACAGAATTTTTACATAATAAAGTGGGAGTTTTCATGTCATATTTGAGACAATCTTGATGAATGTCAGTTGAGCGTTGCCTCCGCCTGCTGCCATTGCTTGTTTGTATATTCAACCCTACTCCATTTTACATAACATGAGAACCCCTGGGATACATGTTATGAGGAAGACCAGTTGAGTGGTGCCTCTGCTTGTCAGGTAGTGGCTGTTAACATGTTCATCAGACACCTGTCTGTTGGTTTACCTACCCTTGTGGGGTGATTAGAAGTGCTAAAGCAGGAAATAACTGCATACTCAGCATAGAAGGACAGGGGCATATGGTTGAGTGCAATAGTTAAGCTCATTTCCTCTTCCCCCCTTACATAAAACAAGTAAAAAGTTAATTGAGTGAAAAACCACGACAGAAATTTGTAGTTTGGCATCTCTCCCCCTTTCTTTGCAGCAAGCTCTAAGTTTCCTCATTATTACTAGTTTTAGGTTTTTTGCTTTCTAAATTACAGGTTTCCCCTCACTTCATTGCAGCAAGTTAGGATCATTATTACCCACAAGTTCTTGACTTTTTTGTTCTCACCGAACATTGCAGCACATTCTAGTTTTTTTTCTACCCTCCATGGTCTGCAACAAGTATACAAGATGGAGCTTTCAGAGCACTGTGCAAATGTCAAGCTATGTTAGCGGAGTGCACCTAAAGGTCTACTGATCAAAGATGACCCATTGGCTCCATGTTAAATGTACCAAATGAAAGTTACCAGTAATCAGATCACAAATGAACACACAACATAAGAAGATAAACGAACAGTTAATGTGTTTATAGTAGTACAGTATAACATCACCAAATTGCTTCAAACTCTTGCCTCGTTTAGAGAACTTTCCATTGGTGCTTGGATCTGGGTAAATTGTTTAAGGTACTGGACCATCCAAAATGGACAGATTACAGACTGACAGTTAAAGTTAATTTATTTAGACAATCTGGCTGAATTTTCAGTACTTTTGCAGTTGATAAATATCCAATCCAATATAGAAGACCCAGGGTGGTTTTCTAAGCCAGCTAATGAGCTGTTAAATGATTGGTAATTGATTTGTTTTGGAGCCGAGTGCAGTTCCCTAGCTCTAATACCCTTGATGTGGTTTTAGGATGAGTCAGATGGCTGAAATTGTATCAAGGTGTTTCTTTCTGCAAAGATGGTACAGTTTTGTCATGTCTTCCTTGTTCAATTGCTGTGACTGAATAAAGAAACTTGTTTGGAAAATGTACTTTCTGAATTTTAAACTGCACTTTGCTGAATTCTTTTGTCTGATGCCTTCCCATTAATCTGTTGTTTGTCAACCTTGCATGTGGTAACGAATTGATAGAAATGGAGAAATTTGGTAGATCATTTCCAGAGGAGATTTCTGTATAACCTTGCAATGAATGTTGACACAAAGATGTAACCTTAGTTTTTCATGTGTGAGGACTTCATTTACCCCTCAGTGTATTACCATGACTATTGTGCAACTTGTCTTGGGAAATTATTCAAAAATCTTCTGACTGGAAATTGCCTTCTGTTATTCATGGCGTTTTTCTCTCTTCCAAAGAGATTATCTGAAGTTTTTTTTACGCTTCTTTAGATTCTTTCATGTTCTTTTTATGCTACTGCTTGTAAGGATCTCACTGCCTGAGATTTTTCTCAGTAGGTAACCAACTGTGCCAACAGTGATGTTATGTAAAGGTCTTCCTAAATCCTTAAGAAATTATGGTAAATAATTTGATAAAAGAGTAAAAATTTGCTTCAAACAATTTTTCAAGGCGTGCAAAAACAAGTTTAATTTCTGAAATCTGGAGATGATATTTCAAAGCTTTTACCCCCCTTCATTGCTACTGTTTGTATAATGTCTCAGCCAGTACTTCCAAAAAAATTGCCAAAAAATTTTTCCCTTTGGAAAATTTAATTTTGTATCAAACGCTGCAAGCACTGTTTTTGGATCCAATGTGGCCTTTTGAAGCTGGTGTTGTAACCTTCTAACTGTTGAAGTCTCTTACTGTAATAGTGATGATTGAAGACCCAAAATAAGTTGTGTGTGGTGTTTTCTCTGGTAGATATCTGTTTTCACAGCTGGAATTCAGACAGAGGGACATTTCATCTGATTGACATTTTGCTAAATGCGCTGATGCGTCTTTGTTAAAAAATACACTGATTAGAAAGTGATATATGCAGACATTTTGTTTCATGTAACTATTGCTGGCTTTTCCTTTAATACTTTAATCGATAAAATTATCCTAGGCTATCTGGCGTTGCTACCTAGGGGGTATGTTTATACTGTAGAAATCTCTGCGAGCTGTGCACCTTCACACACAGTTGCCACCAGGCACCAGTATGTACTGATTGACATCCCCGTTAAGAGTCCCAGACACCAAGTTCAGGTGCACAAAATTAACATGGCAGAAACTAAAATTTGGAAGAAAATTCTTCACAGACTCTAGAAACAGCTTGGAAATTGGACAAGAATCGGTCAGGACCTTTGCTGCACTTGGTTCACCATCTTTTGTTAAAATTCTTCAGTTGCCACTCCCCATGTCAATTTAATAAGATTTTATGTTATCTTGTCAGTTGTACAGGCAGTTCCAGTTTAGATCTTATCAATTTCCTGAAGGATTGGTTTTTATTTGTACCCATTCATAGGACTGCTGCTCATTTCTCCTCACCACTAGACTATTTTGTTAAAATTAACAGGGTGAGAATGGCATGTTTACTCCCAAAAACTGGGTATGTTTATTAAAAGGAGTAACAGCAGAGAGACCTAAAGCTCCAAAGCCATCCTTTTTCCATGGAGTGTAGATGAAGAAAAGACAAGTAGTTGGCACCCTTACAGACATGAATGTAATCATTTATGTCTGGGAAGAAAGGAATTAAATGTTTTAAAACCTGTGGCTTGCTGATTAATTCTTAGCACAATCCCAGTACAGACCAGGTTTTCTTACTGTTGACCAGGGTGTGTTTACAGTGATATTCAGATTGTATATGCTAGCCCACTCAAAGACCTATGGTTTATTTTGACTCCTAACATTTGGAGAGACTCAGTATTTTCTTGGGTGTTTTTAGCAAATCAACCTAGGTTGAGGTCACTGAATGTTCCAACAAATTTGGGAATAAATGTATAAATTCCATGCGTGAAACAATGTTTGGTATTTAACTTTCTCAAATATTTACAACTCCTTATTGATCTCAGATTAAAGTCTTCCTTATATCAATTTACAGACAAACCAGCCTGGAGCTCTCGACCCTAACAACCAAGAGAGTTCTCCTTTGATAGCCCATGGCTGCACGAACCCGCTCGGAGATGAACCCGATGGCCGCAAACCTCCAGCAACTGTTGCCGAGCCGCAGGACAGCTTGGAGAGACAACAGCGAGGTCGGCTGCCTGCCGTGTCAGAAACTCCCAACAGTATGCGCAAATATACTGTCCACCAGAATATGCCTATTCACCCTTTAGTGACTGCAACTGTTCACGCAAAACCGCCAGAACACCAAGAACTGAAGAGCAACTCTCCTTCGCAAAACTCCAAGACTGAGTCACTGCAACAACGTATGCACCACAGTAGCGGTAGTGAGGATGATGCTGAATCTCCTGACCCCACAGGTCGTCTCCATGGTAACAAAACTGGAACAGGCCTTCCTCTTGAGATTGACGACTACATTGAACAGCGAGGCAGCCCTATGATTGACAGCGACATGGAGGTCAATCCTGCAGACAGTGAAGTTGACCTGAATATGGGAAGCCAGGATGTTCACCATCCAGGTCGACATCACCGTCGCTATGGCAGCCATGACCAAATGGAATCAGAAATCGATGCCAATGATGAAAGTTTCGAGGAGGGAGATCACGATTTTCATGAGCAGCTTCTCAACGGCTACCTGAACAACTTAGGTTCTGCCAGCAGCCCTTCCCAGATTAGAGTTCCCAAGTCACCAAAGACAGATGAAACTGCTAAGGCCTATGCTTACGATAGTGATGATGATGATGATGATAATGAAGAGGAAGTGGAGGATCCACGGGTGCATTATCATTATCCCAATCCCAAGTTCACCACTTTCCAGCCGGGTCCCAGAACAGGTGAATATAGTAATCAATATAGCAGACCACCTGAACAAAAGTATCATGCCTAAGACCAAACGCTGCGAACTGCCTTTTTTATAAGGACACTGCCATGTTAAAGTATATCTGACCTATTGAAAAGGTTGTCAGACATTTTAACTTCCTATATTGTATATAGATTTATATTATCTGACATGTATGTAAATTAAGTGATGTATATATTAACATTTGTATATTAATGTTGCATATGTCTGCACTATTTATTGCATGTGTGTTACACACAAATGCACCGCTATATTAAAGAGATGTTTATGGATCTACATATCTGTAACCTTATTACATATACAGGGTTGATGAATTGCAGCAATTGATTCAAATGTCACCATGTAACCTGTATTATTCTTGTGATTTCCATTCATATAATAATTATATTGTAAAAATAATGATTTTAACTGTTAGACACTACAATGTTGACTTAATATATCATATATACTTATTTAAGACGTCTGTTTTCTTCTTTTTTATGTACAGACACAGATGTGTCTGTACATATAGCCATCATCTGCGTCTGTCGTCGCCGTCGCCGTCGTTGCCGTCGTCGCCGTCGCCGTCGCCGTGCACTTTTACCGATAACACGATAAGTGGAAAACCATTTTACCTTTTGACTTGAAACTTGCAGAACTGATGAATATTCATAATACGCAGGTCAAGTTCGAAAATCAGCATGATCGGGTCACTTTTAGGGAATTTATGCTGTTTTTTCACTTTTTTCAGCATATATGCAGCACCGATAACACGATAAGTGGAAAACCATTTTACCTTTTGACTTGAAACTTACAGAACTGATGAATATTCATAATACGCAGGTCAAGTTCGAAAATCAGCATGATCGGGTCACTTTTAGGGAATTTATGCTGTTTTTTCACTTTTTTCAGCATATATGCAGCACCGATAACACGATAAGTGGAAAACCATTTTACCTTTTGACTTGAAACTTACAGAACTGATGAATATTCATAATACGCAGGTCAAGTTCGAAAATCAGCATGATCGGGTCACTTTTAGGGAATTTATGCTGTTTTTTCACTTTTTTCAATATAAATGCAACACTGATAACACAATATAAGAAAAACGGATTGGCCAATTGTCATTATACTCACAGGAGTGGTCAATCTTACTAAAACGCAGGTTGAGTTCGAAAATCAGCATAATCGGGCCATTATTTTAGAAGTTATACTGTTTTTTTTTCACATTTCCTCAGATTCAATTATTAGGCATGTTAACAGTCTCATTATTTAACTAATAAGATGCCTAAAAGTGTTTGTTTGATATTTCCTGCATTTTTACAACATTGTTAGTTGATTATGTAAAAAACATGGTAAACTTGTTATCATGTATTGTGTAATAAAGTGTCAAAAATGGAAATAAACTCATATCATTGCAGTTTGTCAGATGCATTCATCCACTATGTTCAGAATCTCAGAATGGAGGAAGTTGGACATCTAACACTGTTCTATTGATACTTTTCCCATCTCATCAATTTTCTTAGTTGGTCATATAAAAATGGCAGTAAAATGTTTATTTTGTTTTATGTTAAAAAAGTGTTAAAAATGGAAATAAACCCATTTCAGAACAGTGCTGTCTTGTTTACATTTTGGCATTTTCAAGGTGTGACTTTGAAGTTCCATGGGCCTAAAGACCTTTGCTAGTCACATTTTCTGAATATCTGTGATAAGCTGTTAAACATTATGTAATATTGCATCAAAATTTGAAGAAACCCCTATTTTGGGCACTGCTTCCATGATGACCATTTAAGGAAAATCATGTCACTTACTGTTCTCAAACTTACAGGAAAGAAACATGGGACTAAAATACAGCTTCAGTAGGCAATGCAGTCTGTTTGGTATTTTTATTTATTTATTTATTTATTTTTTTTTTTTTATTTTTTTTTTTTTTGGCAGTTAAACAGTTTTTTGTGAAAATTTAATTTTTCACATATTGGCATTTTCAACTTAAAAGACTTTAAAGTTCCATGATCTTGAAGACTTTTGCTTGTCACATTTTCTGAATGTCCATGTTACTAATATTTTATTAATAACATTTGATTGTCATTATGCTGTTAAACATTATGTAAAGTTGCATCAAAATTTGAAGAAACCCCTATTTTGGGCACTGCTCCTATGCTGACCATTTAAGGGAAATCATGTCACTTACTGTTCTCAAACTTACAGGAAAGAAACATGGGTCTAACATACAGCTTCAATAGGCAACGCAGTCTGTTTGGTAAATTTTTCTGGCAATTTAACAGTTTTTTGTGAAAATTTAATTTTTCACTTATTTGCATCTTTATTTTCTGTTCTTTGTCTGTACATTTGACAGCTTTGCTGCCTTGTTTTCTTTTTTTTTTCTAATTTTTTTCCTTTTTTTTCTTAAACAGTTTAAAGAAAGAAGAACAATATTGTGTCCAATTGTAGAGAACAGTGATAACTGATAGGACAAGAGTTTGTTCCTTTTAAGGGATATTTTTGTTTTGCTAGCTTTGTCAAGAATTTTTTTCAGTTTTCTTGATAAGTTTATTGGAGATTTGTTTTGTTTGTAGTCAAGAATTTCATTCAGATTTCTTGTTAAGTTTATAGGAGTTTTGTTTGTTGGTGAATTTTTATTTCAATTTCAAAAGAAAAAATGGTTTGACATTGAACACCTTAGAGGTGAAATTCTTTTCACCTGACAAATCCATCTTGTTACAATGATGCTAGCACTACACCCTCATAGGGTGCGTTGAGTGTCAGAAAAGGCATTATGGAAGTAAGCATTCTGTGATATTGGGACGTCTCTAAACTTTCCATGATGTGGTGTATGTAGAACTGTCTGCAGTATTTGTACAGATTTCATTGCAGCCAGCATATATATATTACTTATTGCCAATATGTAGTAGACTCCCATGTAAGAAGACTCCTAAAAGAACTAAGATTAAGTCCATGATAAAACATTGATCTAAATTACCACTGAATTCATGAAATGCATTTCATATTATGTGGTTGATAAATAGCTTTATGGTTTGATCTGAATATTGGAAAACCAGATTTTTGGTTCAGTAGACATACATTTGAATATAGGAATTGTTTTAAGGAAAATAAGAGCTCCTTTTGCCAGTTTTGTAGCACAAATCAAGATTGTGTGGATATCTGGTCCTAGTAGAAAGAATTTAAAATCAATCTGCAATTGAACATTTTTTCCTCAAGTATATTTAGCTTTATGTAGCAGTGTTGACTGGAGTCAAGAGTAATTTTTGTACACTTAATTTATTAGCACAAGCATTGTACTTAATTTATTAGCTATTATCCCCAAGTGCTTATAATGCACTTGACGCGATTGTGTGATAAGTAGAGAAAATTGCCCAGCAAGTCGTAGACACTTGCATAATTAGTACCACCAGCGTATACGCTGGCGGTACTCATGGTTTTAGTCCCGACCCGTCTCGTACAGCTCCGCCGGCTCCTGCGGCTCCGCAGTCGGGCGCCGGAAACAAGTCCTTTACAACAAGTCCTTTCCTTTACGGAAACAAGTCCGTTACCGCTTCTCCTCCTAGACCGCCAGGACCTGTGTCCCCATCTCTTGGATTTAGGTCACATATAATCTCAACTTGAACACCCTGTTTTTTTTATCTCTGTCGGTGCATTGGCCTGGGCGTGACACTTGTTGAAACGCACCCTTGTCAAAATTTTTGAAAATTCAAGGCTAAATATCTCCCAAACCAAAGGAATTATGGGAAAAATTACTACAGAAGTCTGACCGAAACTCATATGTGGAGATTTCAAATATGCCCTTGGATTTGACTTTTGACCTTTTTTTCAAGGTCAAACAAGCCAAAATTTTCTAAAAAATGGGAATTTTCTGCAAAAAAATATTTGTTTGTGCTATTTTTTGGAAACTACACAGATCTAAGCTCTCCTGTTACAGTGAGGGGTTACAATTGGGGACTCCTTTCATCTTTGGGAGTTTGGGGTCAATCGGTGCATTTTCACGGGAGAAGCAGCCATTAGATCCCGAAACTGAAAACTTGTTTTTATTCTGGAATGGTAAATGCCAGAAACCTTTTGTTCATCGCATTTTGTAGAACTTGTCAAGTGCAATACTGGAGGTGGTGTCCATTTTTTTGTTTTCGATATGGTTTAGGCATTGCGCTATATCAAAAATTACAACATTGCAATATTCAGTGGGGAAAATGATAAATATTCCAAAATTAGCAGAGATATGCCCATAGTTACTATTGAACTTGAGTAAGAAGTCATATACTGGTAATCTAACTGTGACCTTGAAATTGACCTTTGACCTACATTTCATGATGAACTGCACTTTGAAGTTTTCTGATCTTTATATCTCCAAAACTGGCAAAGATACGCCCATAGTTACTATTGAACTTGAATAGGAAGTTATATACTGTTAATCTAACTGTGACCTTTAAATTGACATTTGACCTACTTTTCACCATGAACTGAACTTTGCAAATTTTCCAGCCCTTATATCTCCAAAACTGGCAGAGATACACCCATAGTTACTGTTAAACATGAATAGGAAGTCATATACTGGCATTCTTATTGTGACCTTGAAATTGACCTTTGACCTACTTTTCAACATGAACTGAACTTTGCAAATTTTCTATCCCTTATATCTCGAAAACTGGCAGAGATAGGTCCAAAGTTACTATTGAACTTGAATAAAAAGTCATAAACTGGCAATCTTACTGTGACCTTGAAATTGACCTTTGACCTACTATTTATGTTGAACTGCACTTTGCATGTTTCCTGGCCTTCATATCTCCAACATTGGTAAAGAAATGCCCATAGCTACTATTGAACCTTTATAGGAAGTCATATACTGTGGCCTTGAAATTGACCTTTGACCTACCTTTTTACCACAAACTGAACTCTGCATATTTTCGTGCCCTTCATATCTTCAAAACTAGCAGAGATCTGCTCAGTGTTGTCCCTAGGTTTTCTCTTTTGTCAGCATACCGGTATATGCAATACTGATAATGCATTTCAAGGAAAACCAATAGGCCTATTGTCTAGAAAATCACAGGAGTGATCAGTGTTAGGAAAATATAGGTCAATTTGAACATCTCCTTGATTGGACCATTTTAACTGTTATGTTTTTTTGATTTTTTTTTTTTTTTTTTTTTTTTTTTTGTGCATATTTTGAGAACTCTTGTTTATTGCATTTTATAGAGCTTGTCAAGCACAAGACTGGTGGTGGTGTCCAATTTTTTTTTATTATTTTTTTTGGGGGGGTGTCCTTACGAATGTGCTTACTCCAGCTGGTGGTACAATATCCAGAGGCGGTATCGCCTCTCTGATCCTCTAGTTCCTCCCTTACAGTGATATGTTTAGTTATCCTCTGTTTTGGGAAGCGTGTAAAAATATGAGACTCCACCCAAGATGTGCTTAGTAGTAGGACATTCATTTGAGGTAGCCAGGCATGCATTTTATGATCCTGTGTTGCTGATAGAGACACTTAGTAGTGCAGGCTGTGATTTGGTTACAGTTACTGATGTATCGATTAAGGATTAAATGAAGGCGTTGTTCCCACACAGGTGGAGTCTGAACTGGAGCATAGCGTCCCTTTAAGATAGCATTTCCAAATGTAGAAAAGAACTACAGGTCATTACCCATCTCGTTTAAGATCAGTCTAACTTTAACACCCTTCACATTTCCTTCTTTTTAATCAAATCACTATACTAGTTTGCAGCATCATCTTATTGTAATGACAACATCAACATGGATAACTAAGAGAAATATGGCTATGCTCTACTAGATTTCACCAGGAGATACTATGCACTGGTTAATTAATTGTAATTCTGTATGCTAGGCTGTTTTATCAAAATAATATAAAATTCAGAGATATTTTTAGATCTATTTTTGTATAGAAATGCAATTCAACATGACTGTGAGCCAGAGTGGGGGGGAAATAAAGAAGACATTTACTACTTCAAAAACATTACTGGTTAATGAAATAATTAAGGTCAAGGATTTTTCTGTAAACATTTTTTGTTGCTGTCTCTCTTTCTTGAATGTGTCCATGTTTCGTTTTTCCTTGTACTGGAAATAAGAACAGGGAAGTCAACCCCAATCTTTTTTGACGGTTCTTGATTTTTACAGATAGGGGCCACTTCTCACAGCATGTCGTTTTGCACTATGTTTTAAACGGGAAAAATAAATGATTGAGTAAATTAAAACCACTTTTTTGTCTTTTATTTGGTTTTCACATGAATGGACTTGAATGTAATGATATATATTGAGGATGGGATTACAGTGCTAAAAGGATTTTTGAATATCATTCTGGTTACTTGAACTTCACAGAGCTCTCATGTAATGAATTGTATTGACCACAGACTCGTTTAAGTTTATTGTAAAGCCCATTATTATTTTGTATCATAAACTAAAGCTTTACATCATCATTGCTGGTAATGTAACTACTGAAAGCATAACTTCTAAAACCTCCAAACCAAAAGCCAGATATAAATAAAAATGATACAAAACCCTGCCCCAAAGCAAATTCAGATGAATGATGTGTCATAATTACGGAACGATAGTGAGAATTGAAAGTTTGATAACAGGTTTTTAAATCCTGTGCCTTCGAAACATTTAGGGACTGCAGGGCACGCCAGGAATCAAGTTAAAAAACATTTATATGCAGGTAAAAATAGAATTACATCACCCCAGGAAAGAGCCCTCCATGGATAAACTACTGATAAATACATGTAGTTCATATTATTAAAATGATTTAAAGATTATGTTAGGACATATCATGAAAGAGGGCTCACACAGGTAGGGCCTTAAAACAGCTCTTGAAGCCCACCTGCTGCTGAACTGTTGTTAAAATGAGAGAACCTTGTCACTGATAAATTATATTGGGGATTAAAGGATTCAAAAGAACTTCAGTACTTCATCTTTAAGCAATAAGGGGCTGCAAAACTGTATGACACATTCTTGAAATTAGTTCACAGGTTTTAAAAATACTAACTTTCATTGAACAGTAATGTTTCTACACGCTGACAAAACTTGAGACATTCCTGTCCAAATGAGTATTTACAGCATAAAGTAAAATGAGTGTCTTGAATAAGTGATGTCTTTAGGTGCTTAAAAATGTAAAAGAGACCTAACTACCCCTTTCCCCAAACCAAAAAAAAATTCACACAGGTAATAAAAAAAATCCTTTAGAAGACCCTGGAAAGAGGTGTGCACCCACACTGCTGGCAGATTAACAGTTGTAGGCAGGTGCCCAATAATTACAAGGCAGCTAGGTGAGAAGTATAGCATACCAGCCACTGATGATAAGTTAAAGAGGTGTCCAGGCGAGTGCCCTAGGGAATTCGCCCAGGTTCATCATGCCTTAGGTTAAACTTAATCATTGCTATAAATATATTAATGTATAGCAATGGTGGTATGATGTACAGGTAAATCCTTTGTGTAGATATCAAAGTGTGATGAACACAAGTTGAAGAAGTTGAAGAGGTTAGCATCAACCAGTAAAATTAATGCACCCCTCCCCTCCTTTAAATGCTCAAAATAAATAATGATATCAACAACAAATGAATTAAAATAATGAATATTTCACAATTAGCATTAATAAGTGAAACCCTGATTATCTTAATCATTACTCAAAATTATCTTTGTTCTGTAAACTTTCCTCTCACTACATTTCAGCCAAATATATCTGCATGAAAGATCTGGTCATTATACATGCAGAAACAGTTCTTGAAATTCTTTACATCTGTCTGCAGCAGGTATTAATCAATATTCTTATATACTACTTCATTGCATCAGTCAGTTTTATTACTTCAGTAGCCCAGTGACTGTTACCATATTTGACATACAGTGCAGCTGCAGTGAAAAATTTTGGATGAAGTTTTTGTTAAACAAAAGTCGCATGAATAGGATGGTACAGAAATATGTGTTTCAAGCAGAACTAAGCAAAAGAAAGTTATCCTTCTCAAGGTGTTCAGTAGAACAAGATTAAGGCCATAGCTGGGGGTCGGGAGTTGGAAAAACCACCCTTTTTGCTGGGAAAAGGTCTGCTCTGAGTAACAATTGATCAAGGTAAATGAAGGTTTCATTTTAAAAGATCCACTTTTTCTGAAATAGTCACACACACACCCCCCCCCCCCCCCATACCCCCTTTGAAAATGCCAGCTAGGCCTAGAAATAAACATCTGGATGTCCAGTTGGGGGAGCTAACATATTTTATAGTTTTTATATCAAAATAAAAGTCTAGTGTTTCAGAAATCTGGAAATATTTGCCTAGCAATATGCAAATATAGACATGAATGGGTTTCACTCCTTTTGTCCACTTAAGATTTAAATTTGATTTCAGTTAATATCTTGTTTGTGAAGGCAAAAACATATTTCACCATAAATTTTGTGCTTCAGTGCAAATTACAAGACCTACATGTGTGAATGCTGGAATCAACAATGGAATAAAAATAATCTATCATGCAATAATAGTAATTTGAGCTGAAAAATGGATTGTTGACTTATTTTGTTTATATCAAGTTTCCAAAACAACGTAGAAAAAACATTTGTTTTTTCTATTCATCATATTTAATGAGTAAGACCTACAGTATAAGCCCACCCTTCCGTCTTTTGGTGAAAAATGTGCGCACATGTTAAGCTTGAAAAAGTTCTGGAGGTTTCTTGAAGCTTGACTCAAACACCTATATATGTATTTAAGTCTAATTCTTTAAAATTCTCATTATTTTTAATAACATTATGTTTCTTTTAATAAGCAGCAAAATAATGCAAATTTAAATTTTTTTCTTTGAAAAACAACACTTTTTATGAGCCTAGACTATCTCAGATAAGTGATGAATATGTATCAACTTTGTTTTTGCTCATTAACACGGAACAAGATGCTTTTGTTGAGACTTGATTTTACGTGTCCGTCTTGCATTCAGGTTGACTGACAGATTGGCGTCGCCACTAGCCGGTTTTGTGCTCTTTGAAGACAGGAAAAGCCCATCACAAAAATAAACTTAAGTTTGTAAAGACATATCTAATATTTATCTGTTTTTCTTTGAGATTTATAAAAATAATGTACTCACAGATTCACAAGTGATACAATTACTTATCTGAGCCTTTATGAGATCGAAACCAATAAGCTCGTCATGGGGAAATACGCGGGAAATTCCGTGATGGCGACTACCAAACACTAACCTGAAAACATACAAGTACGTTTTCCTGATGTGGTGATTAGTAATGATTCTGTGCTCTTTTTCAACATAAATCTGCAATAACGCATTTCAGACGCAAAAACAAAAACATGGAGGAGGATTTTGAAGCCATGTTTGCTGACGAACTGGAAATGATGAATGAGATGGACGGTGCGTACATGTAATTACCTCAACTGCCATATGTAACAATGCTAACACATAGTTTCCCATGTTAGAATGTCGCCAAATGTAGGGAATAAAGTGCAGCATTGTTTGTAAGTAATAAAGTATTCATTTCAATGTTAATTCACGTAGTTTAACTGTTAGCTTCCTTCTAGTGTTACTACTAGTAGTAGTACTAACGTACGTTTACTTTGATACTTGCATGTGGCGACTTCATACATTTTTAAGTTTGGAATTTCTGGTAGGTGATATGACTGAAATATTATGAAGAAATATATTTTAGTATATTAAGCAACACTGTGTGATCGAGAAAAATGCATCATATCATTTACAGATTATGAACCATATCCTAAGTCAAAAAGAAGTCTGGCTTTCACTCCATCTAAAGGAACTGGCAAAGACCCAGTGGACCTCAATGACAGCATACTGACACCTTTGGACAGTCCAAGTGAAAATACAGGCATGTGTTATGTCCAGTCATGGCCAAACTTGACAGCTAATTCTGGCCTAACACCCTACAGTATCTGTACCCAGTAGTGAGCAGTTTTACAGGCTATTTCCAAATTTGTGCATTTATTGACAAGGGATAACTTCTAACACACCACTCTGATATGTTCATAATTTTAAGTTGTCAGCTGACTTTTTGAGCTTTTCTTACAATATTTTGGGCCTGCACAATCTAGGCAGGGCTTTGCAATATCCATATTTTAGAAGACCCCTAAGCCTGCAATGATTTTGCCCTGCCTGTTACATATACCCAGTACATATCAACCTATAGTGCATTTGCAAGTTCATGAAAAATTTCCATGCTTATACTTGTATATAAAATATAAGTCAAATGCTTTAAAAAAACTCTTGCTAAATTATTAATTCAGCAAACTTGGAAAGTACGTTTTTTTATACCTGCAAATTCTTCATCGATCTGGTTAAAATCACTATAACTGGAAAAAGAAAAAGGCTAAAAGTAATGTAAAAATCACAATCATAACTTTTTGTTTCAGATCTGTCCAACAAAAGGAAAAAGAGAGAAAAGGATGTCTTTGGTGATTTGTCAGATTCTGATGGTGATGTTGAGGAGGCTTTGCCCAAGATAGGTTAGTCTGAGGCTTTATAAGAGATTGAGTTTCATTTAGCCAAGAGATCTTTGGTAGTAATTTTCTCTTACAAAAAATCTTTTCATTTCTGTGATTATTGTCTTATCTATTCTCTGTGGAAGTAGTAACAAAATAAGAATACGATTCTCAAAGGACTGAAAAATTGGAATATAAAAGGTAAAAAGTTTTATATGCCACTGGAATGAAATTTTGTTACTGAAAGTACATTAACTATGAAATCATCATTGGATAAACTGAGATAGATTCGAGTTTGTTTTGTCAATTTTTGTTAGTGCAAAATAAAAAAAATTGCAACTGCATCAATAATTATCATGCTGTATTATAACCTTTTGATTACAGCTCCACAAAGAAAGAGAGTCAAATTATCCCCTCAAAAATCGCTTTCCATACCCAAAAATCGACCCGAACCAGGTTTAGATGATTTTGAAATCACGCCCCCTCCATCTCCAACCCTTGTTTTGGAGAAACGCATCTTAGCCCAAAGAAACAAAACTACAACCAGTATCTTGGCAGAGCCAACAAACAGCAGGGATGCTTACCAAACCCGAGTGCTTAATAGTAAGTAAACCAACAGGCATTTAATTGAACCGTTCTCTGTAGAACTTAACATTTTGATTTATTTTCATATAGTCTTAGGCTGTATTCCCAGAGCTTTTAGATCGATCTATCCCCGCGGGGAGTCTCACTAGATTACTGTCAGATAATCCGGCTTAAATGTCCGTCCCGCCTACTACAAGCTGTAAGGGGGTAATTAACTTTCGTGTCCGCTCAGCTGACAGCTATTTAGCATGAACCCCCAGGGAGTTAGGTCGATCTAAAGTAGATCGATCTAATCTCTGGAAATGGGGTCTTAATGCAATGCAAAATTGTAAGCTACATTTTCAGGATTTGCAGTTTTTACAACTTTTGCCCATGCATATTAGGGTGTATGGTGGTAAAGCAAAGTGTATAAAATAAAGAAGATGGAAAAATAAAACATTTGAAATAATAGGATTTTTTTTCTGGTATTTGGTTATTGGATGCCGGAGGATTAAGTAGATTAAAAAATGCACACATCATATTGTTTTAGGTTATGATTACGACCGTCCCAGAGTGTTCAGAAGAATTCCTGCTGGGAATTTTATATCTGTAACAGGGGTTGATGGAACAAGAGCCTACATGAAAGTGAAAGAAGATAGTATATTGACAAAAGAGGTATATATTCTGATGGAATAGTAAAGTATAAAGTTTATTAAGCTGAATGCCAGTGAGGTCTATCAGGCAATATTTGGTTATGGTTGTTATACATTTTCATAACATTGAGATTAAAGATGCAAAAATGATGTAGATTAGAGTTTGTGTGGTTGGGAAATCCAGATATTTATGTGGTCAGTGGTTGGTTGCATTTTCCAAATTTAAGGTCCACACAATTTTATTTTGTATCAGGAGGATGCAGCTTTTTCTGCGACCAGTTCACACTTGCTGGGAATGTCCTTTGAAGCACTGAAGGATCAAGTGGAACAAGAGGTAGAACAGGACACCATTAACTTTTTTTATTCAATGTATATTTTTTTATTGCTTAATCTTTATTTTTAAACATGAGATTGAATTTTTGTTGATTACATGTATTAATTATGAATTATTTTATTGTCAGACTTTAAACTTCCAGATGTTTTTTAATGATTTTTATGGAAATTATCATTTCAGAGGAGAAACAGAGTAATTGAAGAATCAATAAGACTGACTAATCAGCTTAACAGGTTGGTAATTGTTTTAAAACTTTGGATGTTTTTTGGTTAGAATGATGAACAGATATTTGTATATATCTGTTTTATATCTAGATACAGGTTTAATTTAGTGGCCATCTTCACTTTAAAAATGTGTGCAGTATTATCATATTATTTTTTACAGGGCATTTGACACAGATCTTGGTTTGGATGATGAGTTAACAAGTGATTTGCCTGAAAGCCATGACATGCTTGATAAAGAAGTGGAAAGTGATGGAGATATGAAGCATGAGCTGTGGGTAGAACAATACAGACCCCGTCAATATACACAGCTCTTGAGTGATGAGGTACCCACTCTTTTGAGAAACGATGTGCACTTATTTCAACTTTAATGGGAACACCTGTTGGTGTTTATAGATGTATACGTATAAGATTTTCTTTAAAGCTGGTAATTATCATTTTAATTTCAATCTGTGTATATTTTTTCTCGTGTGCTTTTTCTCATTGACATTGTTATTTGATGAATTTTGGTTGAACCTTGGTAGACAGGGAATGGGATTAAAAATGATATATTTCAGTAACTGCTGGTGCCTGAGAAACCCCTCTAAATCTTTATATAGACTCCAGAAATACTTTCAGGGTGGAGTTGAAAAATTACTAGCACTTCCGAGTTGTTGCATTTTTTTTTCCTCACACACACACATGCAAGCAAGCAAATTGCAGTATGCATATACACTTTTTATCCTTAATTCAGAATCTTTTATTTTATTTCCATTTTGCAGAGCACTAACAGAACATTGCTGCACTGGCTGAAGTTGTGGGACCATGTTGTGTTTGGAAAGGAGAAGAAAGTTCCTAAAGCAAAGCAAGAAGAAAAGAGCAAAAAAGATGTCAAGAAAAAGAACTTTAAAAAGCACGAGGAAGTGACAGAGGATTTGGACAAACTAGGAAGGCCAATACAGAAGGTATTTTCAGATAAGAGAATTTAAATTGGAAGAAATATGAAATATTTTCATTTTTTTTTTTTTTTTTTTAAACTATTTAAGTCACTGGTAAAAACTGTCTCTAATGTGATTGTTGGCCTTGCAATATTATTGGCAGATGCCAAAGTCATAAGTCATGGGTGTTTTTTAAAATGATCAGTATGTGATTTTAAGAATAACTCTATTATATGTGTTGAATTTTTATAATGGTGAATAATTTGTTAAATTTCAGATAGCTTTGCTGTGTGGTCCCCCAGGTCTCGGTAAGACCACTTTGGCCCATGTAATTGCAAGCCATGCTGGGTATAATGTAGTTGAGATGAATGCCAGGTAAGACGGGTTGACCCCATATTTCTGACTAAGGGCTCATTACCTTAAACATTATGGGTCTGTGTCGATGAACTCTGTGGGAATTCTCACTGAGAGCGATCAGCTTAACAGATTAACGCACCTTCTGGCATTAAGTAGAAAACAGAAAAGCTGGTGATTATACGAGTACATTGAAAACAAAAGGAGGCATTCCATTCAGTTAAGCTGATTGAACTTAGCAATGTCCACACAGAGTTGGGTCGATCCACATAGACCAGTGGTGTCTTTATGAGAATGAGGTCTAAATCTCTTTGGCCAATGGACAGTTTAGTGAACTGACTTTTCTTCAGTATCAGAGATTAATTTTTGACTATCAGACAGGTGTGATCCTTTTGAATATGAGGAAAAAACTGTTAGCTTAAAACTAATGACGGAAGCATGGATCACTTCACTCTGGTTTGGTTGAGATTTAATTTTCAGTCATAAGCAAAATGGAGAACAGAAAAAAGTTTTTGAATGCTTAAGTGTGCAAGTTTGCTCTAATAATAAGTTATGATCATCTTAGCATCTTGTATTTCTTGTATATTGCAGTGATGACCGATCTCCGGAATTATTTAAGAATAAGATAGAATCTGCCACCCAAATGAAAGCAGTAATGGGAGCAGACCCAAGGCCGAACTGTCTGGTCATTGATGAGATTGATGGTGCTCCTTCTGTAAGAAAAACATAAATTAGCCGTCTTTCTCCTGATTAAACAGGCACAATATTTCATTTAATTCGCCTACTGCTTATATTTCTTTAGTAGACTAAAATTTAGTCTAAAAGTTTAGAATTTTTTATAGATCTTTTGTGGAACAGGTGTATGGATTCATCTTACTTTTAAAAAAAATCACATGCTAGCCAGGACTTCACTTCTAAACAACAATTTTAGTTCTGTCCTTGGTCATCCAGAGTAGTTTTTAACAGTGTTAAATATTTACAAATGCTAATGTGATATTGGCTGGAAATTATGCTTTGTAATCAGTTGTTAGTATTAGTGACTTTCAAACACCTTTAATTTTATTATTTATTTTTATTTATTCATTTTCCCCTTAATATATATTTAATTTTGTTATTATTATTATTTTTTATTTTAGCAATCTATCAATATTTTGATGTCATTCATCAAAGGTGAAGAAAAGGTCACCAAGAAGAAAAAGAAGAGTGAACGGATTCTGTTAAGACCTGTTATCTGTGTTTGTAATGATTTGTAAGTCTTTCTATTATTCTTCATGACACAATTCTTATGAAGAAATGTGGATTGAATCTAGATACTTGTGCTTTGTTTGATTTTGGTATAATAAATGGCATTTTGTCTTGAAAAATATGTATTACCTAGAATTCCAATTTTTCTTAACCTATAACAGTAGTGCCACTGAAATATCAATACACCTTTCTTTTCTACCTGTCTGATGCATCGTTTAAGAGTAACAATATGTTTGTTTCAGGTATGTGCCTGCTCTGAGGACATTACGACAAAATGCCCTGGTTTTACACTTCCCTCCCACTGCCTCTGCCCAGCTGGCTTCTAGATTACTAGAGGTATGTTGAGTCTGAGTCTGCTTGCTGGTAATGTATTGATCCCCCCCCCCCCCCCCCCCCCCCCTTTTACACATGTGTTTTTAAAAAAATTGATGATTTTTGACCACACTGATTAGTGTTTGATATCTGTTCATTGTTATGGAATTGAAAATAAATTAGAATTATATTAGGTGGATTATAAAAAAGGTAACTAGTGATTTTGTAATTTTTATTTAAAGAAGCTCTGAGAAGTTTTTAATTGGCTTTTTCTGCACTGTCACCAATAAACTACAATGATTATGGTTACAGACATTTATAAACATGATATTTATTTAGTCTTTGTCCAATTTAAGCATATCTTAGCTTGGTGTAGAACAAACAAATGAAATAACTACATTTGCAGTGTGTTCTCTTTCAGATTAGTAGAATGAATAAAATCCGTACAGACATGTCTGCCTTGCTCCAGCTGTGTGAGAAGACCAATAATGACATCAGATCCTGTCTGAACACGCTGCAGGTATGTGGCTGTCAAATAATGACATCAGATCTTGTCTGAACACGCTGCAGGTATATGGCTGTCAAATTGGCTGAGTACACAACTAGACTAAGTTAAACCCAAAATCAAAAACATCTTAACTGACATGAACAGATGACCAGTTTGATTTAAGGTGGGGATCTGAACTTTTTAGACAAGATGAGGTTACCCAGGTAATCCGGTCACATGGTGATGTAAGTTGGTCAACTCGCTGTCTGAGTTAGTTCTGTTTTGGACACAACCATTCACAGCACATTTTGTACAATATCATTTCCACCCAGGTTAGTCATTCTTTCATCATAACACCCTGCAGGTGGTATTAGAGTGAACAGAGACCTTTTTTTCACATCTAATGCTAAACCCATACTTACATGTACACTTATATAACACCTTTGAATGCTGGATGTCTCCCTGTCAAAGTATGCCATGGTGTGGCGTTGAAAAAGGTCAAATTGTCATGTAAAAGGTGTCAAATCTTTTCACCAAGATAACATTACAAGCAAATGTTATTGATTAGCTGATATTGGCCTTAAATGCATTCTCTGAGGTTTTGTAAAATTTCTTGTCGGAGCATTGTACAGGTAATGTGATATCTTATAGCTCCTAACATGACACAGGTATGTGTAAAGTGTTTAAGTGACCCAGTCATCCGGCAATCTGACATAATCATGAGAACACAGCACAGGTGACATGACATCATGTTTGATGTATGAAGAATTAAGTAATGTCCACAAGGTATCTTACTGTTGATGTGTAATGTTGCCAGGTCATGTTTCACCTTGATTAAATTGCATAATTACGTCTCTCTTTCTCCCCTCCCTTTCTCTCTCTCTCTCTCTCTCTCTCTCTCTCAAGAAAAACATATTGATGTTTTTGACTTGATTCTAATCCTGATTACATGACTTCATTTTTTTCCCTCACATTTATTTACTTTGTATATCAAAAAATAAGGAACTGCAATTCAACTCATGTCTTTCCATGTGTTCAGTTCGTCCAGAGGCAGAAGAAGGAACTGACCATGTCCAGTGTCCAGTCATTGAGTGTAGGACAGAAGGATGCTCACAAAAGTCTCTTCTCTGTTTGGCAGGATATATTTCAAATGCCTAAACCTAAAAGGTGGAACATTTGATATCACTTATTATTTCACTTATTAATTCAATAACAAACAGTTTGATACAGCCAAAACTAAATGTACGTTGCATAGGTTGATCATTTTTTTGTATACTTTGCATCTGCAATTGAAACATTTCAGGTTGAAACAAACAAACAAAAAACATTCATTAGAATACCTTTCATCCAGTATAAAACTGGTGGTATTAATTCATTTTTAGGAAAAGATTTGTCAATCCCCATGAGCGTGGAAGTGTTCAAGAAATGCAAGATCTCTTAGCACAGAACAATACATCCACATCAGGAAGGTAAGCCAGGATATTGAAAGTACATTTAGAAAACAATAACTTTGGGAAATTTAACATGCAGTGAGTTTTGTGGAAAAAGTA
The DNA here is from genome assembly GCF_051362555.1 of Lingula anatina. Lineage (NCBI taxonomy): Eukaryota > Metazoa > Brachiopoda > Lingulata > Lingulida > Lingulidae > Lingula > Lingula anatina. The sequence goes on from NC_141768.1 coordinate 14,284,092, forward strand.
AGAAAAAAAAGCACATTTGACATATAAACTTAATTTCATTTGTTGTGGAATTGTACCAAGCACTTCAACAAAGGTAATTTTATCCTCCATTAATTCCTGAGAAAATCTTCAATTCGTCTTGTTCGTACAGGTTTCAACACATCTATGAGGTTGCCATAGCAGCAGGAGACCATGAAAAAGTAACCCAGGGAATCTTTGAAAATTATTTAGAGATGAAAATTAAGGACCCAAGATTTGATGGGGTAAGGCATGTGATATTGTAGGATTTTATCTATAAAAGATTAATCGGGGTGCCTTTTTATATATTGGTAAGAATTTTTGATAAGTGTATTTCATGAATTATATTTTTGTCAGGCCTGTGTTTAAAGTGACCAATGACAGTTGTCAGTGACCATTTTACAAAAAAAATTACGTATGTATTTGATTGTTATTTTATATATTATAATTACCTGCATTTTAATGAATCATAGCCAGCAAATTTGTAAAAATGATCTGTTGTTGTCTATATGTACTAAGTACATGTTAACTCACATATTATAGTTGACCCTGGCCAGTGAATGGCTGTGCTATACAGACCTGGTGAACCAGCAGATAGCTCACTCTCAGCTCTATATAATGATGCGCTACCTGCCATACCTTCCTGTGGTCTTCCACCTGCTGTTTGCTTCCACATCATACCCCAAGTTGTCTTATCCACACAGTCAATATGAGGTAAGGTTTAGGAATATCCCCCACATGGTCAGTATGAAATAAAGTTTGGGGATATCCCTCATACTGTCAGTATGAGGTTAAGTTTGGGGATATCCCTCACATAGTCAGTCTGAGGGAAGGTTTAGGGACATTTCTAGGCTCGTACACACGTTTAATTTAATGAAATACTGTGGAAGATTGGGCAAAAGGAAGTATAAAAAGTTTTGTTATTTTTCTTCATCATTTTTATGTACAGACACAGATGTGTCTGTACATATTGCCATCACCTGCATCTGTCATCGCCGTCGATGTCGCCGTCGCCGTGCACTTTCAGCGTTAACACCATAAGTGGAAGACAGTTTTACTTTTTGGCTTTATATTTACAGAGCTGATGAATATTCATAAAACGCAGGTCAAGTTTGAAAATCAGCATGATAGGGCCATTATTGTAGAATTTATGCTGTTTTTTCACTTTTCAGCATATATGCAACACTGTTAACACATTTCAAAGAAAACCGATAGGCCTGTTGTCATGAAACTCACAGGAGTAATCAATCTTACTGAAACGCAGGTCAAGTTCGAAAATCAGCATAATCGGGCCATTATTTTATAAGTTATGCTGTTTTTTCACATTTCTTCAGATTCCATTCTTAGGCATGTTAACAGTCTCATTATTTAATTAATAAGATACGTAAAAGTGTTTGTTTGACATTTCCTGCATCTTTACAACATTGTTAGTTGATTATGTAAAAATGATGGTAAACTTGTTATCGTGTATTGTGTAATAAAGTGTCAAAAATGGAAATAAACTCATATCATTGCAGTTTGTAAGATTCAATCATTCATTATGTTCAGAAACTCAGAATGGAGGAAATTGGACATTTGACACTGTTATATTGATATTTTTCACATCTCATCAACTTTCTTAGTTGATCATATAAAAATGGCAGTAAACTTAATTTTGTTTTATGTTAGGCCACACTTTTTTAATTTTATGGATGACATCCTGCGCGCGCACCGATTTTCGTCCGTTCTCCAAAAAAAAAAAAAAAATCCCCCCCCCCCACCCCCCCCAAGGAAGTCGGTTGTCGCAAACATCGTTATTGAATTTGCCGGAAAATGCAATCGGCAATCCTCGGCTAATTCCGCAAGCTCCATGCTGTCATTGTCGACTGCAGAGACATCTGAGTAGTTCCGAGTGCGGAAAATGAGCTTTCTGCGCATGCGTATTATCACCACGTGGAAATGTGGCCGCTTTGCCGTCAAATTCATCTCTAGCATTAATTTCAAAATACACGACAATTAAAGTAATAAAGAGAACGGGGGCCGTCGTTTTGGATTGGTTTGCCATTGATATTGGACATGGAGATATCACCTTTTTACAATTATACGAAAGGCTGGCCGCGGCCAGCGATCATCGCCCGGAAAAATTCAGTGACATTCTGTCCAAAGCAGCACATAGGCTTACCAGGGATTTTTTTTGTAGCGAAAAAAGGGTCGACAAGAGCGTCATGGTATTTGGTGGACTGAAGGTCGGACAGGCCACCCAATAGTTGGCTGCTACGTGTGAGTCGAAGTAGACAAAATGGCATCGACCGAAATTACCTTTTTTAGATTTGGTAGTAGGAAGCATAGGCCTATCTTTGCTTCATTTTTTAACAATTCTGTGAAGTGTTCACAATGCTTAAATTTTCTGAGAGTACAAATAAAGACACGCTGTTTATTTTATATTTGTTTTATTGATTGCTATACCAACAGAATGCATGAAATAACCTTAAATAGATTTGGTTATATGCAGCATATATATATTCATGACTTTTTTCCTTTCTACGAAGTAGGCCCTATTCACAATGCTTTAATATTTTGAGAGCATGGATAAAGACATGTTGTTAGTTTGATACGTGTTTCTGTGGTAAATTAGTGTTTCCAGCTGTGTACTGAAAACATAACTTTTCTTAAGCAGTTTTATTTTTTTTGGACTGTTTTTTTTTTTTTTTTTCGCCCGCTCGCACCGATTTTGGGGTCCCCAGAGGATGTCATCCATAAAAATAAAAAAGTGTGGCCTTAAAAATGTTAATAAACCCATTTCATAACAGTACTGTCTTGTTTCACATTTCCTCAGATTCAATTCTTAGGCATGTTTACAGTCTCATTATTTAACTAATAAGATACGTAAAAGTCTTTGTTTAACATTTCCTGCATCTTTACAACATTGTTAGTTGATTATGTAAAAATGATGGTAAGCTTGTTATCATGTATTGTATAATAGAGTTTCAAAAATGGAAATAAACTCTTATCATTGCAGTTTGTCAGATTCATTCATTCATTCACAATGTTCAGAAACTCAGAATGGAGGAAATTGGACATTAAACACTGTTCTATTGATATTTTTCCCATCTCATCAATTTTCTTAGTTGATCATATAAAAATGGCAATAAAGTGTTAATTTTGTTATATGTTAAAAAATTGTTAAAAATGGAAAAAAATGCATTTCAGGACAGTGCTGTCTTGTCTACATTTTGGCATTTTCAAGCTGTGACTTTGAAGTTCCATGGGCCTGAAGACCTTTGCTAGTCACATTTTCTGAATATCCATGAAACTAATATTTAATTATTAAAAATTGATGGTTATTATCCTGTTAAACATTATGTAATATTGCATCAAAATTTGAAGAAACCCCTATTTTGGACACTGCTCCCTTGATGACCATTTAAGGAAAACCATGTCACTTACTGTTCTCAAACTTACAGGAAAGAAACATGGGACTAAAATACAGTTTCATTAGGCAGTGCAGTCTATTTGGTAAATTTTTCTGGCAGTTAATCAGTTTTTTGTGAAAATTTAATTTTTCACATATTGGCAATTTCAAGGTGTGACTTAGAACCGCCTTGGGCTTGAAGACCCATGCTAGTCACATTTTCTGAAAATCCACGATACATATATTTTATTATTAAAATTGTTATTCTTTATGCTGTTAAGCATTATGAAATATTGCATCAAAATAGAAGAAAACACAATTTTGGGTATTGCTGCCATGATGACCATCATGGGAAAACCATATTACTTATGATTGTCAAACTTTTAAAAAAGAAACACAGGACTAAAATGCAGCTCGAGTTGGAAAAGCAGTCTAATTGACTTCTTTTTCTGAAAGTTTTACATTTTCAAAGTGTGAACTTGAACTCCCATGGGCCTGAAGCCTTATGCTTGTTACACATTTTACTTACATTGGTATTACCTGTTGAGCATAATTAAAATTTGATGTTGAATTTGCAGTTTAACATAATGTACTTTTACATCAGAATTGACAGTAGCCTATTTTGTTATTTCCTGCTTTTTGTCTGTACATTTGACAGCTTTGCTGCCTTGTTTATTGATTTGTTGAATATTACATTATTTGGCTAAAACAAAGTATATACTTCAAAAATATATACCATTAGGTTCTTAAATGCTGCATTTGAAAAGGGGGACGTCTCTTTGTATTCTTGTCAGAAATAATTGTGGAATGCCAAATTGGAAAATTAAAAAGTCTTGCAGCATTTGGATAATTATTATTTGCCTGAAACTGAAAACACTTCTAGCTTATACCTATGAACTATGTATTTTCAGTGCACCACTAAGTTGGCCAAGTCAGAAAACCTGGTGAATGCCATGATGAATGAGATGGCGCCCTCTGTGAGGAAAAATTTGAACATCCCCATAATTGTGCTGGAGGTTCTGCCATCTCTGCTGGGCATCATTACACCCACACTGAGACCTGTAGGTTTTATCATATTTTGGCAGGTTTTTAAATTATTGTTATTTTTATAAAATTTTATCTCTTAAAATGTAATTAAGGCTTGTATTTGTAAGATTCACACATCAGACATCCATTGTGTATAGAAAAAAAATCCTAGTAAGTTTCATTCTAACTGAAAAAACAAGATTTAGAAAATTCGAAAAGGTTGGACTGGGATATAATTGTGGTGAAATATCTTTTGGAATACTTCAAAAGAGTAAGAGAATACGACTCCTGCTGAGTTGCTGGACCTTGAGAACACTATCTGAATTTTCAGTATTAAAATTTGAATAAATCTTACAATGCAATATTACCATATTATAATTTTGGATTTGTATTTTCACAGTTGTTCTAACTTGTATGTATATTGAAGTTATTCTGTGGAAACAGAATGATCTGGAACTGTTGTTCTGTACGCGATGGTTTCAGGTGAACACACAGCTTTACAGTGCCAGGGAGAAGGCGGATATGAACCACCTGATTCAGATCATGATTGCTTATAACATGACGTATCGCCAGGAAAGGACACCAGAAGGACAATACACATACGTTCTTGATCCGTAAGTAACATAAAGATATTATGAACAGTTTTCAAACAGCATTTGAAAATCCCATACTTTTTCAATTTTAATGGTTTTGTATGGGGTAGTCGATAAGTCCATAGCAATTATGCAAGGGTGTGGTTTTTACTTATGCTGTGTATGTAACATTTCCAGCACTCTGTCATTTAGTAATAATGAACATTTCTCTGTATTTGTGTAATTTGTCAAAAAAAAAGCAAAGATTGGTCAAATTTTGCGAAATGGACACAGTAGCATTAGAGCTGTGACAAAAAAGCTGTTTAAATAAAAGGGATAATAACTCTTCGTATGAGATCTATATTTCACAATAAAAACATTGTGAATAACTCATAGAAATATAATATATTCTGTTTTACCATAAAAACAGCAGTTATTGCTATAAATTCTTATATTTGAGCTAGTCTTTAAACCACCTGACCTCCATTGATGGCTATACTCTGTTAAAATCTCTTAAGAGATTTTAACAAAAAGCCAAACTTTTTAGAAAAAAACCAGGGACTAACTTTGAATGTAAAAATGGATTTATTAACCATTGGTAAGTATGGGAAAATTGTTGTTTACTCCAGGAAAATTCATTTTTTTGGCTGAAAGAAGAGTTATTATCCCTTTAAGCGCCTTAATAATTTATGTTTGCTTTCTCATCTATTCCCAAACATAAGAAAATTGCTCTAGCTGGTCCCCTTTAGACATAATGGGGTTTACCAAATTACTGAGTTCATGTTGTGAAACTAACCCAAGACTTAATTTCTTGGCATTGCAAGCAAGTACACCAAGTGACAAGGGACGATAGTGTGTGGCCTTGTGAAGTGTATGAATGTTCACATAAAAGGATAAACCCCAGTTCAAGTCTTTCATGGCCAGATTGCACACTTATCAAGCACCTCTCAGAGCTTTCACTAGTTTGTAATGTATTTGTGTACTTTTATAATAATAATAATAATATATTTATAATAATTTATTAAGATTGCAACCCAGTGGGTTGAAGTTGTACATAGAATGTTAAAAAAAAAAAAATTATAATGATAATAAAATGAAAATTTGCATGAATAAAACTGAGTTAAAAGACTGCTAACTGAACTTTAAAATTATTGTACTTAGACTGCTAACTGAACTTTAAAATTATTGTACTTAGGATAGCAGCCAGTGAGTTAATTATATAAGGAATGTGATTTTCTGGGTATGTGTGGGTGTATGTGCATGTGTGATCATAACATCATTTGTTGTCACTTTTGTCAATTACCAGTAAGTGTCTACATCCTTGGAATTGAAAATTCGACACATTTTGTTCTGTACAAGACAGTGACTCACTTGATTGAGCATAAGATGAGCAGAGCATGATAGCATTTAATATTTTATCTTTGATTTATTTGTTCATCTTCAAGGAGTTTAGATGAAGTGGTTCACTTCACAGGGTTGAAGCCTGAAAGACAGTTAACCTATGCAGCTAAACAGCTGATAGCCAGGGAGGTGAGCTGTGAAGTTTTTAATGTGTGAAAGCTAATCAGACTGACCCACTTCATCATGCAAGTTGTAATTCTGGTCAGATATTAAATTTATAAGGGGTAAATGAATTGAGTCTTAACTTGATTTAAACATTTATCCAGGAAGTGCAGTTCCTTTTGATATTAAGAAATAATAAGAAAAAAAATACTGTTTGGGCTGTAATTAACACATGACCTTCAATCTTTCCAAAGTGGTAACTATGATTTTAAGTATAGAAGAGAAAAATAACTTTATATGTGATGTGTGATTGAAAAAAAAAATTAAAATTATTTTAGTGGTACTATTCTCTGTCCACATTAAAATATGTGTGGGGACCTTTTTCTTTCAGATTGAGTTGGAGAAGATGAGAAGAAGTGAGGCAGTACTTGAAAGGTGTGTAGGCAGGCACTTTAGTCTGGGTTCACTGCTCCCACCCCCACATATTTAAATTTCATTATTTACACATATTTTCTCCATCTTAACTCATTTTTATAACTATTTTATGTATTTATATAATTTATATATTGTAGATGAATTATAATAAATCATAATTTAACAATTTCACAATTTGACAAACATGAAATAATAGTTCTTTCAGCATTTTGAGTCTCAAAAAAAAAAAAAAATTGAAAGCTCTTGCCCAATAATACTACTACATGTAAGAAGCAAATGCACTCTTTTTCATCTGCTATAACATGTGCATGCAAACATGCACGTGCATACATGATTTTGTCATCACTGTAGAGCTGAGAGGCAGCCTGTAGTTCCAGTAACAAAGAAGTCAGCCAACCCTGCTGTACCTAACCACCTGCAGAAGCTGGAGGCCAAGCCAATCAGGGAGGTGGAGGAAAAGGTGGGCTCACTGCCATTGTCTGAAATAATGATGATCAGCTTTCTTATGTACTGTTTAAAATTGTTATACACGTGTGTGTGCGTGTGTCCTTTTAATCTATTTTTTTATTTTTCAACATTTTGATATCTTTCTAGTTCAAAATATTTTAATGTGCGCATTTATATTGTCTTAATGCACTGTCTGTTTCAGCCTTGTCACCTCAAGTACATTCTCTGCTTTGCCAGTAGTTCCTTTTTTTTTATTATTTTTTTTTTTTTTGGTGGTATAATAAACCAGGTGGCTTGTGATCAGTAGAATTATATGATATTGCCAGTAACCTGCAGACCTTTCCATCAATATTTGATAGCCGAGCAGCTTTTATGTTGTCTGTGCCAATATCTGGAGTGAACATTAAGTGAATTATTAAAGCCACAAAGTATAGTAATATCCATAATTCTCACCTTTTACTCGCTGGTAGTGCTAGGCAAAAAGGCTTTATTCTGTAGCCCTGTTCACACTGCAGTCAAGTTCACACTTAGTGGTGACGATTTACCATTTGAAGTCTACTACAGGTGGTCGACCTTAGTGGTGGAGAAGTTGATTGCAATTTATGAAAATTGACTGTGAAACCAAGCTGTGGAATCTCTGGAATATGATATGACAAATGCCTGACAGGAGTATGAGCAAATTAAATTCGAAATAAGACATTTTTAAACAAGTGTAATGTGGATGGACCTTAAGATTGCATCCCAACTTGTTTGCATTCAGGGTTCAGCACGTAGAGCTGACTTCAAATGCACTATTCCTCACATGTCAGTCCAATATTAAGTTAGCCTTTAACTTCATTTAAAATCTCAACATTAATTGAAATCAAGAGAAGGACAAAATTGGATTGTATGCAATTTTTCATTTATTGAAGCTTGGTATAGTGTATTAATTGACGGTAATTGCATTTTTCTTGACAATGCTTGTAAATTTGATGCCTTCATTAGAATAGCAATTCTATTATGATGTTTTGTCCATGCAAGAGACTGACAGCAGCACTGCTGATTTTGTAACACATCCCCACAGAGAAGAGTGAAAGAAATTACGCTGGGTGTCAGTCATATTTTGTATGAAGTCTGTGGAAGTCTGTTGATAATCAGGCTCTCAGTGCGGGATATTGCTATACAACTGTCACTGGAGGACCGGAAATAATAGAAAGTCGTAACTCGATCTTTTAAACATTTCTAGTCTAAGAGTGTGATGAGTGTCAAGATTGGTGTTCAGTTTTGTCACTTCAGTTGTGGTGATTAAGTAAATAATTGGTGACATTTCTTGGACCTTTTGCTCTTTGACAAATTCATGAGGCAAATTTTCTTGTGCATTTAGATAGAGATGCTGTTGAGTTTCATCAGTAAAACTAATCACTTTGATGAGATTTTCTGGGTGATATTCCTTGACTTAGCATGTGGTTCAAAGAATTTACTAGTGGAGCAGTAAAGAGGCATTCACGCAGTTTGTCTTCAGGGGCTACTTTTATTGATAGACTGGTCAGTTTGGGTGAGGGCAATCTTTTCGTACCACATTTCCTGCTGGAATATTCTACATTTCCATAGAATATGTGGACTAGGGGGATTTTCATTGTATTTTTTCTTGTTAATCCTGTGAATATTTCCCTGCTCTTCAGTTTGTCAGAACCTTGTAATCAGAATTATTCGAAAACAAGGTGATTTAGTATCAAAGTGAATTTTTATGTTATTCATCCAGTAGTATTATTCTTAGGTTATTTAGGATTACTAAAATATAAAATTTGGATAGAGCACAAAATGCTCGTGGGTTTTTCAGATGAGTTTGTTGATTGGTCAACTTGATGCACTGTTTAGGCTCTCGATTGCTGCAGTTTAGTCTAAGCTCATAGACCTCTGCTGCCCTTTTATTTATTTATTTATTTATTTATTTATTTATTTATTTATTTATTTCTAGAGAGAGACTTTCTTGTTTCTAAGACCATTTTTGCAAAGTCTCTCTTTTTTTGCAATGTCAATTCTTTTACAATGGTATTCGTTGTAATTGATAATCTACATAGGATCACAATTTATGTTCTCTTGGACTTAAAAGCTTTTGTTCTTTACCCCTTCAGGCCTCCATGCAATATTTTGTTCTTCAACTGTTTTCATTCACAACAGGGCTTAAGAATTGTTATAGCATTAGTGCTATATTTGTATTTTGTTTGTGAATGTGCTATCATTAATTTGGAAGTAACAAAAAATGTTACACAGGGAGATATTTATTTGTCAGTTCCACATTTATTTATTTTCTCTTTTTTTGTTCATGTCCAATTGTCATCCTCTAAAAGGGCTGTCGATATTACGTAAAATGCAGAAAATTTTTTTTACAAATGATAAACTGTGTAACATGAACTATGATCTGGGTACCATCTTAACTTACTTTGCTGTTTTAATTTTTATGATAATATTTAGACAATTTCAGACTCCCCATCAATGTAAAATTTATTTGCTTGTGAATGTTGTGCGTGGTGATGGTAAAGGAGGAGTGAACATGGCAATAGAGATCTTTTAAGTATAATAAGTTATAAAGTGTTTTAAAATATGTTTATATGTCCATCCATATGTAATTACTTTGAAAATGTGTGGAATCTGTAATTGCAGTTATGGATAGAAATTCAATTCGAATCCATAGGTCTAATATTGACTGGAAAGATTATAATACTTCACACAAAGTGGGATAAAACTAAGCATCTCATGGACAGCTGAATGGCATTTTTGTCCTTTTTAGTATCACAAGTTTGATGTCACCTATTTTGGGTTGAATGCATATGTAAAGCCCTTAAATTCCATATTTTTAAAATGGGAATTCTAAATTTGTCCATTTATTTTATGGCTCAAGCACTGTTTACAAAGCTTAAATTTGACCTAACCTGTTATGCAACTTCTAGCTAGACTGAGTCCAATCATTTTCAGAGCAATAAATCCAATCATTCCTTCATCATCATCATTTTGAATTTATGGCTATATTTTTTTCGTGTACATTTTATTCTGTTTCCTGTTTACAAGTACATGTGAGTGGTGATGAGGTGGTTGAATGCGGACTTGATGTAATGAAATCGTAATGAGATGAAGTGTTCACAAATTGACTTTCGCACTTATGCTGCTGCAATAAGTGGATTTTCTGAAAATATCCATTTGGGCGATTTTCACCAGAGTATCAATAGCTGAACCCATTAAACGCTCCTAATTTTTGTCCAAATTGTATTTCTACTTGATCCTGAAGATTGTTGATATTGTTATGATATCTCTGTAGGGAAAAGAGAACCAATGATGAACTGCATAAATATGGATAATGCTGAAAATTTACCACTATCAAATTTGGTAAAATTGGTCACTTGATACCAATGGAGTATAGACAAGAAAGCTTTAGGTTTACTGGTAAGGAAACACACATGTTCAAACTTTTAGGTGGATGCATTGAAAAAAAATGCACGCTTCAAAGGAAGATGCTGAAAATTTACTACTAGGTTGTGATGTATGGTATTTGGATGATTGTTTATAACTAGCTAGTGGGTGTTAACCCACATAATGCAACAAAAGATATAACACTGAATTTTCAGTACAAGCCCAGAGACAAAATTTTTTGTCAGTTTCATTTGACGCAACTGTGATTTTCACACATTACACTTTTCATGAATAAGCTTCAAATAAGACATACCCAACGTTTTATTTTGATATAGCTTTACATTTGATACATGCTTCTATTTTCTTTCGTCAAAAAATTTGTACCTTTCTAGAATGCACAAAGGAATAAGGTAAGATAACGTGGGAACTCATTTGTAGTCTGCATATAGCTTGGCTTGAAATATGAAGGGTGGTTGGCATAGCATGAAAAATGTATTGAAATATTGATGAGGGCTTTTAAAAATTGGTGTGTGAGTACATTTGCATGTGAAGGCACTATGGTAGACCCTGTGTCAGAATTTTACTATGATTGTGTTAGTAGTTTTAAAATACTTTTGTACTGGGTATGTAGGCAGTTTCATAATGGGGTTAGTAAAGTGTGATATGGAGGTAGTAGATGGATTAAAGTGTGTATTTGTGTAGCATTTTAATGGGATATTGTGGACATATGGTTGAAGTGTAAATGGGTGCATGTTTATTTATCTCTTTTTGGTAATAATGGGTACTAAATGGCAATGTTTTTACTTACACACAGAATCATATTATTTGATGGCATTTCAACTAAATATAGTATAGATTATTATCATTTTGACAGAATGTCTGGGAGCTGCTATTGGTAAGGCATAATACTTGGAAATAACCTAATAAAATATATGCAATATTATGATAAGGGTGCCAGTGGTATTACATGGGTACTTAAACATTGGGCTTCAACAAGGATGGGAATTTACCTACATTGGAAGGATTTCCCTGTTTTTTATGGAACAATCTGTAGAAACTTGTTAGTCCTTATTTGAAATGTAAAGGAACTGGGAAAGGAGCTTTCCTAGATATGAAAGTAACATAAGGCCACACTTTTTTATTTTTATGGATGACATCCTGCGCTCGCACCGATTTTCGCCCGTTCTCCGAAAAAAGAAAAAAATCCCCCCCCCCCCCCCAGCCCCTAAGGAAGTCGGTTGTTGTAAACGTTGTTATTGAATTTGCCAGGAAATGAGCTTTCTGCGCATGCGTATTATCGCCATGTGGAAATGTGGCCGCTTTGCCGTCAAATTCATCTCTAGGATTACTTTCAAATTACACGACAATTAAAGTCATAAAGAGAACGGGTGCCATCATTTTGGATTGGTATGCCATTGATATTGGGCATGGAGATATCACCATTTTACAATTGTGCGAAAGGCTGGCGGCTGCCAGCGATTATCGCCCGAAAAATTTCAGTGACATTCTGTACTAAGCAGCACATAGGCTACCAGGTTTTCTGTAGCGAAAAAAGGGTCGACAAGGGCGTCGAGGTATTTGGTGGGCTGAAGGTCGGACAGGCCACCTGACAGTTTGGCCGTGTGAGTCGAAGTAGACAAAAAGGCATCGTTCGAAATGACCTTTAATAGATTTGGTAGTAATAAGCATATCTTTGCATCATTTTTTAAACATTTCTGTAAAGTGTTCAAAATGCTTTAATATTCTGAGAATACAAATAAAGACACACTGTTTGTTTGATATTTGTTTTATTGATTGCTATACCAACAAAATGCATGGAATAACCTTAAAAGATTTTGTAATAAGAAGTATATCTATTCATGACTTTTTTTTACATTTCTACGAAGTATTCACAATGCTTTAATATTTTGAGAGCATGGATAAAGACATATTGTTAGTTTGATACGTGTTTCTGTGGTAAAATGTGTTTCCAGCTGTGTACTGACAGCATTCCTTTACTTAAGCAGTATTATTTTTTTTTTTTTTTTTTTGGACTGTTTGTTTTTTTTTTTTTTTTTTTTTTTTTTTTTTTTTTTTTTTCGCCCTCTCGCACCGATTTTGGGGTACCCAGAGGATGTCATCCATAAAAATAAAAAAGTGTGGCCTAACAGTGAAAAAAAAAGCTCTACTACATCTATATGTTAAGTGCTTATGTATTGAATTGTCATCAGATTTGTCTGTAAATGTGGGTATGAAATGCAAGGCCATAACATCTGTAAGTAATGAGCTAATGTATCCCCATATTATATTGTATTTTTGTATCTTACACTTACAAGCAAGAGAGTGTGTGTGTGTAAGTAAGGAGTATTTCAGTTAAGTGCCTCTGTATTTTTTGTATTATGTAGTTATTTTTTGTTTATTTATTTGTAAAGCCAGAATAAAGTTTAAAAAGAAAAAAAAAAAGAAAGAAACAGGGTAGAGTAGTCTTTCATTTTTATTTTCAGCATTCTCTGCCCCTATTGCTTTTTATTTCATGAGATATCTATTTAGGGGTTGCCTTTGGCATATGTGTGTGGTAGTATGTATGATTCTTAAAAGAAACCTTCTAGTTAGCAGAGAACAGGCACTGTGGATGGCTGTGACAGCTAGAAGTGTGGTGAACAGTCCAGGATCATTAATATGGCAGGCACGGCTCAGAGATTATTAGTCTAAGTGCTGTTCTATGGGAGCCTCACGCTCCTAGTGGTTAACAGCTTAATTCCACTTGATTTTAAACAGAATTGCTTAACTCCAGCTCCTTACAACAGTCTGCACAACTTTCCCTTCTCTCGGGGGAACATGTTTTGTCACTTTGGCCTTTGTAATTATGTTATTGTCATTATAACAATCTGCATAATCAGATCAGAGTCGTAATTTTTTCACTTAGAATCCATTTGGAGTTAGCTAAAATGGCATTATCTCGTAGGCAGAGGAGGGATGCTGAGTACATGATGAGGTCCCATGATCCCAAAACACGGGAAGTAATTTGGTTTTCTGTTCAAAGTAAATGGTTTGGTCTTAATTTGAGTGCATAATATATATGATACCATTTAGTAATTCAATTAGAATGCATAATTTAGGAAGTTGAAGCTGTGTTAGCCTCATGGCACTCAAATACACCCTGAAGATCTCAGTGAAGCTTTTCTTCAATTTTAAAGTACTGATACCCTCATAAAATAAGTGAATTATTTCAATCTTAAAGTAACCAGAGAACAATAGAAAAGATTGTTTGTGGCATATACTGTGTAACATGTAAGTGAAGTTGTTCTCTCGCTCTACTTTTTTCAATCCTAGACTTTTGAATTAGCAACAGTGGAGAAAGTACCTTAGATGTTTTGTAGGAAAAATTATATTTTAATGTTATCTTTTGAAGACCTGACATATGATGGAAACTGGGTATTATGAACAATTTACAAAGAAGTGAAGGCAGGTGGTTAGTATGTTGAGGAATGTGAAGCAGGTGTAGGAGCGGCTATCTTCAGTGGGGCCTACTACATAAAATAAAAATAGCCGGCAAACCAGACCTAGCTGAACTGGGGGGTTGGCATTGCTCTCTCTCAGCTGAGCATCCCCATGCATTATTCAGACTGCCCTTTCGATAATGTGACGTTGGAGATTAAATTGATTTGCCTTTATTCCCATTGTCATTTGACCTTTTGAATCTTCGGCATGCTCCCGACATAGAAGCATCTCAATGCATCACAAATGGACCATTAGAAAGTCCCAGAATTGGTTAGGTGTAAATGAATTTTCACTGAAATCTTCTCCAACTTAATTAGTTTCTGTCTATAATTAGGTGTCAAACCCAGTCACATCTCCCAAGTTAAGACTGATACAGAGTACAATTCTCTGTGACTTTAAGGAAGTTACCTTGTAGGAGCCGGAAAGTAGAGTTGGGAAGCTTTGGTGCTCAGAAAAGTTTTTGTCAGAATGGGCAGAAAATAATTAAAAAGTAACTTCTCTTAATTCTGCTAAGGTTGTAGGTCTACATTGACTTTATTATTATTATTGTTAGTTTTAATATATTTATTCATTTATTTATGGTGCATGTTTCTATGAACATGCCCATTTTTAATGAGTTAAAAATTACAGTTATAAATTTCTTATATCACATACCTTACCCACTACAGAAATTCATTTTATTGAAGATTGAAAAAATTAGTTACTCATAAAGATACCAATGCTTTCATGGCCCACACCCAACAGTACTTTGGGAAATATTATGATAAGGTTTATTTGGGTGTAAAGCTGAGGGACTGTGGAAGTATTCTATTCACACATACTTGAATGAAGTCAAAAGTTGAAGATGTGCTGGCATGCATTAGGTGTGTGTGAAAGTTAAATAAATGTTATTTAATATTATTTATTTTTAAAGATTTAATGAGCAGTTATTATACGGTATGCCAAAGTTTCAGAAAGCCCCCATGGGTTTCACATGAATGTTAATATAGCCCTTTAAGCTGGAAATCTTCTTGTTTAAAAAAAAAAAAAAAAAGACAAGACAGCACAGTCTAGATTAAAAAGTACATATGTAAAATTTATATGTAACAAATAAAGATCTGGACAGAAGGTCATTAAAGTCGTTGTCTCATTTCAGCCTGCTGTGGACTTTTTTGGAAGAGTAATCCAAACAAAAAGAAAAAAAGAGAACGGTAAGATGTTATTTTACTATTTATCAACAAAAATGACAGTAATACGGTTTTACTTACAACATGGTTGCTGAATTAATCTTGCATAACTTATGGAGTAGATATCTTGTCATGTGAGTTTTTATTTAGATTAATGACTTCAGGATATTCGGCTTAAGGAGCATTGAGACTTCCCTTCTGTTTTAACATACCGTTCTCTATAGAATTAAATCTGGTAGATTTGAACTGCATTATCAGTGGTATTTTCAAATGCTGTCATACACAATTAAAGGCACACTATGGCAAAAAAATCTTGTTAATTTCAATAATTTTCCTTTCCTTACTAAGGATTGCTTTCATCACCATGGTGTACCATATCTTAAATCATTCACAGAAATGTTATCCTTGAATCCGTATTTGAGTTCTGAGTTTCAATTTTTGAGGCACTTTCATAATGGAGATAGACACTAACAAATTTCACTTTCAGTGCCAATAAAAAGAAATTGAAAACCCTAAAACTGCTTTCTACATCATACTTTTCTCAATATATTGTATGTCTTTGAAGATTCTTACTGTGATTACATGTCTTTCACTTTTATGTATTTACATTTCAGCATCACCAGAAAATGCCAAAAAGAAGAACATCTTGGATGGGGATGTTTGGTTTCACTTTAAAGAAGGTTATTCAAATGCTGTGCGGAGAACTGTCCGAGTGCAAGACTTTCTTTGAATACATGGGGTACAAATCCCGCCTGAACCACACTCGGAGGCCGAATTCTAAACTACAACGTATTTATGATGGCTAAATGTAAACCTGATCAATTTCTAGGCAGTTATGCCGTTCTGCTACTTTGATTGATATGGAGACTTATTATATGATTGATATGGCAAACTTGTTATTATTTTTACTCAACCTTTCCTACTTTTTATATCTGGAAAAATGGAATATTTTGTAACAAAATTTAGCCATGCATACAATTGGAGACCAACCATTATGTGTTCATATTTTTTTCTAGATTAAATGAATACAATATAAAATAATATTGCAACAGTGTCCATAAGCGCATACCTGTTAAAATGGAAATGTTTGTAAAGTCATTTTCACTTTCTGATGGAAGTATGATTATCGAAGAGTTAATGTCAACACAAATAGACAGTAAAACTAAATGGAACATTGCCAGTATTTGTTTTATTTTTACCCCAGTTAGTCTAGAGATTGAAGAAGAGTTTTTTAAGTCTTGATATTACTTTTTTATCCCCATTTATTATTTTTTATCCCCACCCCTAGGTCTGGTGAATAAGCAGTTTAAACGATTAAAAGTGACTAAAACTTGTCAATGCTCTTTAGTTCTTAATTTAGATGGGATAATCGCTTGCATTACTATAGTCAAAATTTTTTCTTGCTAATTCTATTTTATCCTTATTTTTTGGAAAGAGATGTACTTAATAGAAGTAATGGTATGCACTCCACAGTGACAGCAACTTGAAGAAGAAATATAATTTCATGCCAGCATGTAGTATTAATATCTCAGCCTTCTAAGGAAGAGTCCCCCAGTAGAATTAAATTGTAGCGTATCAAATCGAACTTTAGGATGAATCAATTTTACTTAGGCTTATTAAGCAAATTACGGTCGGTTCCACTTGTATTATGATAATCATTTTAACAACATCATTTAGTATGTTCCTGAGAACTCTATTGGGCTTCCGACAGTCCAGTATATCCGAGAGATTGAAAATGATTTTACAGATAGCAAGCCTGAATACAATTGATACAAAAGGTGCTTGGTTATTTCAAAGATTCTCAAAATACCTGTAACTTTGACAGATCTAAAACGCCAGTTTTAGTTAACTAACCAATGGTAGGTCAAGAACTACACAGAAGTTGACAGGGAGTTATTGGGGGGGGGGGGCTCGATTTTTAGAGACCTTGGGAATCCCTGCTCTGCAGCCGGAACTTATATATATATATATATATATATATATATATATATATATATATATATATATATATATATATAGTTCTCAGTCCTAAGGTTAAGCTAAGAAGCCAATAAGATTACCTTGGAATGAGATTATGTATGTTCTCTGAAGCTTGGCATGGGGATCATTGTCAAGAAGTCATTTGTCTTATTATCTTAATTATTTCTACTTTATTCTATTTAATTAGATAACTGAGATTGAAGGCAGTTGTAAATAATTTAATCAAACTGAACCAGAAATATATCTTCCGCTCTAGCCAGATGATTAATTACATAATAAATTGGTGATATTCAGTTTTGTGATATGTTGAACTATGTATTAAAGTACGGCATATGAGAAGAGCAAAGACGATGGTGCATCTCGATGTCGACACTGTATATATTAGGTAACGGTCAAGTGGCGACGTGTTCCCTTTGTACTCGTATGGTTTGAACTATATTTTGTTAAATATCTCGAAATTTATTTTCTATTGTTTTCTCATGGGAAAAGTGATGAAAACTGCATGTTCGAAAGACCTTAGATCCCTTTCCATGTCCATCTAAAATGCCGTCGCAGGCCGCAAAAGAGATACCGTTGAACGTACTCAAGTAATTTATGTTCAAATCGTCTAATCGACTACAAAATCTTATAATGTCATGTATTATAAAGATACAGAAGTCTAAATAATGATAAATAATGCTGGCTGCGATGAAGCCGCAATTCTTTTATAGTTTTATTGCTATCAACAGGACCGAGGAATATTCACTT
Source organism: Lingula anatina (assembly GCF_051362555.1). NCBI lineage: Eukaryota > Metazoa > Brachiopoda > Lingulata > Lingulida > Lingulidae > Lingula > Lingula anatina. The sequence goes on from NC_141768.1 coordinate 14,302,223, forward strand.
AGTTTTGTTTTGAATTATTTTTCTTGTAGAGATTGATATCTTCGTCCCAAAATGCTGAGCTCTCTATAAATTTGAGGAAAAATGTGCACGGATTTCCTATTTACTGCACAATTTTTTTCCAACCAGAAGATCCATAATTATTTACATTTAATAATACTCCTATGAATTAGTCATGTTTAGTCAAAGAATATCGGACATAAAATTAACAAATGATAGCGATGAGTAGTACCACAATATCGCAAATTTCTCGGTGATTCAAGGCTTGAAAATCGTTGACGATCTTTGATTGGTTTATGACCGTGATTGGATGCGATCAGTCCGAATTCTGGCCAAGCAGTTGTGATGAAAATGTTATAAATTTCTATTTCACTGCCATTCCATTGTAATTTCCCATATTTCCTGTTCAATTGTGTTTGGGTTGGCGTATACAGGGTCATGCTAATGATTGAGAAATTGAAAATATCGCTCGGTAAATTGACACAATTACGTGGGTCAAATGCATAAAAATACAATTTAGCAAGCCTCTGAGTCTATTAATGTCTAATCCAAAAGATATATTCCACTCGATTCGATTAGGAGTGCCTGTGTAAGTTAAATTTAAGAAGTCAAAATGTACATAACTTGGTGGAATTGAATAAAAATTGATTTTTGATGTCTTGGGTCTGCCGTGGTTAGATTTAGGATGAAGGGCAAATAAGATTTACAACGATTTTCAAATTACTTATACCCCATGTACAATGAAAAATTGCAATATTGGACATCCCTCCCCCTGATCAACAGCTTAGATAAATTTTCAATCGGATCAGACGAAGACCTAAAGAGATTACTTTCCCGTAATGTACCGGTGCGTGAAAAAAGTGTGAGTAGGACGGAATAATATTATATCGTAATATCAATCATAGCAAATTCGATCAAGGGTCCACGTAATCTCGTCAACGGACCCCTAATGGAGTAAGGAGAATTTGCACAAGTCAAAATGAACATTATCGGTTCATTGTATCAATAATTGTCCTTGGATCACGACACAATGGCATAATGGGAAAGATTATGGTAAAGCTGCAGAAGGCTGGCACTGACTGGCACCGATGGAAGTTTCAGATGCATAAAAATAAGCGGTCGGTTTTATATATAGAAGGGAAGAGTAAGCTTATATTCTAGGTTTAATCCGAGATATACCTACATCTGCATTTGAGGAGAATACATGGCCGACATGTTATTTGACCAGCTCGGTTAGTTTTCTAATTTGGGTTCTTTATCTTTCATTGTTTTGAAATAGTTTGTTGGAACGGTTCTTAATTTACTTGGCATGTGAATTATGTGATATCCAAAATATTAGTATTACTATTCTTTTTTTTTTTTTTTTTTTTTTTTTTTTTTTTTTGGAGACAGGTGATTGAACCTTTGAATTTCAAGAAAGGTTTCAGAAGTCATATGCACTCTGCTGTCATCACGGAATCAATCATGTACTGAACTTTATTTAATTTCTTTCCTTTTTGGAAGTACAAACTAGAACACTAATGGCAACAGTTCGTGAAATAGATATATGGGTTATTATTTGTTATTAAATAGAACACGTTAAGATTATAAATATGAAGATCTGCATGCCTCCTTGAGTTTTGAAACTCGTACGTTCCATTTACCCTGCTTATAATTCAATTATCATATCTCGCACATCGCTCCTTGTAATTGCCTTATCTCGATTATTATCGGCCTTAACGGATAATTATTAAGAATAATTCATTCATCATTGAATAATAATTTGATTACCTCCTATTTGATATTGTACAGTCATTTCTTTCTTTTTTGCAATTCATGAAATTTCGTGGACCTTAGGGGATTTTTGTTCTGTGCATTACGGACAAAATGAAAATTACTTCTAAAAGCTCTTATTCCTCACTTTATAAACCTAGAAAATCCGATGACAAATTTCTTGAAACACGCGAAAATATAAAACCTGGCCAAACCTTCTTCATCATTATAGTTGCACAATAGTAATTTTATACAATCAGTAAAATAAGAACATATCGGGGAAATATTAGAATACACTTTTTACGAAATAGATGAAAGCACTTATGCCACTCTCTGGCTGCCAGATACAGTTCTTTATTGAACGAATACTGAATGGTATATATGTACAACCAAAATGATTAAAGTACGAGCATTTGCCAGAAAACATTGGAAGCATTGCATTCACGTAAGGGTAGATAAATGCCTTGTAATACGGGTCTTACAGAAGATTGTCCTTCAAGTTACAGATGTATAAAAACTTGTAAATACAAGCGATGATTTTAAAGAAAATAATTTTGATGTAAACCTTCAAACATTTGGTTGTTCGAGAACGATGTTTGTCTCCAGATGAATAATACTGGGGATGTCACAGAGAAAGTAATTTGATAAAAGCAGCCAAACGCTACACTTTTTTATCTAATTTTCACCAATTAGGAGTGCCGATAGCTTGCCCAAAAAATTGAGTGCCCATTGCTTGCCCAATAAGGTTCACATGAAGTATCAACTTTCTACACCTTTTGGCTGCTTATTTGAGCCGCAGGAAAAGCTCTGCCCTATCGGCTCCTCCAACTGCAGTCTCTCCAGCGGTTCCGCCACTGCTTCCTCCTGCTCCACCGCCACCACCGTTCACTGCCTCCAAGGCCAGAGCGTGGGAATGCTCGCGAGCCTTGCGCCGTAGTTCTGCCACGCTGGAGCTCCTGTGTTCGTGGTTGACCAGGATGTTACTACAAGAAGAAGCACGGGGTGGACAGCAGGTGCAGAAACCATGTACGCCTACAGCAGAAGGCAAGGCAAGATATCAACGTTCAAATTTGCACGTACCGTTGCTCTAGTATACTATTTTAAACGATGCCACAGTGGCGGGCCAAGGAGGGATTGAGCTCGAGACTTCCCCAAATTAAATAGAGATGTAAGGAAATGTTCTGAAAAGTTATTTTCATCCTTCCCTTATATTACGGTTTCGTTACTGGAGCATCTATGTGTCTAAAGATTTGCGTTTATGTCAACGCCTTTGACAAGTATTCCTGACGAGATTTTATTTGATGAAAAAGCATCAGATATTATGTGAATAACTTTGTATCTATAAAATCATAATTGCGTGAATGTTCGTGAATGGACTCAAATTACGAATATTGAAAATACCTTCTTAAATATGCTTTGCTGAAATGGCGTGTGGTGTTTCGGAAGCATGTATTTTGGGTTCTCTGCAATCATTTCAGACGAAAAGTTTTTGCTATGCGTTTTATTGTCATTAAATATTAATACTTCTACTATCTGTCGACTCTTACCTTTCACTCCCTGGTGTGCTGGGGGCGCAGCCTGTGCTGCAGGCGTTACAGGGGGAGGAAGCTGGAATAGCGGCCTGCCCACAAGGGTGGGGTTGAAGCAAGACTGGAACGGGTTCCTTAAAAAACAGACGATTTCTTCATCAATAATGTAAATATAATCAATCAATGCAAGTTCTACATTATACCACTTTTTTTAGGACCCGGATCCTATTAAGCTTGAGCATTACTACACGACACTATTTTACACCTATTTTGGATTCTGTCAGAAAACATCCGGGGCGGTTTTCAACTTACACGTGGAAAGGAGGAGGGAAGTGGTAGGGGCGGGGTCTGCTGGCTGCTGCAAGCTGCTCCAGGCGCGCCGCCAGTGTTGCTCCGTTATGTAAACCAGGGGGTGATAATTGCAACAAAGGGTTCATCATGTATGGCTGTGGCGGCATTTCTCTCTTTAATCCATCTGGCAATGGCATCATATTGTGTTCAAGATGCTTAGAATGATTGTTCTTTCCCTTGTTGAATATTTCAGGCTTGCATTCGTTATCTGTCTGGCTGAGTTCGCTATTGTTGTCGCTCTCAGATTCGATAAGACGCTGTTCTTTCGATTCAGCGTTGCCCGGATCCTTGGGCGATATTTTCTGGTAGTCACCGGCGTCTGGCGAAAGAGCCTCTTCAATCACGTCTTCTTCTTCGGCCACAGACAAAGGTTTGGTCGTTGAATCTGTTTGTTTATGAGGAATATCGTTCTCAGTAGATGAAGTGTTCTGTGGTCTCGCTTGTCCTTGATGAGAATCGCCCTCACCGGACCCTTGTGTCGGCGCGGCACTGTTTTGTTGCTGATATCGCTCCGTCTTCCGCCATTTTGCTCTTCGATTTTGAAACCACACCTGTAAAAAGATGCCTAAAAATTCAAACGGTGGGATGAGCAATTTCGAAATTTTATTGTATTTTTTCTGCATGGCAAGGTTCGACGACACAATGAATACAAGGATTCAGAAAAACCTTCCACCGTCCTGTAGGTACTATCTCTAACAACTTCTATTTTAATAGAAATTAAAATTAACATCCACACTGTTGTAAAATGAAAAATGTATATTTCCGTGCAAATGTCGAATTGACTTTCATTTTCAGTTTTAAAAGCGGACATATGTAACACAACGTCATTTCTTCTAAATTTCAACATAGAGCAAAGTTTGCATTAAAAGTGATCCGACAAAAAATTCCATTAAACACCCGCTTTGTCAATATTAATCACAGTTCTGACGGCGACGAAAAACACGCGATCACGGTCACCAAGGTCTACCACCTACGGCACCCTGCCGTAACTCCCTCCAACGCACGGTGTCGTAAAAAGCTTTTCGGGCGCAATCAGTTGGTGTAATGTAGATAAAGTCAACACTGTTCAACTAAGTGCGGACAGAGAGCAAGGAAGACTCTGCTATTGTTTTTCAGCTAAGAACAATCGTAAGATTTAAAATGACAACGCAACCGTATAATTTAACAACGATCAGCGGAATAATCCGTTTATGCGCATCAACGTGTTACACAACGGTGATTAATTTGTTCGGGAAGTGAAGCGACCCGTCTGTGAGCAAATGACAAGGTGGTTCCTTCAAATATTGAACTTATTACTTTTCAATTTGTCCTGTAGAGGCATGAAATTGCTACCGGTTACATAGGGAAAATGAACTGTTTGAACTAGTTGGGGTGGCACTTATAATTACATTCGACTATGCAACAAACACCATTTTAACTTTTTTATGCAAAAGTTATATTTTTTACAAAAGAATAAACCGCCCTTTGAAATTTACGCGAAAAACTCTAAGGCTATGCAAAATATTTAGACAATATTATAGAGAGTATACCTGAACTGAAAGGTAAACTGACTGAGGATATTTTTTGTGCTTCAGTAAGAAATTATGTTTATTTCTATATCTCGTTTCAAGTATCTTTAGATAAAAAATGACCCCAAAGTACAAAGAAGAGGTACCTGTACTCGAGCTTCAGTTAGGTTTATTCTCATGGCCAAATCCTCCCGCGTGAAAACATCAGGATAGTGAGTCTGCGCAAACGCCTTTTCTAGTTCTTCTAGCTGAAAATGATAAATACAATTTCAAGTTGGTCCATCTTTTTCATTTTTGTTTTGTAAAAAAAAAACACATTTGTCGCTTTAAGTCATTTATCTGATCCAAGTTTCTGGTTTTCTAGCAGATGTGATAGCGTTTGAAATTCTATCAAACAGTGATATCAATGAGACCCATCTCTCTCTCTCTCTCTCTCTCTCTCGCCTACCTGTTGGAGAGTAAACGTAGTTCTATTTCGTCGCTGCTTCCGTCTGGCAAAAGTGTCGTCATGTAGATCTGGGTGAATCCCGAATGTGCCGTCTGAAAATTGGCGAAATTTGAACATTTGTAACTTGTTTTGTTATATTCTGGATGCTCAAAAAAAAGCTGTGTTCGAAAATGTATTTTCTGTGTACTCTTTCACGTAACGTTTTGTTCATATTTTTTCTTCTCTCTTTGGGAAATTTCTGTATTGGCAGTTTTCGTTTTTGCTGTGCCAGTAAGAGACGATCTTTACTCCATTACTCTCTTTTGGTTTAGTTCTTCCCACGTATTCTGCTGGTTTAGAGATTTTTTTAGAAAAAAGACCCATTGAATCATTTGTTTGGCTCTCCAATAAGCATACGAATTACTATTATCTTACCTCTTTTGAAGCCTAACATCATATCTAACCTTGTACTTATGTATAAAAATTCAAAACTGATGACATCTTGTAGAAAAGAAGTTTATCATCCTACCAAGCGAGTATTAAGATACTTACATGGATTTGGAGGGCAATGCGTATAGTCCAGTCCCAGGGGACGCGCCGCAGGGTGTATAGGCGGTAGACTGCTCGGGGGGTAATGAAAGCAGTACATTCTGCTGGGCAACTGAAAGTGAAAAGTGTAAAAATAATAACAATAATAACAAAGAATTGAAATAATTTTCATAATTGCAATAATACTAATATTTGTTGGACGCATTGATTGGAAACATGATTCTGCTGAATTTTTATCTGTGCAATCTTGTGCTGAAATGGTCTAACCGGACTGAGACAAAACAGATGGCAAAAACGAACCTTTCTGTTTGATTTTTATCTGCTGAACGGAAAAATCGCGTACAGAGACAAAGCCTGCTTAATCGATTTTCTCCATCGAAGTAAAGACAGACAGACGGACAGACAGCCAGACAGACAATCTCATCACAAAACACTAAGTCTAAGTAATCATGCTATCTGCACAAAAGTGCTTCTAATGGGACTGGATTCCCTTGTGGACTTGGAAACATAATTTTTATCGCGCCATAATAAAGATAGTAGTGTTTTAAAATGTAATTTTCCGTAGATTAAGAGCATAAATGAAAAACGCATAAGACTGTATTATTGCGCCTGGGGCGTATTTTTTTCGGTTTGAATTCGCTAAGGGTTTAATTTGTCAAAGAGGAACATGGAGTAATTGCATTATACAGCGCTGAATAGATTAGAGAAACTAATGATGTCGTGTAAATTGAATCAAGAACTAATCGAATTCTGATGTGAATGTATCGAAAATGGAACATGAAGTTTTTTCTCACTGTGTCCACCGTGATACTGTGACAAAGGCTTTTGCAGCCAAACAATTTCTCTCGGGAGATTTGAACTTAAGTGGAAAACGAGGCAAGCCATCCGCTGGTGGAGACAATTTACAGTTCAGTTAAAGTTCTTTTTTGCCGCGGCACCACATCCGAATACTGTCCTGTGGTAACCATATTTAAACATCATACATAGTCATTCACAATACATATTATCATCTGTAATTTAGCGCCATTACAGGTAAGAATATATATAGAGAGAGAGAGTTGGTCAAAACACTGTGTACATGCGTTTTATGTTCGTGTGCGCAAGTGTGTGCGTTTGCGCATAACTTCTCGTTCGTTTCCATTGTGTTAAGCCTGTCTGTGCACTTGTAAGATACTACTGTGCTAATTATCAAATCTTTAGAACGTATGGCTAATTGATTTGCGTTTGGGCCTATACGCTGTGCAAGCTTTTTGCTCTTTCCGTCCATCTAGATTTATTGTAAGCATTATTATTATTATTCTTATTAGTAGTAGAAGTATAATTTTTGTGATTGTTGTCGTTGATGTAATATCAAACTCTTCTTTCTGTTTCTCTACTATACGAAAGAAAATAAATGTAACAAGACCACAAGCTTTTCCCTAGGGTAAACCAGTTCAGACGGGTCACTTCTTAGGTTTGTTTCAACATATTAATTCCGAAAACTTCCTCACTGTTTCGCGATATTTTCATGAGTAATGTTAGAAACTAGTGTGTTTCTCTAATAAAATCGCAAGACTTCATTTGCAGAGGTTACAGGTTCCTGAATTGATCACACTTCCTAACATTTGCCAGTCTGACATCGTTACCTATTTATGAATCACAAGGATGTGCATTTAATGTGCATTAAAAGCATTTGTAACTCAATTAGGGCGCAAATTAAATTAGTATTGGCTTAATCTTTCTAAAAGAATACGCGCATCGAGCAACGATAAGGGATTAGGTTTAATGAATATAAAGTCGGTTTGCGATGTACGTGATGTACGTAGCACGGCTAATAATGCGGTTGGTAATAGTGTTGTTTGCCACGTAACTGGTATTCTCTATCATACGGGATGAGGCAAGCTACTTAACATGACGTATGCAGCAACATGGGCTAAAGTTTGTTGAATTTTTATTTATTGATCGACTCAATTTTCAACTCAAATAGAAAGACCGTTAAGTTTTTTTTTTTCGTTTTTGCTCTTAAGAAAAAGGGAAAACGGGAAGTAATCAAGTCAGTTTCTACCTGTGTGGTGTTTAGCACGACAGTCGTAGACAGGTCTAATTTCAGGTTTCCAATTCATGTATGCATAGACTCTATACATCTATGTGTATATGCTATCGGTGCGACTTATATCTGTTACTGAATGCAAATATAAGGTTAAAGGCACCAGTGTCAGACCCCAAACTTACGTTCTTAGAAGTTCATGAACAGTGACAGTAAGAATGTTTACGTAATTATTTCGTAGTATTGTCATTTTGTTTAAACTTGTTCGGAAACGATTCTAATGTTTTTGGAGGCACAGAAGAGAAAAAGCATTTGGCACGGATTTTAGCAAGCATAAGGTTGAGGAAAAACCTGGAAACTAGCTACATCGCAATCAGAATATGAACTGCTTTCAATGGGTCTTAAAAGATACTCTTAAATGCACTGAACACCTTATTTCCCTTTTACGATTGACAACTAGTTATTCTAGCTGAATGGTTTTTAGCATTTCCACGTATTGGAATCAATTGTTCTTATAACAATGTGTCAAAGTGAAATTAATGATAACAGTGGCGGATTAAGAGGGGGGTTCAGGGGGTCCTGCCCCCCCCCCCCCCCCCCCCTTCGGTTTCTGAAAAATATATCACACCAATATTCCCCTCTTGAAACTAGAATTTTTGTTTGCTCTCCAAAATACCAAAAATTTTTTGGGGCCTGCTACTTGAGCAGACCCCGAACCCCACACCAAAGGGGCGATGGTTGGCTTCGCATTCGAACCCTGGCGTTCCGGACCCCCCCCCCCCCCCCCCCCTTCAAATAATCCTGGGGCACTTTAATATGACGTAAACAAGAAATGTTCTTTGTTGTTTTATAATTATTTAAGTTAGCGAAACACCTTGCTTTTGTGGTTTTATCTTCTAAAATATACATCTCATCTGGCATGCTTAATAACATGAATAAACCAATCATTTATTCACGTCAAAGTATAAAGTCTGTGACAAATAGTTGTATTTATGTGAAATTGTAGTTTCACCTTTGCGAAAGATAGAGGAAGGCAGTTAACAACTTTATGCAATTTCTCCCCATATAAGCTTGGCTAACAGTTGGTTTGAAGCGTTGGAATCCATTTTATAAAGGGCTAATTTCACGTATTTTTTTACGATTAAGTCGGTTGTTGTCCTTTTTAATAACTCAACTACACAATGCAACATATATGGCATTGATAGGTGCTCTGTATGTCTGGAAATCTCTGAAACTGAAATCTGAAGAATCGCGGCACATTATGTATCTTTGAAGTGTTCATACTCATTTTCACTCATTTACGCCTGGTAACAGCGACTTCATGAATATTTGTTATGGCATTCCCTTTAAAGCACGCATTATATTATTCCAAATCCGATATTTTATCGAAAAATAATTATCTCAGTGTCCGCTAAATGGAATGAAATAAAAAACATTTTGTATCTATGCCTTGGTTAAGAACAGTCCATGTAACCATTCTTTAATAAAAAATAAAAAAAGAATCAATTTTGCAGATAATTTCATGCATATTCATTAAAAATGTTGACAGCCTTCATCACTGCCAATAAAACTTAAGCAATTGATTTCCAAGTTCACATATTAAAAGTTTCTGTAGAACGTTGCACAGTTGTACCGATGACAAAAGTGAGATTAAAAAATGACAAAGTAGCAGTAACCCACCTCTTTTTCTGTCATTTGCTCACAATCAAGGAAGGGCAAAATACCGATAGCTTAAATATATCAACAATATACGTTAAAAGAAACAATGTCTACACAAAATAAAATAGTTATCAAATGGTCTCATTTACCTTGCTTTTACGTAGTGCGTCGAAAAACGTCGATCTCAAGATTCCAACACACGTTCAAACTGCACTCGATCTTAACCGTGGTGTTGTCGTGTCTGAGGCTTGACTGCGATTCACTCTCGTTCCCTGGCGGACCTCCATAAAATATCCATAATATCAAAGTTCAACCAATTCAATTAGTAGTTATTTGATTTTATGCCACTTGTCCTCCAATAAGATTTAATTTGGATGCATAATAAAAGTAGAAAATTGGTTTACACGGGACATCCTTCGATCTACATAATTACACATCAATGCAAGCGGTGGTAAAATGGAATTTTCAGCATGGCTTGGTGATAAAAAACAGAGCATGTCATGTAATGCGAACTTGCGCATGAGCCCACACCCGCTCTTCACAACTGATTTACTTGGCGAATATATGTGTAGGTTTTATAAATATATTCTAAAAGTTCCAGACTGAACTTTTAATGTGTTATTCATTCTATGTTAAGAAGTTGAGAAAAAAATTCCTTAAAATTGTTTGTGCAAATGTAATGTTAAAATGACGCAATCCCTTCAAGGGACACCTTACTTGAGTCATTTTTGCATGCCTTTTTAAGAAAATTTGTGTGTGATCTTTATTATTTATTTGTTTATTTTTATTTTTATACAAAATTCCCACTTATATGCACTATGGAAATCTAGGAAGTTTTGCAATTCTTTTTATTTTTTATTTATTTATTCATTTATTTTTTCGAGGGGGGCGTTCCAACACACCGTGTACGTATTGAGAGAGAGAGAGAGAGAGAGAGAGAAAGAGAGAGAAAGAGAGAGAGAGCTTTCAAATTGTCATAGGTTGAGCAAATATCCTCAATTTTTGATTTCACACAAACACATACCACACAGTGCGCCAGATGAAATGCAGTGTTGGAATGATTTGATATGTATTGCAGTAGGTGAGAATTTTTTCCAGCTCGCTCTATCGATCTTTCTCCTTCACTTTTTTTACTTTTGTTATTGGTTAATACTCTCCAATTATCGAACACTACCGTCTCTTCCCACCAAAAGAAAGTATACCGATTTGTTTAAATGCTTCAAATTTAACTTTTACTATAAAACAGTTTTTACGAAAATACTTTTTGGTTTTAGCCATTTCAAATGTCAAGTTTGATTAAATGCAATCCAATGTATCCAGCCATTTTTTATTTATTTTATTTATTTATTTATTTTATTTATCTATTTTAATTTATTTTATTTTATTTATTTACTTTTTTTGCTCTGATTACAGGAGCATGGCAAAAATCTAAGCAATTGGAAGGAAGTTTCGTCTCAAAACTTTTTCAATAAAGTGTATTTGTAAAAGGAGACCATCGCTTGACTTTGAAATGAAAAACAGGTTGATGACTAATGTCAGTTCATCCTACTTAACACATGAGTATAGGTTTGAAGTAGGAATTGAATCGAAAAATCTTTACATATTCATGTACTAGTAGTGGAGTTTTTGGAGCATCTTCTGTCTCCTGTTTAATACATCGTTTATGCACATGTAGAATTACAGAATCTAGTTTACGAATACATTTTATTCCAGAGAGAGCAAAACTACATTCAGAAAAACGCTCATCGGGTAAACTTCTTATTGTTATACATTAGATGTAACAACTTCAGTTTTACTTTTCATAATTTTGATTGTGAAACATGCAAGTCAAATTTGAGTCTAACCGTCAAATATTACGGCCATTGTCGGCAGTTATGATCCCTTATAGAAAACAAACGACCCGAACACGTCAATAAAGTAAACACATCGAACCGTGCAGCCTAGTTCTATTATATTGTGTTCTTTTGTGTAAGTTTACCAACTGCACACACATAGACTGGGTCTAAGCCAGGCACACACCCAACAGTATACACACGTCAAATTCTCGACCTAAATTCTCGTCCCTACAGGTTGAATCAGTAACGGATATTCGCAGCTGGTAAAGTATACCTTATATTTAATTTGAAATTCTAGGGAAAAGATCTAAATATCACAGCATACATGCAGAATTTAAAAGGGGGGGATAAGGCATTGATCTTGCTGGACTTGTCGAAAGAGGTGTATGTATGAACTAGGCGTGGCCTTCTTGTTGTTTTAGTGATTAGGTGTTACGTTGCAGGTACCAGTGAACTTCGGGATGCGCGGATGAACACAGCACAGTTGTCATAATGCCAGGGGTAGATGTGATAGATCCGGGACACCCGGCAGAAATAAATACGAAGACTGTTACGACCGACAACTATGTAACTAACATCACGGTGGGCCAACAAAACGGCGCCCAAGAAACAAGTCCTAATGGACTCCAAAAGAAGGTGTCATTCGTTGAGGGCCCGGCCAGCGTTATACCTACTAGTGAAAACCCAATAAAAGACTCGGAAAACAACGACGTGTTGTCCCCAGAAGATCATGAGACGTCGCAACTGTCAGAGGGGTATGGGAGCACGGGCAGTTACCAGTCATCCCCAGGGTCACAGCCCTCTTTTGGGACAAGTACCAAAACGGAAGAGGAAGCAGACGATAGTTTGGAGAACGGCAGGCCCGACATTCCAATATTTTCAAGTTCCTTTGATTTTTCAAAAGTTGCCAATATTGACAAGCCGGGGTTATTTAAAGCGACGTCAGAGCCCCGAGATAGCCCAACGGCGGAGTCTACAGTAATGAAGTCTGAGAGTCACCCTGAGGCTCACCCCGCCAGAGATGCAATACTAAGCGGAGACTTGGTTCAGCTCAAGGGGATTATGTCGCAGAGGCAGTTTAGTCTAGTGGACAAACAGGGTAACACAGCACTTCACCTCTGCGCCAAGCTCGGGCAGATCAACTTCTTAAAGTAAGAGCCTTTCCATTTACCCTGTAAATACAGCTCGGTTTACAATGTGGATTTTCAATATGAGAGTATAACTGGATAAATTCATCGGGGACGCGGGTAAAATTATTATCTGACCACACGGTGCGCAAGTAGTCGGTTACAAAATTATTGTATCGCCCATCCTTTAATTTTGTATACTATTTTAGAAGCCCCCGATATCAGATTGTAGATGATATTTGTAAATTAAATAAATCAAACACTTCCATAAGATACTCATAAAAAGTTAAACAAATCAACCAGGGACACATTCTTTTATTCGGATTTTTTACTATATCACTTCAATATCTGTTATTGAGAAATACAATTTTAATATACATAGTGTAGAGGAAAGTTATTAAAAAACTTCAGATTCTTCTTTAAAGCTGGCATAAGCGACTAAAGTCTATTTACTACAACGCAATCACTTTGGCAAACAATACAAACGTTTTCTTTTTTCCATTCTTTCTTGGTAAAAAATATTACGTATTAAATTTTACGCGTTATTGAAGTAACCCTGCATGATATTTTAAGTTTTGCAATATTCATTCAATTGAATGAAAATTTTGATTTATACTTTTTCAGGTGGTTATTGAATAATAGTCACATTCCTCTGGGTGCCAAGAATGAACGAGGAGAAACATGCCTTCATAAAGCAGCTAGGTTTGGACATTTTAAGACACTGAAGAACATAATCCAGTACAAGAGAGATCGGCGCTTAGATCTGGTGTGTGACCGGGATGCACTGGGACTCACTGTCCTGCACTTAGCAACAATTATTGGTAAGATTTTTTTTTTTTTTTTTTGTTCAAAAGTGCTTGACGCACGACAAATGATCGAAATACTTTTGGTCCAACCTTATAAATTATCTAAAATGTCGTGGATATCCTATGACTTTTAGTGTTTTGATAAAATACTGGACTGTTAGCATTTTAGTTCGTTATTAATCGCATATTGCCTAAGCTGACCATCATATCAACTAACCATACCACGCCCACACAGAAACTTATGTACATTTCACATTTAAGCCACACCTTATTGCGAAACAGAAGGTCTAACGCAAACATCATTATTTAAATACGACCTGTTGTTATTTATTTATTAGGACATGCACCGATGGTCGAGTGGCTTTCAGACAAATTTGGAAGAATGTTGGGTATGATGAAAGCTAATAACGGGGCCTTGGCTATACACATAGCGGCTGCAAGAGGTGAGTAATATTGCAATTTTGTGTTATAACACGTATATAAGTGTGTGTCTTTGACCCCATTCCCAGAGATTAGATCGATCCAACTAGATCGACCTAACTCCCTGGGGGTTCACGCTAAATAGCTGTCAGCCGAGCGGGCACGAAAGTTAATTTTACCCCCTTCCAGCTTGTAGTAGGCGGGACGGACATTTAAGCCGGATTATCTGACAGTAATCTAGTGAGACTCTCCACAGGAATAGATCGATCTAAAATCTATGGGAATGCGCCCTTTGTTTATGAACGATATTCTTCTAATTACAAGAGAACTAATCAAAATTTTATCAGAATCCTTTTTCGTTAACCAGGTGATTTGCCCTGCACACAGGCGCTTGCAAAAATTGGGAAACACGCTGTCAATGCACAGGATAACTTTGGTAAGAGTACCCTCTTGTTGATTAATTAAGTCTTTTGCTTTTGTATTCTATTTTGAATGGATGTGTGCATTACAGTCAGAGAATGAGGAGAATATTACAAACCAGTATAAATTAAATAACAACATATGGTTCCTGGTGAATACTAAGATCTGGAAGCCACTTAACTAAATGCAAAGTAAAACATTCACAGTTGAATTTGGGGGGGAGCCGCAATCACGTTCAAATAAAGTCATGGTAAGACGTAATTTTAATTTTAAATGATTACTTAACATGTGTTTTGTTGCTCTTATGTAAACCAGGGGCCACACCAATGTATTATGCCGCACAAGAGGGCCATCTGTCCTGCTTGCAACACTTGGTCAATCACCATGGAGACGTTCGGACACTGACCAAAGCAAAGATGACCCTTCTTCATGCGGCAGCCCAGAGCGGACATATCGAGACAGTCAAATACCTTGTCCAGAAAATGGGACAGAGGGCGCTGCTGTCTCAGGCACAGGACGGCGCCACGCCCTTTCACTTCGCTGCCGGTAAATATCTTTAAAATTCTCTTAATACGGTTTAAGTATACTTGCTGTTTAAGCCAATGAATGTTTTTTCATGGAAAATCAAAGAAATGAAACTTTTTTTTTACATTTCAAAGTCTGTCTTTTAGGGAACCAGCTTTCTTGAGGTGAAATCCCAAACTTGCACTAGAAACTGGACTATAAAACTTTATCAAATAAGTCGGAGAGTGACATGTATGATATTGATATAAATATTACCACATTACAAGTCTTTTATTCATACTGTAGCCCAGAATCACGTAGAGATTCTCCGTACATTGCTGGCCATGAAGATCCCTCAGCAGGCCGTGGCCATGTCCAGTGTGTGGCTAGTGGACGTGACCGGAGGGACGCCCGCTCACGACGCAGCAGAACACGGGCATGTGGAGGCCCTGAAAGTACTGATAGACGCCGGGATCGACATACATATCAAGGACAATGTGAGTAGGTCTATAAATTAAGATAGAAAAAAGAAAAAAGAAAGGTGTTGATAAAGAAAATGAACCCTATTACTCATGTTTTAATTTCTATGTGCTTTCTTCTTGTGTATGACTATGTGTCACGGGCGCCTGTATGTGTGCGAGCGGCTATAGAGCTATTGTCCACATATTTGTACAGGCCAATTAATAAGTGATATAATGTATGCACAAATATTTATTATAAACGCGCGTGTTAGCTGAACATCAAAATTAACTTTTATTTATTGATATCAATAGGATGGTGACAGTCCCTATATCCTGGCTATACAAAGTAGTAACCCAGAGTGTGGGATGTTCGCCCGTTCATTGACTGGTGGAGTAATATTGGATGAGAAAGAATTGGAGAAGACCAGAGGTACGATAATACGCTGTGTTAGGTGTGACAGGTTGCGTTTTTGAAAGGTCTCCATGCTTGTTCTTGAAGATTTTGTCACACAACGAAAGGTTTCGTCTCAAACATTAACTTTGATTTTTCCCATCATGCATCTTTGTAAAAGGTACATGTATATTGGAAATATAAAATTATCTCGAGCGCTAAAATTTGTAATTTTACTGTTTCTCTTGATCTTTTGATTTCAGGTTATATAAATGGGAAAGACCCCACAATCTTAGATGTTCATGCAATGTCAAATGAGGAAGCCTTGAAGTTCAAGATGAATGCACATGGTTCAGAAGATCATCCAAAACAAAAGCATAAACAAGAAAAGGTATCATTGTCTAAACGATTAAAAGTTAAATGCATTTTATTTATTTCACCTATATTATTACAACATTATTCTCTGCATAAATTATAAATGTATTAATTGACATACAATTACGTGTTTGGGCACAATCACAATAATGTTGGTACTTAGTTCCTAGTTACTTTTTATTACTTCCTTTATCAGTGTATTTTTACTACGGATGAAAAGAGGCAAAACTAGAAACAGACTGGCGGTATACATTATAATATGACTAATTATTATGACAAGCTAAATAGATGTTTTGGTATAGCCATGTGTATAGTGCAAAACGAGTTACACCAATAAGTAAATTTGCAAAAATATAGAAAGCGAAGACATAAATAAGTACGATATCTGTTTCGAATTAAGGTGAATAGATACAGTAATAACTTATACTACTTATTAAGTATACCGCAAATTGAACTGTGGAATACAGGTTAGTACATGTACACAGTGTGAATTACACTAGAAAATTGTCTATAAGAATTGCTCTCTTTATAATCTAGCACAAGAAACAAAAAGATAAGCACAAGTCAGACAACCACGAGGAAGACCTACCAGACCCAGTGCTGCAGGGGGAGTTTATCTTAAAGGAGCCAGAGCCTGAATATCATGCCTCCTTCCTACCGCGGCTGGAAAGAGCCACACCGGGAGTCAGCCCATTTTTATACCTGCAAAAAAATCGTAAGTACCACAGATATACGAGTACTTAAATATAGTATTGAATTATTATCATATATTATCAATATTATTTGATTAAACATCGTTTTTCTGACTTTCCACTTACCAAATTTATTTCATAATATCTGTTTCGAAATTTAAATATTAAATTGTATAAAAATATAATTCGAGTTATTTTTTGTTTAATTTCACAACTCAATTCGACTATTTTTGTTTGGAAACCTCTAAATTCTGTTTCTGTTACGTTAATACATCGAAAGCTCGTCGATAACTTGCAGGTATATACTAAAGCATTACGGTATGAAAATTGCAGTACATTTTTCTGTCCCAGGTCCAACACCTATTGCCCTCCCATATCAAAACGAAGATGCACCCGTGCTTACACAGCAGAGAGAATCTGACGACGAATTAGACGTAAGCGATCTAAACAGGTAAGAGTTCTTTTTTAGACGCGTCTTTATATTAGTCCTATTATAACTAAGGATCGTATATCCCTTGCCCCGGTCATCTCCATCCCCAGTAAACGATATTGAATAATACATGGATAACATGATGGAAATAAATTTCTCTAAAGTATATCAAATAGTGACAATACCAAAAACTCTTGAATTAAAGTTCTCATAGTTGAGTACTTATTTTTTACCATAATTGCAGTCTAAAAACACCCATGAAGATCATCCAGGAGTCGCAGGGGTTTTCAAGCAGTACTAGAGTGACGACAGTGTCAGCAACAAACGGACCGTCTCCATCCACTTCACCAACCGGATTACTATCCATTTCTCCAACCGGATCTCCAGACGCGGTGTCTTTTCGGCCAAGTGAATTACAGACTGCCGCACTGAGCTCACAGATGACTGGACTTCTACCTGCTGTCAGTGCGTTTCCTTCAACTCAACCTGATAGTCCCAAGTCTGATGTATCGTTAGAAATTCGACCACAGAGTGATGCAGCAACTTGCGTCGTTATTTCGTACCCACAAGAGGACAGTGCAGTGCCGAGCGGCGGAACCAACCGACCACGCCCTATTGTTACGTTTAAGGACAATAATAACGTACCTCTTGGGGTTAATACTTTATCAGCGTCCTCCGCCATAGCATCTCCAGTGACTATGACGGCAGGATCCCCAGGACCTACAGTAACCAGAACTGAGTCGAAAGACATAAAACTTTCCACGGTCCCATCTCCTGAAACAGGCGAGACTACATCCACAACTGTGGCAATAACTGAGACTAAGATCGTATCTCCTAAAACCAGTGGGTCTCCTGTATCGACAACTTTGTCTGTAGAATCAACAGAATTGAAGCAACTAAAGACAGCTTCTCCAGATTTAAAACCACGGCAACTTTCGCTGGCAGTATCAACGGCGGCTACGGAAACACGGACGCGGTCTAAAGGCATTCCTCCACCCGTGTTACCTAAGCCAAAAAGTCCACGTTCTCCGACGCCAAGCCCGGGTGGGCCGACGAGCCCCCCTACCCCTCCACCCCCTTCTTGGACACCACCTCCACCTCCTTTGGGAATTGCTGTTCACCGGGGTGAGTCAAGTTCATCATCTGCAGCAGTGTCTGTCACAACATCAGTCCCGCCACCACCACCACCTCCACCTCCGCCTCCGCCTCCAACAGTGCCATTAACTGTAGTCCATCCTCCTGTACCCAGTCACATGGACCCAGCGGAAGAGACCTATCTTAAGACAGCCGTGGAGGAGCTACGGGAAGGCACAGTCAGTCCCGCGCCATTGTTGGCACCCAATGTCGACCCAGCACGTCCCGAGTCCGTGTCTCCTGCCAGTCGAATAACCCAAGATGCGAAGTCTGTACTGAAACAAATACCGAACCGAGATGTAGATGATGTGGATGCAATGAATAGTAGCAGTACACATTTTGACTACAGTGCTTATCAGAGAGCGCTTCTTCGACGTAAAACAGTTGGGCAGCTGCAACCCGTGAAACCGGTTAGCCTGGTGGCAGATATGAGGAAGAAATTAGAAGAAACTCTTTTCAGAAAAACAAGAGGAAGTGATAATAACGTAACCCAACCGCCACCAATAGCAACGCAACAGGTTGCAGTTGTAAATGTGGCCCCAGGTGTCCCTCCTCCGCCGCCACCGCCGCCACCGCCGCCGCCGCCACCGCCACCGCCACCACCGCCACCGCTGCCACATATGAATTTAGAAGTCTCGAACGACATTCAGTACAATGAAGGTAAGATTTATTTGACATCGTGTTTTACTTCTTATTAAAAAAGTGTTGGCATTATCTATTCTTCCTTTAAATAATGGGTAGTTTTACAAGTAAAAGGCTCGTATATGCTCTGCACCGTATCTTTTTACGTCTTGGTTGTGTTCAGTGTTTGAATTAATATTTAGCTCCACTTTTAAATTTTTCAACCGCTTTAAAAGAATACAATTGATTTTTACTCTTTAACCAAAATAGTTTTGAGGGTTATAATTACATTTCAATATTTCCTCATTTACGGATAACTTTTATAATCTTATTAAAATCACGTCACCAATTATAAGTCATTTTATCATTTCTTTGGTTTTTACTCTATAAATTTATTTATTTATTCATTTTTTTTCAGAAGATTTCCGAAACATGCAAATGGCTTTACAAATGCGGATGAACCAGTCTGCGCAGCATTTGCCGAATTTTCCCATATCTGATACATCCTTTCGTGCCGGCGGATTTTACTAAATAGTTTTTAATTTCTGAACTCATTTTGAAATAAGTAAGACATTTTGTTACTAAGTTATTCATTAGTATAGGAATACGATAGCAGCCACTGACTTATTTTGCTCGATAATTGATATAACTACTGTCCTCTGGGGATACATGTACATTGGCATTACTGCTGTCTTACTACATGCACAACTAACACAGTCAAACGCACATGAAAAGTGCTACAATAGCAGGAATATTAGTGGAAAACGTGGCATGTTGAATATTACATCGTATGAAATCGGTGCAGAGTCGAGGGGAAACACCTGGTACACTTAATTAAACAAGAGATTCTATAATCAAGAGTTTATTATGCTTAGCGAAGCTTGTTATTTAGCAGAAACTATCATGCACTATGTACTGTCAAGCACCAAGTACGTAAAAAATTACAATTGTACATATTGTTAAAGCGTGTTTAATATCATATTACATCCACCATTTCTGTGAAAACATATAAAAAGAAGTAATTATAAATCTGTTCTATAACCATAAAAACGTCATGAAGCGTGACAGTTAGCTCATTATACGCGACTATGAACCGTATGAAAGAACCGTTCAATTCTAAAACAAAAGACTCGCCATACGAGCTCCATGAACCAGTACTAGTCCAGTGACACTTGAATGTACGCACTTACGGGGACATGCGAGTTGTAATGGACGATTATAAATGGAGATATTTTTAGCAAATATGATGGGTCGACTCTATTGAATATGGAAATACTGATCAGACCACAACCAATAGCTATAAGGAGCCTTTCACTAAGCTAAGGCGCAGCGACTGTTAAACGAATTGTGCAAATAGCATTCGGCATGTTTTATAGATAGACTTCAAAAATACATTATACAGACACTAGAATTATCGACGTTTCTCTCAAGGTTCATTAGATCATTTAAGCGCTTGGCAAATCATATCGGCTTTCTAGAAATTTATCACAGGCCGTGATTTAGATGTTGTCAAGACGAAAAACGACTCACGTCAAGCCAGGCAATGAGAAAGTAATTTGTTGCCGCGTCACAAGGGTGAATTTCGACAAGCTATTGACAGGGAATTCAAACGGGTATTGATCTAAGTTTTCATTAATTCCTGCGTTTCTCTTGGCCGTGTGTACAGGCACAGATAAGGCAGCATTACATGCAAGACATTTCCTGCAGCCATAGATTGACATTAGAGCGCGCTCGCTGCGACATGTCGTATTATACATATGCGCTTTACAGCAGACATAGACGTTTGATTTACGTCATGTTGACGTCCACAACGTGCTCATGCTCAAAGTTAATAACGAGAAACGTTTGCAGATTATGAAAACCCATGTCCTTCGCCGGCTGAATATAAGCAACGACGGGTCTACGGGGAAAGACTGGAAGGTTTTTTTATGGGTTTGGGTGTTGACATTTACTTTTGTTTGTGCTTATATCACACCCGTGGTTTCGGCATTGTGCACGCCTTGCCCCGACACCTGCAAATGTAACGTTACGCCTGGCAGACAGTGTGACATCGACTGTTCTTTCGCCGGTTTGACCACTCTCTCCTCTGCGCTAGAATTCCCCTCTACCGAGGTCATCTTCAGAATGTAAGTATCGCTCATTGGGAATAGAACGTTTTTTTTTCTGTTATATCAACTGTGTAACCTATGGCAGAATTTCTACAAACTCATTATACTCCCTAAACTACTCAGCTACGTATGTTTTATTATAGGCGTAAAATAACATACTGCTCTGGAGTTTTTATGCCCCCCCCCCCACCAGCTCAAATACCCCCCTTCCCAGTTCATCTCCCCGCTGTAAATATCAGTTGCAATGATTATTAACATAGTGTTGATATGTAAATATTGTTTTTGCCTGACACTTTTCATCTAAAGTATAGGATTTATGCGTCATGTCGAAGGTCAAGACGTTCGTTGATGTAAATATTCTAATAGTGTGCAGATAAGAAACGTAATTTGTAAAGGTAATTTGTGATAACACTATATTAATCTGTGCCGACAACCATGGCAGCCTTTTTCACACTAAACTGTTTCTGTTGATATTGTGATATGCGAGTAGGCTTTTCTTCCAATTTCGACATATAGTCCTTAGTTCGCCAGCCTTCATCCTCATTCTCTCTCTCTCTCTCTCTCTCTCTGAAATACCGCGTTCGTAAAACAGCCATTCATCACAAAACATCTATTTGGACGGAATCAGCGCAGCGCTGTGATATTGAAAATATGCTCCTCGAGTATGACTCTATAGACTGCGTTATTAATAAGCGCATTTCCGACAGCTGATGTATTAGTTTGTGGAGAATAATCTGGATTAGTATCAGTGTGCAGACATCACCACGAGGGTTATATTTACAGTTCACTGATATGTATGAAGAAATATATCAAAGTTATCTTTTATTATATGTCACACTGCTGGAAATTATTCTTTACACAGTCAATCCCCCCTCCCTCACCAAAAACGGAACAAATAAATAGGTGATAAATATTATGATAAATATGCACGCATAACACAAGACAGCTGATTAAAATATAAGCATTAAGTTCTTTTTAAAAGTAGACATTGAATATAATTGAAAATAGCTACAATGCACATTCCATGACCATATTCGCACTGATTACAAAGCTTGAGGCCATCTTCGGTTTTCCAGATATTTAGCATTTTTCCAAAGCGGCTACTGAATCCAACAGAGTGGCCATTTTCCTATACTGATTTATTTGTTTGTTTGTTTTCGTTGTAAAATATCCAAATTAATACATCCCAACTTTGAAGTAATGATTGTTTATCGATGACAAGCGATTTGCCATTGTTTTGTACTGAAAATACAGTATCTGTATACCACAAAAGAGATAATTACAAGTAGAGAATACAAAAATTTGTCAATGTGGCAGAAATATCCCTTGCCATTAGAAAACAGTGAATTATGTTCTTATTCATGTTGAAAATACTTCAAAATTGATAAAGAATTATTGCACTTTTACATTGTGTAAGTAAATAATATTTTTTCAATTGCATCTCTCATTCTTAATTCGATAGACGTAAACAATTTCACTTGTGATACATTTATATGAAAGACAGTTGATAAGTAACGCATTAAAACAGGAGTAAAGTATTCAACTGTCAAATATCTACATTGGTCACTGAGTGCGGTTTCATATATAATTTACTCTGAAATCCCCCCCCCCCAAAAAAACGAATTTTATTTCTGTTTCTACCCGAGATACATCAAAAGTAGCTTATTTAGATGAAGCAACGGTCGCACTAAAAATTAGCCATTTTCTACCTTTAGTAAAATAGGTCGAACATTCACAATTAAATAGACTATTGACATTCACAATTAAATGGACTATTGCTGTTTTTTTTTTGTTTTTTTTTGGATCGAGGCTAGCAAGACTAACAGTCTTTAAGACGAATTCGCCGTGTTTTGATGAAATCGGTTTCAGCAACTACACGTTTCACACCAAAATAAGAACATGTACGTCTGATGATAAACGGGAATGAAAAGTAGCAAATATCAGTTTGCTCAACAGATTTCCATTTCAATACATATTTAAATGATATGTTGAAATAAAAAAAAAATCATAACGGGTTAGTAAGGGGGCGACATGAGAATAATTAGGTCGTGCAAATAGCCGGTTCCACAATGACAAAAACTTCATTAAAAATATACTTCATAAGTCATCGTATCTGTCATTCGTGAATTTCGAATAATTAAGATGTTGTCCCCTTTGAAAATAATTTTGAACAGTTTCATTTTATTTGGCAGGTATCAGTGGAAAACACATCTATTTTGGCAACATGTACAATTTCTAAATTGTCCCCATCGGACTTTTTTAACAGTTTGTCGTAGTTAATATTGCATAATTTTGATCAAGAAACTGTACATATCTGATGACAAGACACAGAAAATGAAGCTGCCCATCATTAATTGCTACTAAGAGAAATTAAAAAAACGTTATCATATACTGACACACTGCACAATGTAACCCCCTTTAAAGTGGTTTATGTTTGGAAGTTGCTGGGCACTGATTCTTCAGCATATCGAGCGTGTCTGCCACCGGAAATTTACTCATGTATACCTCATGATTCAAACGCAACTTTTTAGTATTTCTTTGACCAAGAGCTATTTGGCCACATCAACCTGGGTGGTGTATAAAAAAGGCACCGTGTAATTTACCGTGATTTCTGAAGCGATTTCTAAATAACGATTAATCAGACCATGATCGTAAAGGTCAAAGAGTGCAAAGCACCATTTTTTACATTTTACTAAAGAAGCACTGTGTGTGCTTTTTGGGGGGCAATTGATGTTTTAGTTTTAAATTGTATGATTTGGTGCATTTGATCCATCTGATAAATATGACGTTCTTATCATGTTTAAATAATTCTGTTATTCCAAAAACTAAAAATTAATCTGACTTACAAAATATCGCCATGTGGTTCTGGTTGACAGATTATAAAAGAACAACTTTAAATGGCGCCTACTTATTATTGAAAGACGGTATGTATGACATTTTATTTGAATACTCAAGAACTTTCATGTAATGTCCGCCTTTCTGCATGATAATCGTTTGTCCGTTACACAAACAAGGTGTTTCAACTTTTTCATGTGGTTGTGGTTTACAGATTATAAACGAACAACTTTTAATGTCCGTGGTAATTCTAGAAATGGAAGAACTTGTAATTTGCTGAGATAAAAGTCCCTTGCGGTTCATGTCAAAGAAAAAAATGCCCAGTCTACTTGATAATGTTGAATAAGAACTCGCAGGTCAAATATTTGACATGTCAAATGAACTGGTCGGCCAAACTAATCAATCTCTTTTGATTAATTTTCTTGCAATATTTGGCGCCTACTTATTACTGAAAGACAGTATGTATATCGTTTTTTTTTATACTCAAGAACTTCCCTGTAATGTCCACCTTTCTGCATGATAACTTTTTGTCCTTTACACAAACAAGGTGTTTCAACTTTCTCTATAGAATTTAAATACTAATAGTTGTATTGTACTGATATCACTAGATGCACCGAGTCCAAAAAAACTTGCGGAAAGTGAACAGAAAACGTGTGCAGAGGCGTTTACTATAGTGATAATAGTGGAATTATCCGAGATAGCTTCGAGATTAAGACGAGAGTGGAGTCAGAAATAATGGCAGACCAACAAGCACTGTGCGACAACGAATAAAAGACGACCGAATTTATCAACTGCTATTTTTCTGGTGGTTTTCCTCTTAACTTCCGTCGAACAACAATCGTATTGCACAATATGTTTTGGATGTCATTTTGTATTGCTTCCTAAAAGAAATTTGCAGTGCATAGAATTTGAGACATAATTAACCCCACCGGATTCTTGTAAGCTTGTTAGTTTCGTATGGCGTCATGCAGTGCCGAAGCTCGATTTCGGCTACATGTATCTCGGATGATTCCGGGATCTAGTTTATATAAAGTTTCAGTTTTACCTTTATTAAACTTTATTTCATGCCAGTTCGAAATAGCGTCTGCACAAATATTAGCAAGACCTCGCATTTCAAACAACTGATTTAATTGATTTTGCTTAATTTGCAAATATTGATAGTAAACAGAAACCGATAAGCCTATAATAGAAATCCTATATAAATAAAACCTGTTGTCTTATTTGGATTCCATGCAGAATTTAGTCTTAGACGGCATTCCACAAATAGACATATCCTAAGGTCAAAAGGCGTGGATCAATTTGTCTTCCGTGAAAGTTAATTTAAAAAAGAACAAAAAATATTTTAAAAGCTGAAAATGCCAGGGACTCCAGCGGACCCCAGGGATGTTTAGGTAAATATCGCATCTATTCACCTTGTCTGCGTGAAAAACCTCCAGGTCGATCGACGTCCAGTGAATCTGTTATTGGTTCAGTTTAGACTACATATGCACAGCAAATTGCCTGTAATGCACTAGGGAATCGAACCTTCTTATGGTCACTTTTTCTTATAATCATTTTCC
Source organism: Lingula anatina (assembly GCF_051362555.1). Classification (NCBI taxonomy): domain Eukaryota; kingdom Metazoa; phylum Brachiopoda; class Lingulata; order Lingulida; family Lingulidae; genus Lingula; species Lingula anatina. The sequence goes on from NC_141768.1 coordinate 14,327,739, forward strand.
ATGTCACGTTCCAATAAGAAAAATAAAAAGTACCGAAAGATAGTGTGTAGGCCTACATGGACATGGCGAGAACGTAAATGTTTTTGACAGAGCAAGGGGACAAATTATTGGTGCAAAACATTACATGAAACAGAGTTTAATTTCGGTGGGCCTTATTGCCTCAGGTCAACTCCACCATATCCATTGCTTAAAAAAAAAACTGTAGAAGACGTTTTCTGTATATCAATGCTTTTTTCAATTTTGGTGGCGCAGAGATTTCATTCTATTTAAAATGAAAAGTTAAGATTATTAGGCCTATCTCTCGCCCTTACTGACTACAAGTGTGATCTGGTGCTATTTTTTTTTATTTTACTTCTGATGATGGAGTTTGATGTTTTAAACATGACGTATTTCATTTAAATAGACCCCTAAAGTTTACCAATTACAAAATGCGTTTTATATTAATGAAAAACAAAAATCGTCCTGCACGCCTTTGCCTTTCAGGTTAATATCGAGAGTTTACTGTTTAGTGTGCTTAATTGATTCAGAGATAACCTTTCAAAATATGTTGAAAGTTCTCAGATGAATTGTTATTTTTCATGAACCATCAGGGATTTTATTTTTATTTATTATTAAATTTTTTTAAAATAACATTTCTTTAAATTTACTTCAGTATTTAATATAATCTTAATTTAGAAAAATATTATACCATAGTGTGAATAGGGCGTCTAATATCTTGGTACATATATGCTAAATCAATTCTATTCCTTATTTTTGAAGGCTCTGAAAACAAATTTTCTTGATACCTACTTCGATTTTGAAACAAGCACTTTCGTTCTCCCTGTTGTCTCCGTGAGATAGAGGGCAGCACCACGTACTAAGGTTTGATATTATCTTGTGACCCAATTAAATGCGTTTGCGGGAGATGCGTTTTCGGCGTAAGAACGTTCGGCCACGGTTAGTCAAGTACCATTAAATTGTGTGTTTTACATGCTTGCTAAAAGTCACCTCTTTGCTGTTGTTTTTGTAGAAGTGGAATTGATTTTGCCTTAGAAATGTGAAAAGAAAATATAACGTACTATAGTCTGAAAGATGTTACTGTTTTCACGCGTGCCTTCGTTGACGAACCCAATTTTTTATTGATGTTAAGGAGGTTAATAAAGCACGTATGTGTGTTCATAGACGAGAACTCGACTTAAATATCGACTTGGTTTTAAGTCTTACTTCACATACCAGGAGAGCAAATTTTTTTCCCGGTAATTATTAAAACGATCCATGCACACACAAAAGATACCAGTTTTATGGATTCCCTTAGCGTTCTAGAAACAAAAATGAACTCACAAAAATGCAAGCCACATGAGGCGATCAGCTTAACCTCAATTTAACTAAAGTGTCCTCATAGGTGTACATGCACATCTAACCCTAATCAAACCACAGACTACTGACGTTTGTCCCCTACTTCCTTATCAGAATCTGCACCATAACATACATGTACTGTATTAATTCCATTTAGAATACTCTGGTCTACCGTCCCTATAACTTAGAAATGTTGCCACTAAAATGATGTACGATACCCAGAATGAATGTACTGAAAAGCAACATGAAGAAAAGTGAGTCATTGTACAGGTAGTTAGATTGTTGAAATATGATCTGGTATTTTAAAGTCATCAAGTCTACCCATATGAAAAGCATGTCTTTTGGCTCAAACTGTAAATATATATTGCAAATTTTATCTACCCCAAGAAACTTCTTGGGATGTCTAGACTTTCTATAGTTTAAAAAATTGCAAATCATGGTTGTAAAGATAAAACTAAATAATTGTAGTGATATGGTATCAGGTTTTGTATATAACTTGTACCTGAATGTTATAAAGACGAGCACATATTTTGATATCCAACACACATATCACTTGAGTAAACAGATCCACAGGGAAGAGATATAATGCTGTATTTGATTGAACCCTAAATAACATCACTGTAATTTCTTGCTAACCTCTATCACAGTAGTCCACTGTCTTCTTAAAAGTATTTCTTTTTGCTTTAACATAAGGGTGACTGTTTTTATTCTTATTAGATTTCCACTAAAACCAAAAAGGCTTGGGATGACTTTTTTCTAAAAAAAAAGGTAGTTTTCTTATATTAAGGATCTTTGATTTTACACAGATTTATTTATGTTCGGGTGTACAATGTATGTTACAATAGCTCTTGTGGATCATGACTACAGAGTGTAACACACTTAGCTACCTGTAAAAACAGTTATGTGTCAATTAGGCTGGTTGTCTGTCTCGCACCAGATTGACTCAAGCTTAGGCAGCTCACTGTGTTTACCAGAAGATAAGCTGACTTTAGCCTAATTGTAAATTTTGTTTTTGCACACCTTAGGTATCAGGACTTGATAAAGCCAGGGAGAGATAAGAACTAATTGTAATTTCTAAGTGTTGAAGCTCCATCTAGCAACTGTGTCTCTAGAGTATAATAATTGATGATTTTGATTTTGTTGTTTGACAATTGTTAAGTAGGCATTTGGTGAAAGATTTTTTGCAGATTTAGTACTTTTCTTGTTTTGTGTCTTTGGCCAGTGAGAGTCTGTTAATCTATTGACTTTTTAGGTCTTACTTTCTGTCAAATTTTGTGGAGTCTGTTGCAAATAAATGTAGAATATAGGTATAATTATATACTACATAAAGCACATTCCCTGTCAAATGAAAAGGGAAAATTTGAAAACTAATAAAACATCCTTTACTTTTCATTTTCATTTTAGAGATTTGAGCAATAATCCATGGCACTGTGATTGTCACTTGTTGTGGTTAAAGAAATGGCTGGACAGCTTGTCAGTCGTTACTGTCCACAACTTGGCTGGAATAAAGTGCTTCAGTCCAGACAAATTAGACAAGAAACTACTGACTCAAGTGAAGGATGAGGAATTTATATGTGGTAGGGACTTATTTTAATCCTTGCAAAGAACCAATCACAAAATATAAAAACCACCTAAATATTGAAGATAGATGGCAGATTTTTTTTACAGTGATTGTATGTACTGGGTATATCCAAACTTCCAAAGTATGTACTGTTATTAAATTTATCACACTGCTGGTTGCCAGGATTATCAGAACTCTCCAAAGCAATTTAGGTATTTGTTATTTGCTTAATTCCTTCATTCTTTACTGTTGCTTTTGCTTTTCCAGTTTTGTATACTGTAGAAAGTACAGGAACTATGGTAATTAAAATAATTTCAAAACATCTCATTATTCTTTATCTATTTTAGAAGCCATTAGGAAGAAGCGGGCCACATGTGCACCATCGCCAAATCCAGACCAGTTTACAGGCAATTGTGGTGAGTGGAAGCTGAGGTGTAATATCTGATGTTCTCACCATCAGCATTTTTAAATGCTTAAAAGTGTTGATTTGATATTAAAAAATGGATATTTCATTACTGAAAGAATGACAATTAAAACTAATCAGTATGAAATATGAATATTTCTTGAATGATTGTATTTCTATTTTCAGACAAACTTGTTTTTTATATTGTAATTGAGAAAATTATGTAACTGTTTTTAAAGGAACAGCATTTTGTATTTTATTTTAAAAAACCAACAAAATAAAACAGATGCAGCAAATGATATCATTGTAACATTGTTTCTTGTAATTTTATTTCCATTTCCACTTCCAGGTAATTCTGACTTCCTCTCCTGCCTGTTGAACTCAACATCTTCTGTCACTGATCTTGTCCACTTCACCTCACTGGACTCCATCATTGACCAACCAGTGACCATTGGGTGTGAGATCCATTGCTATGACCAGGGAGCTACCCATTGGACTGTGGTCAACACTGATCAGTGCCTGTGTGGCCATCTGACCACTCTCTCAGGATGCCTGTGTCCTGATCTGATTCATAGCCCTGAACCAAATAGCGGAGATAATTTCTGCAGCAAACTATATGTTGGGGGCACAAAACAAGTCTTGTTGTATATAGTGGTGGATATTGCAGGAGGAAGGGCTTTGAGTCTGCAGGATGATGTGGCTTTTACTGTCAAGACAAACATCAGTCAAGTTGTGGAATATCAGTGGCACTTTGGTGACAGCAGTGACATTTTTGTGTCCCAGAACACTACTTTGTGGCACTATTACCTCGTACCAGGGCATTACAATGTCACTGTCACTTTGGTCACAGCAGGGTCAGATGTCACTGCCTGGACCATGGTGGAGGTATTTGACACTATCAGAGACACATTTTTGACATGTCCTGCAGCTGCCACAGCAGCCAGTGACATTGACATTAGGTTGACAGTGGGCAGAGGAAGTCATGTTGGGGTGACTTGGAGCAGAGATGGGACTGACCTGGGAAGTAAGTAGTTGGCTCAATAGACAGCTAGGAATTTAAAAGGGGTTTTATTCTATATTTTATACATTGTTCACTGCAAAAAAATATACAACATGTCAAGGTTTCTAAAATATGTCTTGTGGCCATAAAAGAAGAAAACAACTTTATTTTAGTTCATGCTTTGTATAGTTTTCTAGCTCAAATAACCTAGCTGAAATATGTGACATGAGAAATGATAATTTGGTATGGTGTCATTTAATATTTATTGCCACTATTACAACATATCAGTGTCATCCATCAAGTTCTGACATGTAATAATAATAATAATAATAATAATATTTATTTATAGTCTAAAATCCAACATGTGTTCAGTAGACTTTACAAAAATTATAAAATTCAAATTGAAAGAAAAATATTGCTAATGGTTATAAGATGAAAGGATATATAAAATGGATAAAAAAGGGGAAATTTAAAACTATGACTAAGAACAGTTTTTCTTAAGAAGTGTTTTTTCAAGAATTTAAAGATAATATTGTTTAAAAAGGTGGGTTTTTAGTTACTTTTTAAAATGTCCAGGGTCCACAATTTGTCTAAGACTGATGGGTAAAATTTTCCATTCTTTTGGTGCTGCAAATTTAAAAGCTTTATCACCGTATGATACTTTATCACCGTATGACGTGTGTGTACCTACGTCACAGTACTTAGTTTCATTTACAGAAGATTCCACCAATTATGGTACAAATATACATATTAAGCCGAACTGTAAACTGTATTTGTCCATTTCAGTAACCTCTACCAGTGCTGCCACCTATGTCATAGGGACAGCAGTGTTTGAGGATGTAGTGAGTCAAGTGCAGGTCCTGAGTGGTACAACTAAGCAAGTCACCATGCTTCCTAAAACTGTTACTATTTTCCCAGGTAATTACTGATACTCCCCCAAACTGTACTTTTTGTGCAAAGTTTCTGTAGCCTGCTGTGCATCTGTAATGAATCTTTTTATGTTCCTTGTTAACTTTTCAACTACATGTACATGTAGGTTTGGGTTGTGTGTTACATTTTTTATCATTTATATTACAAATGTCCTCATTCATGAAAAAAGGAAAACTAAGTAGTTGGCAACTATTTTAAAATAATGTTTGATTATATTTAAGAACAGTTTTTATTTTCAAGCAATTTTAACAAACCTCGTGTTTTAGGATACTGGTTTCAGTCAAATGGAAAATTAAGGAATTGGGAATTTTATGTAGAAAGGGTAACTATGGCAACTAGGCTCCATCTCCAGGTATATAGACCAAGCTGTCCAACTGGGCAGACTTTAATACCAGCTGGTAAGTGGTGCAGAGTCGAAATGATAATATAATTCAGTTGCAACTTGACAGTAATGAACTGAAGATTGTTTTTACTATCCTTCATTTTTTTTTTTTTTTTGCTGTTTGGCTTTTTTGTACACTTAATTATACTAGTGAGTGATCAAGTTTGAGTTTATTCTTAATCTATTGGCTCATGCTAGCATTATCTTTTTTAATTAGGTATGATTAGATGGAATTTCTCCAAACAGAAAATCACAACATATCAACTTTCCTAACCCAAAGGTGGTGAAAAAGGCATGCCACTTGGATTCAGTGCTTTGATCAGTCAACATGTCCTGTTATACACTTGTATTTCCCCATTATTTTTTAGGCTGTGATACACCATATGCTGCCTGTGTTGTATCTCCCCCCTCCTGCACATCTCAAGCCAGCTCCAACTGCTCTGTTGGAACACAGTACTGCCCCTTGTCTCAGACTTGTAAGCCAGCCATGGAGCCTTGTAGCTGCATAACAGTCTCAGGAGTGGCTTCTTGCACTGGTAGCCATAATATTGGAAAAAGAGCAGCTGGTGATGCAGGTGTTCAAAAATTGAGAGAAAAGCGATCATCCTACAGAGAATTATATAGAGACATTTTATTAAATAAATTATGGGCTTCCAAACAGAATACAAGCATAGTTGGGACCACCGTCCGTTATGCTTCATCCAATGTAGATATTTTCAGTGCCAAAATCAACCCATCCATATCATCACATACACACCTTTCATCAATACACTCTTCCTATGAACGCAGGCACAGGCGTGCCGCAGCTTCACCTCCATCATTTCGTTTTCATGGAGATCAACCATTTTACAAACTAATTGGAGAAACAGTTTTGGCCTTGAACCCAGGTAGTAAGGGTCATTTCCAGGTGGCAGCACAATCACTAGAAGTGAAATCTGGAGATGTTCTGGGATTTGAGCACGATTATAGCATTAGCTTGATAAAAAGTGAGACTGAAACCTCTTCCATTTGGCAACAAAGTAGTCTGAGTGTTGCAGGGCAATCTGTGGAGTGGACAAACATAAATGGAGCACCTCAGCATTTTAGAACAAATGCAGAATGGAAGGATGGACATGTGAGTTTTGTGAGAGCCATGTATGAAGAACTTGCTATACACCAGGCACCTGTAGTTCTTAGAAAGGCTTCTAACTTTTCTGGAGGTATGCAATCAGTAGGGGTCAGTCTCCGTAATGGTCTCTCCAGCATCAACCATTCTTGTATAATAGACATTCAAGAAAACATTGTCAACTTCAGATTGGTGCAGCCTTTACATAGTCAACCAGGAATATCATTAAATTCAAATGGGACTGTTGTTGTTGAAAGAAACGCTCCAAATTATTATCTCTTCAAAGTTGATGCTGGATCTAATATCACAGCCAACTGGTCCATAGATGGCATTTTGAGCAGCTTTGGATCCCATTGTCCAAGTGCTCTATCTTCCCATGTAGATTGTATTGCTTCATCTGGCACTCAGTCTTTTACTGCCAGACAATTATCATTCATTACACCTACTAGAATAAAAGTGACAGCAAAAAACAGTATTAGTTCTCATGTATACTCAGTTGACATAGAAGTTGAAGACAAAGTTCAAGGGCTTCAGGTTTCTCGACAGAACACCAGAGATGTTGTGCCAAATGTAACTGAGGTATTTGAAGCTCAGATTACCACTGGCAGCAGTGTTAGCTACATTTGGACCATAGATGGCATAGGTGTAGTTGGAACAGGACAGTCTGTACAGTTAAAATTTTCAAGTTTTGGTGCTCAGGTAATCCATGTGAATGCATCTAATCAAATTAGCTGGATGAATCAGTCTTACACAGTAGATATTTTTATACACGCAGAACCAAAGAATCTTGTATTTCAAGCAGCACCAACATTGGCAGCCACTGGGGATAATGTGACTTTTATTTGTGAAGTAACAGTGAATGCCTATACCAATTTCAGTGTGATGTGGGATTTAGGAAGTGGAAATAGATCTGAGGTATCATTTTCTTCGAACAGTGCCATTGCCATGTATCCCAGTGTGTCATACCTTTTTCCTGTATCAGGAAATTTCACTGTAATTGTTTACATATCTGATGGGTTAAAGACTGTGTCTGCAACACATAACATAGAAGTCATTGATAGACTGACTGGACTTGACATAGCAACTCCTTCATATGTATATTTGGTAAATGATCCTGTTTCTGTTAGTGTCACTCCCATGGGAAACCTTCAGAACGTTCAATATAATTTCACTTTTGGTACACAGCCAACAATATCAACTTCCAGTAACACAGCTTCAACCACTTTCAGTGTGAAGGGGACATACAATATCACAGTGACAGCATACAATGGTGTCAGTTTTGTCACAGGTTCCGTTAAAGTTGGTATTCAAGAACCAGTCAAGGGGTTGTGGCTTGGTTCCAATAGCCCGACATTGCTTGGTGACACAACTGTTATTTCTGCCACAGTTATTTCAGGGAGCAATCCAACATTCGAATTTCAATTACCGGATGGGTCTCCACCATCTGTATCACAAAATTCAACTTTTTCCCACCAGTTTTCTACCCTGGGATCCTATTCTGTGTTTGTGAATGTTTCTAATGATGTAAGTTGGGAGAGGAGCAATATAACTGTGTATGTTATTGGTGGGAATTCTCTACAGATTGTAGAAATTGAAACATCGCCATCGTGTGTTGTACCCCCTGGTTCAGTCAACATCACAGCCAACATTGTTCACCATTCTCCAATAGACCTGTTCTACCACTGGGACTTTGGGGATGGAAATCATGTTAATGGCATAGGATTTCTTAATACAAACCATTCTTATAATGCACCAGGATCATATGTAGTCACTTTGAATGTAACCAGTAATTTTACCAATGTGTCTCGTTCATGGGCTGTTTGTGTTCAGGATCCAATACAGTCAGTTATTCTGAAGGCTGAAGGACCCTTTTCTTTGGAAGCATTAGGAACAGCAGAAGCCAACATCTCTGTAACTGTTACTGGAGGGTTTGGGCAAAGGTTTATATGGAAGTATGATAGAAAGGTTGTGGAAAGTCCATCTTCAGAATGGTATGTGGTTAACTTTGATAAACCTGGTATTCATAAAATTCATCTCCGTGTTTTTAATGAGATCAATGAAAAAATTGCTACTGTAGACGTGAAAGTCTTAGAGCCAGTCAGTGGTCTTAGGGTTGTCCAGACTGGTCCAAGTTCAAATCATCTGACTATGCATCAGCAGTATGAGTTCACTGCCATGCTCCAGCAAGGGACTGACATTACCTTCACTTGGGACTTTAATGATATCAGACCTGTGCCACTTCTAAGAGGACGTGCCATGAATCATACGTTCAGTATACCTGGCGTTTTTAATGCAACGGTTATGGCAGAGAATCAAGTCAGCAGAGCCGTGGCATGGATACAAGTCTATATTCAGGATAAGATTGCTGGGCTTACAGTTGTGTCTAAGCCTGTATATAGAATGGTCCAGATTGGAGCCAAATTGGAGTTGAGTGCTAGTGTCACACAGGGAACAGATGTACAGTACAAATGGCAGTATTGTGACTTATGCCAGGAGATTGAATCACACCAACTGAATAAGATAGTATATTCATATAATTTGAGTGGGGTGTACACAGTGAATGTGACAGCATATAATTATGTGAGCAGCGAATCTAAGTTGTTGACTGTAGGTGTCTTTGAGTCTTTGACATCTGTTTCCATCAACAGCACATTAAAGGATGGTAAATATGCTGGAGTAGGGGACAATGTGACTTTCTATGCCAATTCTTCACCAGTGAAAATAGGTGTGGTTTTTACTTGGACAGTACGAAAAGCTGGGACTACACTTGGACAACATACAGGAGATGTTTTGACTTTCATGTTTACTTCCATTGGACAGTACCAGGTGACCTGTGCAGGTCAAGGTCATCTGAACTCCAAGGAGGCAGACTTGATGGTGGAAGTTTTCACTCATTTTTCCGGGCTCAAAATTGTTCCACACTTTTTAGCTGTGAAGTACATGCACAGAGCAACCTTTCAGGCAGAATTTACCACTGGAGGCAGCAGTGTACAGTATGCTTGGTATTTGCAAGACAACACCACCACAATTCCTTTACCTTTTGATACCACCTCTAGAATGTCCCGTGTGTGTTCCCAATTGGGTCATTTTACCATACAAGTGCATGTGTCCAGTCCATTGGAAAGTGCCATTGCCATTGCCACCTTGATAGTTCAAATTCCTATCAATGGGATCAGCATTGAGACATCTCCCCCTATGCCATACTTTTCCTTAGGACAGACTGTGCGGTTCACAGTGCGTGTGACTAACAGTCATGCTGGCACAGTAAAGTATTATGTTCAACTCACTGATTATTCTCCATCCAAAGTATTTACAGTGCCAGAAATACAACACACATTTAATAAACTGGGGACATTTGAGTTTCGAGTGAATGCATCCAATGAAATCAACACCTTTGATAGAACAGTGAAAGTGTATGTTCGACAGCCAATATCTGGGCTTGCTGTCAGCTCAGATAAACAATATGCTGCTGTGGGAGAAGCCATCTCTTTCCATAGTACTGTGATAAGTGGAACTGAAGTCAAATACAGCTGGGATTTTGGAGATGGAAGTCATCTCAGCACTGTCCCCAGTAGTGTGACATATTCATTTAAGTCGCCGGGCAACTTTGTTGTCATGACAACAGCAGATAATGTGATCAGTAAGCAGAGTGAGAATGTCAGCCTTATTATCCAGGAGAGAATTGGTGGAATAGAAATCTTGGAGTGTTGTGTGAATGCCTTCCCAGTTGGCAAGCAAACAACATTCAAGGGGAGTACCAACACTGGCACTGACATGCTGTTTAGGTGAATAACTTAAAACCAAATTTCTGCAGTAATATGGTAAGATTCTCTGTGAGATATGCACAGTGGATTTATTTTTCAAAAGAAATAGTTTTCATGGAGTGCCAGATATGCATTTTGTGATTGTCTAGATGCAAAGTTTTAACAATTCCTCTGAAAAAACATCAAAGAGTTTTTGGCCACTCATTTGAAATATTGTTGACTAGATTGCCACTTTGTTTTTATTGTCTTTTAGGTGGACTCTTGGTAAGTTGTCAGACCCCATAGTTCATATTGGTGCTGAGGTAACTCATATGTTCCCTGATCCTGGAGAGTACTTTATCAAATTGGAAGCCTGGAATTACATCAGCTCAAAGAGCATTTCGTCCACCATAGAAGCCGAGGTCCCAGTGGAAGATTTGAAACTGGTCCCCAGGGATTCCCTCAGCTATGTCTACCTCAATGTGACCCTTCATTTTGTAGCCACTGTTGTAAGAGGGAGCAATGTCAAGTATCGTTGGTCATTGAATGATACAATGGATGTGACATATGATCAGACGTCTTTCAATAAAACATTTTTTAACCCTGGAATCTACTTGCTGGTGATCCATGCTTACAATAATGTCAGCTCCTTGACAGATGCTGTGGAATTTGAAGTCCATGCAATCAAGTGTGATCCTCCTGTTTTGCAAGTGGTTGGAAGTGGAAATGTGACCTCTTTGAAGTCGAGGAAATTATACATGGAAGTTGAATTGGACACTTTGGGCTGCACTTCATATGAAGTGGAATTCAAATGGATGTTCTTTTCTGAACCCAGTTGTAACTCAAGTCTTGTGACTCCAGTCAGTCTTCCTAGTAGCATAGTCACTGATGTCAGCTCACTTGGACTTCCACCTAAGTCCTTAATGTATGGGCATTACTGTGTGAGAATAACGGCCTCCTATAAGGATACATCACTGTTTTCCCAAGGATTCATAGAGCTGGATATTGTTCCTTCCACACCCATTGCTATAATCATGGGAGGGACAGAGAGACTGGCTCCTACCACTGAGGATTATTACTTGAATGCCTTCCTCTCCTATGATCCTGACTTTCCAAGAAGTGCACAGCCACCAATGACTTTCTATTGGGAATGTACTATGAAGGTTTGTTAGTTCTTACTTCCTCACATGTAATATTTTGTTTTTTTGTAATATTTCTATATTTCTATAGCTTTGCTGCCAGTGAAAACTTTGATTAATTCACTTTGCAAAGCATTTCGCAAACATATCTATTTTCAAGCGACCAAAAACTATTTTGGAATGACCGCAGACCAAACAAATGCCACTTTTCCTTAATTATCATGCAGCCTTCTTAGTTTGCATTACGTCTTTATCCTTTTCAGTCTGCATTACCAGGAGCAGCCTCCTTAGGGTGTTTCTCTTCACAGACTTCAAAATCTCTGACCATACCCTCTAACACGTTAGTCCCAGATGAGACTTACCTGTTTACACTGACTATCACATCAGCTGGGAGGACTGGGACAGCAACACAGGAGGTAAGGTGTCTTGCTAACCAGAACTAGACACATTCTGCTTCAACATTCCATTATTAGGTCAATTGGCAGTTAGCTTAAATAGAAATTTATAATTGTCAGGGGCAGATCCGTAGCTATTTTCTGACAGTCATCCAAGTTATCTTTGTTGATCCATCCTCCAATTTTAACCATCCTCCAACAGTAAAAATAGATACCTGTCAATATAAACTTGAAAATCTGACTGTCTTCTGGAAGACCCAGAAGATGGCCTAAATCCGCCCCTGATTGTAAATTTCAAGTGATTTTTTCAGTTAAGCAGAAATTGATTAAATGGTCACTTCACTGTCTGTTATGTGATAAAAGTGGGACACATGATCTCATACTGAAAAGACCACTTTTGATTAACATTTTTTTCGTGGCATGAACATTCTTTCTGATGATTCCTGTTCATCAGTACTACTATAAGTTCCATATGAAAAATGCCTGTTCAGCACGAAGCAGATCTGAAATCTGATGACAAACTTTACACATTACCATCATTTATACTTTCTTCGTTTCTTAGGTCAAAACAGTAGGAGGTCCAATTCCTCTGGCCAGCATAGAGTGCTTTTCCTGTAGTGTGTCAGGTACAGACCAGATCAGCAGCAATTCTCATGTGGCCATGCTGGGTAATTGTACAAACTGTGCCCAGGGAGAGGCCATAGAGTATGGCTGGAATGTAACCAGAGAAGATGGACAACAAGTTTCACTGGATGAGAGCACCACAACAACTGGTGCAAACAAGCCAAATTTGGTCATCAGGCGTGGTGTCCTCCAAAACAGTCAGGCACATACATTTCATCTACAACTGAAAAGTAGCAATAACATGACAACTTATGCAAACTTGAAACTTAAACCAAACCAGCCTCCCAGACCAGGAAAATGTGGAATTTCTCCAAATGTTGCCACTGCCTTAGAAGAGAAAGTCAATGTGACTTGCACTGGGTGGATTGACCCGGATGGAGTTGTGCAGAATTTAGTGTACAGTATCTTTGCAGAGAACTATGAGATGAATACAGAGAGATACAGGTTGTACAGAGGTGTAAAACCTTTCCAGGAGATTGTCTTATCATCTTGGCCGGGGTCTGCTTTGAGGAGGAATGAAGTTCGTTTGCTGGTTTATGTGGAAGATGATAATGGAGGCAGAACATGTGGTCTCAATAGGTAAATTTAAATATTTAAATTTTTATCTTTAAGTTAAAGAATATGTCAATATTTCAAGTGTTAAGAATGTAAAATTTTACACACATGACATTGCACTGTTATGTAAGTGTATTTGAGGAAGTTTGCAAAAGAGAAATGCCAAAAATGCACTTTTGAGGTCAGAAACTCACAAAATCATATTTGATAGAAACACAGAAAAAAATAATTTGCTGGTCTTAATGTTTGTTAATTTATTAATTAATTTAAACTGTGGTTTTTGTGTAATGATTCACTTTTATGCCAGCTATTATTTTGTATTTTCAGCACAGTTACCATAAATGAAGCTCCTCTTATCAACAAAACCAAAAGCGAGTACCTTTTAGAAACAAGTAAGGATATTCTTCCCAGACTTACCACAGTTAGAAACCAAGACAGCCTCCTTCAGTACATCATTGCCCTAACTATGCAAGTCAACAAAGAATCTCAGGATGCAGAGCAACATGGTACCGTAGCAACAGAGCTTACTGTGAGGTCAAAGGTCAGGGATGAAATAGCCACTGCCATCAGCAACTTACCATTAAATACAGTGAAGGATGCGCAGGATGTGGCTTTCAGTCTACAGCAACTAACAGTAAGAAATGATAAACTGACTGGTATTATTTTGATATTGTTTATGTTAACCCATACAGCAGAAATTGCATTGTGTTTATTGGGCAATTGCTATGAAGAGTGGGCCAACTTCATGTGTTAGTTGGGTACAATTAAGGCTGTCTATAATTATATTAAATTGGTGAATTATGCACATATTTAGACTGTGTAACAACACAGTTAAAGTAAGATAAACATTTAACTATATCCGTTTTTTTAAAGATATTTTCACATTATATTTTGTGGTTACAGGTTTATTTGGATGAATTTCAATCCAAGCAATGCCAAAGGTTGATAGTTCAGACTCTTGAGCGGCTTGACCAGGTTCTTCAGTCCTCAGTAACTCAAGGCATGGATAGTGATGAATTTGCCATAACATCTCTTTTAACCACTTTATCCAATGTGATTGAGGCTGCCAATTTGGCTGTGTATTATCCTGACAAAGTGCCAGTGCTGACACCTATTGAACAAACTGTTGGGAATGGCTCCAAAGGGCTGCCCAACATTGGGGCCCAGAAGGGGGCCAGTTCTTACACTGAGGAGACACACAGGGAGTACGTGGTGGGGAGAGCATTGAAACAGACTGAAAATTTAGTTGCTGTGGTGCTTAGAACACAAGTCTTAAATGAGAAGGAAGTGACATTGGCTGTTGGGGATATGAAAATTGCAGGCAGGAGAACAGTGGCCACTGATATTTGGCAAGAGAGAAGCACATATGGGATCAATTTTGTGTTACCCGATAATCTTCTAGGGGACTTACAGGCAAATGATGAAGTCTTACAGATAATGTTTGTTATGCCCAAGAATCCATTTACATGGGGGTATGTTCGACCTATGAATGTCACTTCAAGGGTGCCTGGTTTAGCTTTTAAATACCCAGATGGAAGGGATATCACTGTGAACAATCTAATGCCTCATCGTAGGCTGAAAGTTCTTATGTTTGGCTCCAGTAACCTTAACAGTTCGGCTGTGGTATTTGATGGGAGGTTGGTTGGGAGTGCTGCCTATGATCCATTACAGGACATGAAATACGTTCGGAGAAGTGTGTTGGCTGAAGATGGAGTTAAAGTGGTGTTGAATACTACAGGAATCAAGGACACTGCTGCAGCATTGCATGTACAAATAAGGTAATAATAGTTTAACAGCTGCTGCTTCAGCGTGCTAAATGATAGCTCTCTTCTCAGTAGAATGAGACCCCATTCCCAGAGACACCATTGGTAAACATGAATTGACCCAACTCATTGGGGACTCTCACTGACTGCAATCAGCTTAACTGAAGGACACGCCTCCTCCTAGCATTAAGTAGAACACAGCAAAGCTGCTGATTATTCAAAGACATTGGAAACAAGAGGAGGCTTTAAGCTGATTGCAGTCAGCAAGAGTCCCTTCAGATTTAGGTCAACCTGTGTAGACTGATTGTGTCTATGGGAATGATGTCTAAGTGCTACATCAGGAAACTTCTTAAGTCACAGTATACATAGTTATTAATTAGTAAATAATGCAGTATTTTAACAGTTTTCTATTTACTTGTGATTTTGTTTTGTAATTCTGTTGACATTACATTAAATGTTTATATGATTTAAACATGCTAATGACTTATATAATATGACATCAGAATGGCTGGGTTCTTTTGTAGATTTACTGTTCGACCAAATATGACTGCTCCAGATAATTCTGAAAATGATGTTTTCCTGGATGCCTTTCTGGGGAAAAATTATGAGCCAACAGCATCCAAGTATGAAGAAAAACTTAAGGTATCATGGGAAGATATGGCAAAAGGCAAGGATCACAGGAAGTACACAATCTTTGTAGAAGCAAGGTATGAAATGTTTTTCTTGATAAGTTGGAAATTATCTTTTGGACCTGCATTTATCAGAGCTGTAGTAAAATAAAAAACATGATTGTGTAATATTATATTTTGGCTTGCTGAAAATTAACGCTTGCTCACAACATCAAAAGACTGATGGTGACTCTATAGTAATTAGGATAAATTTGGCATTAGTGCTTTCCAACAACATTAAGTTAGCTGACAAAAAAAATTTTTCCATTGAATAATTTTTCACTTGAAGTATCTTTGATTGACTGAAAGCTCTTCTTTTGAACAACATAATGTGTGGAAAAATATTTTCTTTGCACATCTTTCAGCTATTTTAATCCCAATGCCAGCTACCAGTTGGTCCTAGAAAACAGAGGTGTTCACCATGCTGTTAATGTGGCCATTGGACTCTATGTAACAAGCTGCCAGTTTTACAATGAACTCAATAACACCTGGGACACTGGTGGTTGTGAACCAGATGCAGAATCTGTGGCAGCATGCTCAGTGTGCCTGTGCAACCACCTGACCTCCTTTGGTGCTAGTGTGCTTGTCACACCTAACGCAATTAAGTTCCAGGATTTGGCTGTAAGTGTTACAACCCAACACATTATTGTGAAGGGCTATGTGCAAGAGCTGTTGAGCAAGAATAGCATTTTATTTTTGAATTACATTTCATATCTAAATGCAGATAATTCGCAAAATGAGTAATAAAATTGTTATTTTTGACTTCCCTATTTGCTTTTTTATGTTAAGGGTCACTATACACTGTATAAGTCAAATAAATAATGAAATCTCAAAAAAGTTGGATACTTTACTTTGTCCCAGCTGTACAGAGGCCTGTTAATTATACTATGGCAAAAACAACAATGAAAAAAACTGGAATATTTTAAGAACTGTGATAAGTAATTCACATGATTTTTTCACAAGTACATACTCTGTATTTTTTTCCTTTTCAGAGACTTGATATAAGGGAGAACCCAGTAGCTCTGATAACAGTGTGTGTAGTTGGTGCAGTGTACATACTGTGTGTGATACTAGCCAGGCGGTGGGACCTGGCAGACTTCATGAAGGTCAGCGTGGTACCATTGTGTGGAAGAGATGGTGTCTACAGATATGAAATTGTGGTTATCACTGGGAGACAGAGAGGGGCAGGTAATTACTGCACTAGAATCATAAATTTTAGGCATTTTTCTTTATAGTTTTAATATATTCTTAAAGTAGGAGTTGGGCATAGAACCCACATTATAATGCTTTTCTAAAAGTGGAAAACTATGTCTAAAAAGGCTATCGTAAAAGTGTTTTTAGTACATACTGCTATTTCCAGGAACTTCTGCACATGTTGGTGTACGTCTCTATGGAGAAAATGCCAAAAGTGAACCACAACATTTAAATCAAGTAGGAGCTTTCCAGAGGAACAGCAGAGATGTTTTCATCATTGCGTCAGATATAAACCTAGGAGATATCTATAAACTACGCATCTGGCATGACAACACCAGTTTGAACCCAGCTTGGTTTGTGTCAAGAGTTGTGGTGAGAGATTTACAAACTAACCAGAAATACCAGTTTATACTGGACTGTTGGCTGTCTTTGGAGGCAGAGGAACCAACTATTGAAAAGGAGGTGCTGGTGGCAAGTAGGTTGAAGATTTGTGGTATTTTGTCTTCTGATGTGACCGTAGAATTATTTTTATCAGCAGTAAAATTTTATGAATTACAGAGTTTGAAACTCTACTAGAACCATCAAAAATACATATAGATGTTAGAAAATACTCTTGCAGTTAGAAGTTATTTTGTAAATTGACATTTTTTCTAATTTTTTAAAAATCTGCTACATGATATGATATTTAAAATAAAATAAAGCTGATTGAAATTTTAATGTGTCTTTTTTTGCTAATCATGTTAAATATATGTTTATAGATGCTGAAGAGCTGAACAATTTTTCCACCATATTTGGCAGTGAGGCATCCAAAGGTTGGTCACAGCGCCACCTATGGTTGTCAACCTTCGAAAGGCCTACAGGAACAAGTTTTACACGGGTTCAGCGTGTCACCAGTTGTGTCACCTTCCTCTACACCTTTATGTGTGTTAATGCCATGTGGTACGGATTGCTCAAGACTGATTATATAGATGTTGACTTGAACTTTGAGATGGTCTTTGGTTTTGAATATTTTTCTTGGGAAGAGATTGTGGTAGGAGTTGTTTCCAGTGTTATAGTGTTCCCTGTGAACTTGGTACTCATACAGATGTTTGCAAGTAGCAGGCATAAGGTAAGATCTGTTGTTGTTGTCATATAATAACAAAAAGCGTTTATTCTTCAACAAATATCTGTGCACAGGGACATAACTTTTCTTGAACTGATGGTAGTTTGAAAGTGCAAATCCAACAATTTAATAGTACTTATCCTTTAAATCTGTGATGTCTTTTTTATATAGATTAAAGTTAATGCAATTGGGTGAGTTATATACTAACTTTATACATACATTATCAAGCTTACAAGATTGGACAAGAAGCCACAGACTGCTCAGACCATAGAAATAGAGGCTATGTGTGAGATGGACTCTCAGGGAGGGAGTTTACTGGAAAAGAAGGGAAGAATAGCACCACCTGACATACTGCAGTTGGGTGATAGGGAAAGCACAGTGGACTCTGCACAGGTCAGTTCCACCCCAGATTTTAAATCATATCTTGTAATATATTTTTTTTATATGAAAGGTTTGTTTTCTCCAGCCAAATTGAATGAATGGCAATGGTGTTTGCCTTACCTCTGTACAGACATTTTCAACTGCTACTTGTCTGCTGTCTTCCCCAGAGCTGTTGTCCTTGTTTGACTATTAGCTGGAGACTAAGATGCCATTCTCATAGATTTTAGATCGATCTATCCCTGTGGGGAGTCTCACTAGATTACTGTCAGCTCAGCTGGCTTAAGAGTCTGTCCCTCCTACTAAAAGCTGTAAGGGGGTAATTAACTATGGTGCGCGCTCGGCTGACTGCAATTTAGCGTGAACCCCCAGGGAGTTAGGTCGATCTAAATCCAAATCTCTGGATCGATCTAAATCTCTGGGAATGCACCCTAAGTCAAAATGACATTATAGACTGGACTTTGCCTTGCTGACCCCTACCCCTTCTATCTCGGTTCATAAAGTCAATGCATTCATCCTTATTATAGACTAAATTAAAGATTCAAGCATCTTACTCGGTTTTTTTTTCATATAAACAGGCCATTGGACCCCTAAGAAGAACAAATGGACAGTTTCGCTTGAAGCGTGAAGTGAGTGTAGATGACAGCTGGAGGGACACAGACTCTGGAAGTGGGATATACAGCAACAGGGATGATAGCTCTGTCAGGGTAGGTATACCAAACACAAAATGCCTTTCATGAATGTGCCCTTTTTTCTGTTTGCAAAGATCTGACAGCTTGCGATCAGGTCTATAGTTGTTTTTATTTTTTATCTGGTAATAAATATGTCTTGAAACCTTAAGTTTTATCCTTTTTCTTTATTAACTAGGTATCAGGCATCACTGGACTAAGCATTATACATTATATCTTGTTTTTCATAGAGCAATTGCAATCATGACAAAATGTGGGCGTCATATGAAGGTATAATGAGTTGGCCAGACGGCATTCCAGGAGATCATGTGACCAGTGGGGGCTCCCTGAGAGGCAAACCCTCTTATATGCCTCTTGAAAAACTAAAGGTATTGAATGGTGATTTGATCATATGGTTTTATGAAAGTTTAAACAGATGACTATTAACTATTTATGATGTTTGTTACATATATGAATTATTCATTTTATGTGTTTAAGAGGGATTGGTAGCCTTAAATTTTGAAATGAAGCATATAAAACATTTAGATTAAAAAAATGAATATAAGTTTTCTTTGTTTTTTCATCAGGAAGAGCCAGAAGAAACTGAAGAAAACGAAGTAGACAAAAATATTCTTAAAAGGTACACCATGTCAAAATTTTATCAGATGTTGTATGCTGACAGCAGATAAATTGGAGTGCTTTGGAAAAAATGTTACTGTGTTGAAAAATTCTCAACTCCAATAATGATTTTTTTCAGTTTGTCTGTATTATTTTTCAGGACCCGTCCTGTCCAGAGAAATAGCAGCAACAGGCTCCCTCCCAGAGATGAGGCACAGCTGCCAGAAAGTGAAAGGTGAAAGAACTGCCATCATTCAAACTTTTAAGAGCTCTTTTTACTGTACAGCAACACATATAGCACGAAAATTGTTCAGTCTGCTTCAGCTGTGTACCTTCAGTAATTCAAGCACTTTCGACTGTAACAAAATTATGTGTATAATATGCAAGTTATCAGTTATCATTTTTTAAATTTTCAGCAGACCTGGGGCTCCTACCCCAGCAACCATTCATCGTAAAAGCTGGGACCAGATCACATGGCCTTCAGCTAGGTCCAGGTCCTCCAGTCTAAAGAAACAGAGTAGTATTGAAACATTTGAAAGCAGCTCATTTGGTCAGAGTTTACGCTCTCATGCTATTAGGTCACTGGGTAAGTATTGCACTGCTCTTACATTTGTATATTTTTTCTTACACAAATAATGTTCATCCTTTATGAATGGACATTAAAAATTTTAACATTAAAAAAATTCATTTTTTTTTCCATATTTGATATACATTGTTTTGTTTTATCTATTGGATTAATTATCAAGCAAAACTGTCACATGTCAAAGACAATAATATATATTCATGACTTTGAAAACTGTAATTATGATCACAGAAGAAAATCATTTCATGACATGAAAAAGAAAGAATACCATAGCCTCTATCATGATAATCTTGAAATAAAAGGAAAAATAACATTGTGACTACTTTTTCTTTTTAGGTCGCAGCATGTCTACCCCATACATTCCTGCCCTGCCCTCTGGAAGAACATGTCGTCTGCCTCACTGCTGTATCTACCTAGCCTACCTTTTGTGCTTTGCCCTGTCTGGCCTGTCCATACTGGTCATACTGCTGTATGGACATAAGTTTGGAAGAGATGTTGCACTAAGGTGGCTAATCTCCCTAGCATTTAGTTTTGTTCAGTCAGCTTTCATAACAGAGCCACTTAAGGTTAGTGGAGTGATTTTTCTTGATAGGCTTTATTGCATAACACACACACACATGGACTTTGACCAGCATACCCAAACAGTTTTTTTTCAACTGAATGTCTACTAAATTGATAAGTGATTGAATGATAAAATTTTTTGTTACCAACATTTTATTATTTCAGTCATGATAGGTAAATTTGTCAACACTGATAATTTTAGTGATATACTTTTCTTTGGTTAAATGGCATAATACCCTCTTATTGCACAATCAGTATTACTGACAACACTATTACCTTTTTTAAAAATATTTTTTGTAGGTAGTTTTTATAGCACTTTTCCTAGCTGCAATTAGCAAGAAACATGATCCAACTGAAGAAGGGAATCTTGAGGTTCTGCCAACAATTGAAACCAATGAAAAAATAAAGGTAGAAATTGTAATTTGTAATGTATTACACTGACAATATACCTACATATGTAGGTAGTGCACAATTGTGCCACTATCCCACAGAGTGAATCCTAGCTTACTGCTGCACTTTTGTTTTCATTTGATTTATAATTATTTACTTGATCCCTCTAACAGGTAATCATACCATATTTTCAACATAGAAGTAGGGAAGGTCAGTTAAATTAAAATTTAGGTTTGTAACAGTAAATTTGTTGAGTGGTTTTACTTAGAAAATATTATGGTACTTACTGGGGTATTTGTTCATTTTTCTCAGGATGTCAAGTTTAAGCCTGTGAGTGGGTTTGCATTGATCCAAGCACAAGAAGAGGCGCAGAAGAAAAAGCGTATTCATGTCCTAATCCGGCAAACAGTAGTATACTTTATCTTCTTTTGGTTAGTTTTGGTCATAAATTATGCTAATCATGACCAAATGGCTTACCACATGACTAGAGTCTTGGATGTTGCTTTTGTGAAGGCTTCTTTTGGGAGTGCAAGGGAATCTTTTTCTAATATCACAAGGTATGTATATGTGCAAGCATGGAATAAGATATATATTTGCACATGGAATGAAATATGATTTAATAAATAAATAGATGAATAAATGAATACATATGCAACTGTATGAAGGAATAACAGATGGATAAATTGGCAGTGAATAGGTAAATAAGTGGAAGCTATCATACATGAAATTATTGATTTTGTCTTTTTTATGTGTATGTTGAAAGAAATTTCTTATTATAGTGTGGAGAAATTTTGGCAGTGGGCAGACACTGTACTGGCTCCAAGTTTGCAAGGCATCAATTTGTATGAGGAAGAGTTTGAAGGCCATTTAATTGGTAATGTGCAGATGGTTCAGGTCAGAAACAAACAAGGTAATACTGTGCCCTATGCTTTGACACTTTAAGTCAGGCAAAATCAACAAGTTGGTTAACATCCCACAATTCTGTGAATAGGGTAGATAGACAACATTTAATTTTGATTTTTTAAATATGTATTTAAGTACCAGTCTCTGTAAGAATCAGAAAAATAACATAGGGGCATTGGAACATGACCCTCCCAGATTTTGTTTTCTTTTAATTTATTGTGAAGAACTATGCTAAAAACTAATAAATTGAGCCCGAAAAGTTGCATATTTAAAATAATTTATTTTTTAGAGCGTTTTATATTTAAGCCTGAAATTTTTCTCCCATATGCTTTTCTATATAAAATGTTCAGGTAACCCCATATTCACTGACAAATAACTCGTATGGCCGACGTAGTTATGTAAGATGGCTATACAAGATGTTTACAGCATATATTCAGGTACCAAAAAATGAAATAAAATTTTTTTCAAAACACAAAATGGTTAAATTACATTAAAAACAATCAACGCTAAAACTACGCGAAAAAGACCATCTGCGCATGCGCAGTAGCGGTGACTGCTAAACTACGAACTCCTTCAGATGTAAATAAATTGAATTAAGGTTATTCATCTCATGAAATGGATATTTTTTGGATAAATGGCACTTGTTTTCTGGATTATTTATTGCTTGGATTGTTTTTATGCTGACTGGTGTGAAGTATTTGTTTCCGCACATCGTTTTTTTTATATACAACATAACTAATTTTATCCAAGATGGCGGGAGCTCTGATTGCCGTCGGTTTCGTATGTGGAAGGAGAATGCACACAGTTATTTATTTACGGCATGATATGCAATTTTTCATAAATTACCCACAAGAAAGGACTGGTAGAACTTTATGGTCGTAAATAATCGGCACTACTAACTACGGATATCAAGAAAACTACCATGTACATGTACCACTGTGAAAACCTCGTCTTCTCCCTCACGTGCCGCTGCCGTTAATATCCGGTATAATCGACAAATAAGTAAAGCACTGTCAGTTACTATACTCTAAATTACAGTCAGTGTTAACTTTGATACAGGCTTTCTAATAAAGTTTTGATGTTCAACGTGAGTTTGTGTTTGACGGCTATTTACTGCTTGAGTATGGTCTACCTCCAATTTAAAACAGCGCCCTGTAAGGCCCGTCGTGCCCTCTCAGGTACTTGAAGTCGATAACAGAACAGATTACTTGAATACTTAATATATACAGTAGAAATTGGTACTCATACAAGTGGAAGAGATTTCTAGTTCTTCACAACCAGGATTCTAAATAAAAAACTTGTAAAATAAAATAGACATGTAAAAGATATCTGTCAATAATAATATTCTTATATGGTGCCTTACGTGCTACCTCAAGGCGCCTTACAATAATATAACTAAAATCATTAAAAAATCACTACAATATTAAAATCTGAAACAATTGGAAACCATTTAAAATTAACACTACTAAAAACATTATATATATATATATATACCTAAGAGATATAGACAGATTTAAAAATGTGAGTTTTAAGAAGGGATTTAAAACTGTCAAAGTCGTCTGCTTTTCTAATAAAATTTGGTAAGGCGTTCCATAATTTGGAGGCATAGATTATAAAAGCCCGATCTCCATAACTTTTGAGGCACCCCTTCTCTAAAATAGACTGTTCTAAAATAAGGTCATTCTCAGAATTAAAATGTGTGGACCGCCTTGGTCAGTTAAAACAGATAGGATCAGATAAATATAATGGTCCTTGTGTATGTATCGCCTTAAAAATAATACAAATACAAGCAGCCAGTTTTATCCTTTCAGAATGGGAGTGATATGGTGTGTACTATTGCACTTTATTTGACAAACCAGTCTTGCAGCTCAGTTTTTCTCGGAAAGATATAGCAGTACATTAGATTTTCAGTCACAAAAAATACTAAATGAGAAAACAAGTTAGCATTACTTTATAAGCCTTGATAATCATGCTATTTGTATTAAAGACTCACCTAATCAAGTCCTGCTTAGTATAATGCTCCCACAGTTTTGATATCATAAAGTCTGTGTTATCCATACATTTTTCTCATATTTCTTTACTGAAAACTAGCAGGTGACCTAACTTTACTCTTTACATTAAAATTGTAAATAGTAACTTAAATAGGGGAAATTATCATAATGATACTTTCTACCTGATTGTAACATGCCAAATTAGTCCTCGGTGTTGAGGCAGATGTTGGACTAGTCAAAATGTATGATCATGCATGATTCTCGAGACAAAATGCATCAAATACTATCATGTTGAGGCACCCTTAACATTGATAACTGCTTTGCTTTGATATCACAACTTCTAACAGTGTAGCTGGTTACCAATGGACTTTACCTACAACAAATATTCTTACAAATAAGTTGTATACCAAAAGAAAATTAGCAAAATTAATAAATTATGAACATTTTAGGGCAAGGAGCATGAGGGAAAATATATATTGGTATTTTAAGTTTGTGACAAAAATGCTGAACACCATAACAAATATTCATATAATTTACTACTATGTAGAGAAGATGCCTCATTTTCTTTCAAATAAGAAAGACTAAAAACATGTTTTAATTCACTGTGACTTGTTTAAAATATATTCATATACAATTAAAAGAATCAAATAAAAATGTTAACTAATCTGGGGTGGGCACTGCTAAATCCATGCACATTATAGATAGTAGTTTATGGATAGGGGAATTTTTTTCCTGGACAGTGGTAGAAGGTCCACAAGAGATTGAAACTGAAGCTGAGACTGGTAGGAGATATTTCTCAACTATTGGATGTCAACCAAAAGAAAACCACCACATTGCTGTTATTGTATGACCTTGAAAGATTAACACCCATTGTCCCACTGTGAAAATTCATCATTTTAAAGTTTTTTTTAAAGATCACAAAAATATTTACCTGTGTGCTTTTGACTAAATCAAGTTATTTAGCAGGACACAAGTACAAAATTTGTATTTGAATCCATTTTTAAAGCAGAAATGGCGAAAAATGGAAAATTTGGTTGACGCCATCTTGAATTGTGAATTTAAAAATTTGCATTTTTTTTTTTTAATGTTTGAAAAAAGATTTTTTTATAATATTAACTCAAAACATTTACTTATAATGTATGACAATATTAGGTGGGTTTGGCCAGTCTATGAAAAATGTATTTAAAAATGGCAAAATTTGGGCATTTTAGCTAAAATTTGAAATTTTGGAAATCTGCCATTTTTAGAGTTGTTTTTCTAAATTTTTAGGACTGTTTAATATATTAAGTAATATGCATTTGACTAAATCAAGATATAATATTTAGCAGGATACTAAAATGAAATGTGTGTTTTATCCATGCTTGTTTAGTTTAAAGCAGAAATAGAGACATTTTGCCATTTGATTGCCGCCATCTTGGATTAAGAATTTTAAAATTTGAATAATTTTTTGAAAAATGTGTTTGAAAAAAATTTTATTTTTGATTAAAACAGTTCAGTATATGTACTTCCTTATGTAATGTATGTCAATAATAGGTGGCTTTGGCCAGTGTATGAAAAGTGTATTTGAAAATGGCAAATTTGGGCATTTTAGCAAAATTTTGAATTTTTGAAAATTCCCCATTTTCAAAGTTATTTTTTTAATTTTTAAAGGCCAGCAAAAAATGATATTTTTTATGTTTTTCAATTAATCAAGATTTGGGATTTAGCAACATACAAATATAAAATATGTGTTTAACCATGTTTGTTATATTTAATATACACAAATATGTAAAATGTGCAATTTGGTTGCCGCCATCTTGGATTAAGAATTTTAAAAATTGAATAATTTTTTGAAAAATGTGTTTGAAAAAAATTTTATTTTTGATTATAAAAGGACAGTACTTGTACTTTCTTATGTAATGTATGGTGATAATAGATGGCTTTGGCCAGTCTATGAAAAATGTATTTGAAATTTGCAAATTTGGGCATTTTAGCAAAAATTGGAATTTTTGAAAATTCCCCATTTTCAAAGTTATTTTTCTAATTTTTAAAGGCCACCAAAAACATTTATTTATATGTTTTTAGTTCAAATAGGATATGATATTTAACAATGTCTGAAAATGAAAAATGTTTATTTATCCACATTTATGGTTTTTTTAGCTCAAATATAGCTGAAATTGAAATTTTGCAATCTGGATTCCGCCATCTTGGGTGAAAAATTTTAAGTGCTGTTACCATGGCAACCGAGGGTGATTCAAACAAACCAATATCCATTATGTTGGTTTGGGGCTATAATGAACAAATACACCAATTTTCATCAAAATCTGAGAGGGTCATGTGCCACCCTATTCTGAACCTTACAGAGACTGCTACTTAAAAAGGAAACAGGCATTGCAGTTTATATTTAATGTCAGTTGTTCATTTTTGACTGGGAAGAAGTATAAGATCCACATTGTGGTGGATTTTTAAGCATCAAAACAACAACATTAAGATTTTCCATGGATCAGTTGGAAATTTTTTCCACTTACCAAACTAGTGCCCAATGCATTATTTCATTCAGAAAAAAGGAACAAAAAAATCAGATTTCCTCAAATTTTGGGTGGGTCATGCAGGGAATCAACTTATCAGTTTTGACTGGCTTTGCTATATGTGTCAGTTCTGTAAAGCCTGACAATTGAATTATTTTGTGTAACAAAAACAGAAACCTTTATTATTCACAAAGCACTTTATCCACTGTTGGTATTTTAATGACAAATTGAAATTTACACACTTTAGAAGTATGAAAACGGTGTCCCAACAAGTTGTTTTTATCAATGCTTGTAAGGTAGAAACACTGGGTAAAGCATATAAAAGACAACTATGAGATACATGAATGTGATTATGACATAAAAAACAGAACCCTTTGACTTTTATTGCAGCCACCTGTGAAATACGTCAAGTGTTTCCAGCCCTTCACCTTTCCACTTTTCCTCCTGGTGGTTGCTATAGAGACGGCTCATGGGCAGAAGACATGGTGGATTATAGGGAAGAATGGAAGCAAAAGAGCAAAAATGGAACTAACTGGAAATACTTTTCAGCTGATGAGATTGACAGGTGTGATAGTTATTTTATTTTTTAAGAAAAGCGTTTTTAAAAGTTAAAAAAAACATTCTTACACATAGATATGTATTGCAGGTAAAAAGTCAAAAATATTGATATGAAGAAAAAAAACAGGATAAGAAAATTGCTCTGCCTTTACCTAGCTACATGGACAAATTTTGATCATGGAAATATATTTGGAAATGAAATATAACCACACAAAAGCAAAAATTGGAAAGTGTTGAGCATGAAATTATCTGTCCTTAGTTATCAACATTTAAACTTATACACCTTTTGCTTTCTTTTCCAGCTTGCCACTTATGGGTAGGTTACAGTGGTATCATGGTGGCGGTTATGTACAGACATTACAGCATGGAGACAACAAAACTCTCAATGACACTTTGACACAGACACAGTGTCTCAGGGACCATAGTTGGTTAGATGAAAGGTAGAAGTCTTTTATCATTACAGTGTTTTAGAAGTAAAATTTAGAAACATGTTTGTATGTTCAACTTTAGAATAATTATGCTTTATGTTTTATGTTAAAATAAATAAGCCAACACCAAAGAAAAAATCTTGTCAAACAAAAATGGCCTGCCTTAAGGTATGAAAAATTGTCATTATTATGTATGAATATAAAAAATAGCAATTTAAAGAATATCAGAAAAGTTGATATTGGTAAATGAAGAAATTCACAGCTGCCCTTTTTCTTTTTCAAAAGTCAGCAAATATCATTTATTAAAATAACATTCTGTTTTGCATTTTTTTCATGTTACAGGACAAGAGCTGTGGTAGTGTACTTCACTGTTTATAATGCAAATCTGAATCTGTATTCAAGTGCCACATTGTTGGTGGAATTTCCTTTGGCAGGTAAGGTATTGTTTTAGCAAATGATATTGTTTGAGCAGTGTTATTAAAAAGAATATGTATCTTTATATGATGTGTGATATTTAGTCTGAAAAAAAAAAAGAAAAGTAATTTGAATTGACTGCATCAAAATTTATGTAAAATTTTCATTGATGCCTTTTGAAGTAAGTTTTTAGAGTTTTTTAATTGCATTTAATTTTACGCTCCTCGCTCTGTACATAATTTAATGATGAGAAATTATAACCATTATTGCAAAGAAGTTATTACTTCTTAAAAGTTCCATTATGCCTCGGCTTGCCAGCATGTTATATCATGATTACTTCCAGGTTCTGCTGTAACTAGCCATTGGATTTCAACCCATAAATTACAGGTGTTCAGTGCTGATCATATTGACCCTGTTTTGGTCATACAGGTAAGATGCCATGTACTGGTCAGTATGTTCCTGTCCAATGTCTCATCAAGTCTCAAAATAACATAATGCACATGACCAGGTATACATGTACCTTTGTTTATTGTGGGCAAAAGTATTGTTATTATCCCTTTAATTAGTTTTGGTCAGGGTGTCTGACTTTGCATCTATTCCCTTAATCTAGTATAAGTTAATACTGATACACCTGTAACTAAAATATTTATTTGCTATATCTATTCATATACCTAATTTCAGTGTCTCATGGGTGCTGTGCTTCTATACCTAATAATCCATACTGCTGTGACTCTAAAACAGCAAGGTTGCTCCTACTTTACATGGTTTTGGAATCTGTATGAGGTGGCAGTGATACTAACAACATCAGCAGCATTAGCTATGTATGCATACAGCCTATACTTTAACACTGGGGTGGTTGACCAAAGTGACCAGAAGTTTGATGTTGGGTTAAAAATCCACAGAGCTTCCTTCTACAACTGCATGTTGACAGATCTGAGTGCATTTCTTCTATTTTTATTATGTTTAAAGGTATTTTTGTTTTTGAATTTTTTATGCTTTTAAACTGTAATTTAACATTCCTCTTTTACTTTCATTAAGAACTGTTCGAACTATTAGAGTTGCTGTCTTTTTACCCATTTGTAGAGTATTTATGTAATAATCAGATAGTTTTTTCTATTTGATTTTAAGTGACAAAATAAGCTGATTCAATAAAATCATATTGTTATTAGTAATTTATTTTATTAAAGCATACATATATATTTTGCCCAGCTAACACGGCAGTTCAGATTTGTGAAGTCCATGGCAGTGTATGGGAAAACCCTAAATGAGGCAGCAACTTACATTATGGGTTGCTTTATTCTCTTGGTGATATTTTTGATCAGTTATGCAGCATTAGGATACCTGGTAAATGTTTTACCTTTTTAACTATAGATAATAACTAATGTACTTGTTAATGGATGTGTGTTTGTGTAATTCATTTTACCTTACCAAAAAAGTGTAATTTCTAATAATTTTTTATTAATAATTTTATGTTTTCACCATGAAATACAACACTGTCTTACCTTTTGCAAAAGAAATATATTTTATCTAAAGTTTGTTTCCTTTTCACACAATTGTTTTATATGTTTATTATATTCTCTTAATGAATGCATATGAGTATTTTATGTTTACTTTCTTTTCATTTAAGTTTTTTTTTTTTTCAGTTTTTTGGCACCACAATGTCAGAGTTCTGTTCCTTCTCCACTTCCCTTCTCACCCTCATAGCAAGTATCAGAGGCCATAACAACCTTGACCATCTCTATCAACACCAGCCATATTTCACAGCCATTTTCTTTATCTCCTTCAATGTGGTCGTACATGGTTTTATTGGAGGTTTGATAATGGCGACAGTGCTAAATATTTTCAAGGGTGTCAGGGCACAGATCTTTTACAGAAATACTCTAGATGTGCAGGACTATGAGCTGGTTGATTTCATGTTGAAGAGATTTAAGTTGTTAATTGGAATAACCAAACCAAAGCCTGTAAGTGTATGTATATGGTGCCATGAATTTTGAAAAAATCGGACAAAGATATTGCAAAGAAAATTAAATAATTTTGTGTCTTGTACTATGATAATCACTTATAATTAGGTAAAGACATTTATGGAGTATTTGATACATGTATTCAACTTGAAAAAATAAAAGAAAATTTTAATCTTAGTTTCAGAATGTTTTAATGAGAAAATTACACATGGCTCTTTTGTCTTTAAATTTACTTTCATCATTTATTCCAGGCATTCAGAAAAGTAAAGTTTCAAGGCATGCTGTCCATCTCTAGTCGTAGCACTCATTCCAGCTACTCCTGCCGCCCTATCAGCCATGAGTCAGGCTCCAGCTGGGATTGGTTGACAGAAGGCAACCTGGACAGAGAAGCATCCACCATATCCAAGGCATCCATTGGAACAATGGACAGGACATGGGGACAGCTTTTGTCTAAATTTGAGCAGGTGAGACTCAAAAAATGGGTAAATAGTTTTTTTTTCACAGCTGATTAACAAAGAGCATTTCTGTATGTAGTTGTCTCAAATTGGTGTCTAAGATTAGAAAATATCCACATTATGCACAAATCATTTTCTTGCAGAACACCATAGATGATTCTTTTATCTGCCTTTTAGTTGTAGTCATATGATTTTATGTAAATGCTGTAGCATAAATTATATGTTCACACAATAGAATTTTTTGGTAAAGAGCAAAGTATCTCAAATGCTTACAAATGCTTATTTCAGGTGGTTACTCTAGACAAAGATGAAGCAGAGTTGGACCGACAGGTTGCTCAGCAGTTATCAAAACCCAGAGCAAGAAGAGACTCCTTTAAAAACAATGATAATACAAAGCAACAACAACAACAAGTCTTTATGGGTGCCAGACAAGTATCAGAACTCTCACGAAAGTCAGAGATTTCAAAAAAATCCAACTGGTCTGCTATGTCAGCTACATCTTGGTTAATCAAGAACAGGCAACATCCCAAGGAAAAGTCACTCCCAGGTACTTCACAGAGAGATAACAATTTTTCAGAGGCTCGGAAATATGAATACAGTAGAGGAAATACCTCAGGTTCCCTGCCTGCTAGATACAATAAATCAACAACACCTCCTCAAGGGGTTTCTATAACCCCTCCAATCTCTGCCACAGAGAGGGGCATGCTGGGAAGGAGAAGCAGACGACCAAGTAGTGATCAGGGTGTAAGAGGGGGAGATGTGGCTCCACCAAAACAATCAAGACGACATGTGTATGGAAAGCCAGCCTGGTAGCATTTGTAAATGTGCTGCTAAAGGAAATGGTACTGTGTTCCTGCAAGGATAAGTGATGAATATCAAAACTAGAAAGAAACTGAAATTTTATGGCGCTTCAAAGTGAGAAGATGCCAGTGTATTCTTTATAAGCATGGCTTATGGATCACTTAATTTAAGCAAGTGCCATATATTTTAAGTCAGATTACAGTTGATTTTCAGTAAATTTTAAAACCATACAAAATACTTGGCATATTTTTGATGAATATTTTTTATAGTTGACTTATTCATATATTAAAATGAGTTCAAATATTCTTTTCACAAAACCTTTGATGATTTGTATATCCCGTCGTGCTTTATTATAGATACTTTTTTTATTGCATATCGTTGTGTCATATTATTTAGAGAATTCCTGGCTGGACCAGAGATCTGAGTTGAGATTTGTAAATATTAAGTTTTATATATTATATTTTAATAGAATAATATGGAGTATTTTAATGAACTGTTTAATAATATTTACTTCAGGTTTGGATGATTGAGATGAAAAAAATATATTGAAATTAGGGTTTTAAACTGAAGAAATTTCATTTTTCCCTAAACATATTTATTGTTTATGTTATGTCACTGTGAAAAGTAAAAAATTACAGTGTACAGATATGTTTCAAATTTTGATTTATATTTTTACTGTTCATATTTGGCTATACATAGGTAATATTGATGAATTATTAAAAAAAAAGTGCTAAACATATTGTCATGGAAAATGTATATTTTTGTAAGTTAGTGCTTTATGAATGTGATTGTACACATTGTAAATTGTTAAGGCATCAATATAAATTATGACAAATGACCATGGAAGCACAGCTTTCATGCTCCAAATAAACATATTAAATAATGGTTTTGCAAACTGTCCTTGTATTTTTTAACTTTAAAAATCATTTAATGTTACCAGATTCAAAATGGTTATGTAGATCTACTCAGCTAATGCCCCCTAAGTTTGATATAACATGCACATTTTGTAACGATGCCCAATCAACAAGTTGTTCACGTACAAGTAGCCAACATTCAAATTAATTTATATGCTCATCAGTTGCTTTGTGTAAAATTTGGTACCAAGGATGTAAGAATTTGACCAAAAGGCTTAATTTTAAGATTGAAAAAATTGGAAATGAAGAAATTACATATTTTTAATGCAACAAACTCGTTGTATGCACATGACCAACATTTTACAAAGGGCCAAGGGCCTTTTGTCCTTCAACTTGACAGACTTAATTTTAGGTGCAGGTCTATTTAAACCTGTCATTGTCCTTGGTGTATATTTTAAAAAAAATTCAAGAATCATCATGATACCCCTCCATATATGAAAAACAAACAATGAAGACATTTCATTGAAATTATCTTCATTTATATCCAGTGAAGTTGTTGGCAAAATGAAATGAGACAAGAAGTATTCTCAATAATCATAATTAGGGCTGATCTGCAATGTATTCAGAAAGTCTTACTTGTCCTTCAAAGCATTAATTGAAAGTCCAAAGTCATTAATCGATTATCTAGAAGAGCTGGAAGACCTAGGTGTCCTTTTGACAGCAGATTTTACAGAAATTACTTTCTTCGTGTTTTGTTTTGAGCTTTTTACTCCTGTACCACTCTTGGTCTTTTTTGTTTTCTTTACAGTAACTGTTTCAACCAGATCCTCTCCAGTGGCATTTGCAGGTTCTTTTCTCAACTTTTTAGTGTTCTTTTTCTTTGTGGACTCAATACTTGTTTTTGTGGTAGGACCTTTAATAGTTTTGGAACTTTTCCCCTTTTTCACAGTTTCTTCTGCTTTCTCCTCAATGTTCTCAGATTTCTTCTTTGATTTTTTAATGGGCGGAGGTACATTTTCCTCCTGAGCTGGTTTATCAACAACATCCGATTTTCTCTTTTTCTTTCCTTTCTTTACATCACTTTTATTCTGTCCATCTGATTCCTCTGGGATAATTTTGACCACCCCATGTCTTGTCACCTTGACTTTTCCCTCCTCAACAGTGGTGACATCTTCAGGTTCATCTTCCTCAGGTTTGGGAGGTGGAGATGGAAGAATCACCTCATCTGCAGTTCCTTTTAATAACAAATCAATTGAGGGTGCAAAAAGGCTTCCTAGACCTAACATATCTAAGGTTTAAAACTTTAAGCAAAGGCACTCAACTAAATTAGTTAAAAGATAAACCATTTTTTCACCATTACACAGCCATTTTTACATTATAATATTTATCTGCAACAGAGATAAACTCGTTTAACCTCCATAATGACATGTTATGTCAGACAAACAGAAAAGGAATTACAAGCCCCAAAAGAAATCATTCAGCTTGTGCATAACATGACATCTAAATATCCTTGTTTACCTTGTTTTAATTTTCTTTCATGGTTTGTTTTGCCTTACCTAGTGACACATATATAGGAAGTGCTGGAGATGTCTCGGTCTTCACATGCATGCTTCTTATGTTGTTAACACCTCCAGGTATTGCTTGTGCGAGTGTTTTGGCAGCTGCCATGATATTTTCTGTTAACTCATCAAGTGTCATGTCACTGTGACCAACCTTAGCCATGCTGTATTGATGTAAAATGGAAAAAGGCCAGAATATTTGACTAATTATGGTTCTACGACCTGATTTTTTTTTTTTTACTTCCGCTTTAAAACTTCCCATCACTTCTTTTAAAAAATATTTAACTCTCATAAGTAATTTAAAATATTTATTCATAAGTAACAATGAAATATTTTAACTAATTCTTAAAAATGATACCATAGTATAAATAGGATCATTATGTCATTGAAACATTTCAGATAAACAATTAACTTTGGCCATTTCCATATTATTACCCACCTGTTTGACCCTCGACCACTGATGATACACTGTGTATTATTCACTGCTTTGTTCACCTCCTGTTTCAGATCAGTGGCATTCAAATTTACCTGCACTGGATGCCTATAAATAACACAATATCACATTCATAAGCATCAATTTTCAATTATAAAACATTACAACAGAGTGCAGACTGAGTGCTTATCAAATAACCCCAGTTCTAGTGCATTTCTCCTCCACTGGGTGCTTTAGTAGCCATTCCCTCAGTCTGGTAGTCTCTCTTTTAGCAATTATCAAGGTAGCCTTTATATTCTCTAAGTTCTGCCCTATTTTTTATTGTATATCTTACTAAAAATACAGTAATCAATATGAAGTAAAATTTTACATATAAAGCAGGTGGGAAGTTTAGTATAATATAGTGACAAAATAAATTAAAAGTGTGATCTTCTTCTTGTAATAAAATTCTACTACAGCGGTTTTTGCAATAGGTCCTTGTAACAACTACTCATCTGGAATAACAGCTTGTTTTCTTACCTCTTTCTTCCATAAAAGGCCTTTCCAAGAAACCCAGGTAGAAGTCTCAGTATTCTCTCATCTGCCAAGAATATATCAAATCTGTTGGAAAGACTTTTCTTGGCTTCAAATGGCTGATATTCCAGTTTAAGCTGCTTTAAAGGAATTATCTGAAAAAAATGTTACAAAATATTTTAATAAAACAAATTTTTGCAGGAAAGGTACAGAAAACATACATGATTATTTAAAATCATTTAGGTCAATTTGGTACTGGATGAACACTCGGTAACAAATCACCTTTCAAATCTTTGAAATAAGAATTAAAACAAGCTCCTTGTGGGAACACTATGCAAAATTCATAACTTTTAAAATTTTATTTCTTTAAGTGTACCTCAGAAACACACTTGACACCTTTACTTTGCAGAAGTTCT
Organism: Lingula anatina; assembly: GCF_051362555.1. Classification (NCBI taxonomy): domain Eukaryota; kingdom Metazoa; phylum Brachiopoda; class Lingulata; order Lingulida; family Lingulidae; genus Lingula; species Lingula anatina. The sequence continues at coordinate 14,362,629 of NC_141768.1, forward strand.
TGAAAATGCCTGACAGTAGGTCCATATTCTCTGTTTTTCTTGTCCAAATCTTTCACAAACAGGCACACGTCAGTTGTCTCACTGGTTATAGGATGACTGAGTGGACTGATGTTTTAAAAACCAAAATTATTGCAAGGTAAACAATATATAATCATAAATGATAAAAATACTATTTTTATAAGATTGTCTCATATCTAAGTTTAAATGTAAAAATAAATACATCATCCTCACCTAATCCGGAATTAAAAACATACATGATTCAATAAATACCTTGAATATAAATATTTCAATGTAAAAATGATGGAACAACCTTTAGAGTAAGCTTACATGTAACAGGGTATTATTGTATGTTTTGAGTTAAGAAGGCTTATACCAATGCGTTTACTCTCAGAGAAGATAATCCTTGCATATCTCACATTTAACTTTCTTGTTTATATGTCCATACTTACATCTTGATAATTTTGTTCTTCACCTTTGGTATCACCTTGAACGTCAGCTGCAGCTTAACACTGTCAGCTTCATTAAGAAGTAGGTTGGCACCTTTCTTAGAAGCAAATGTCTTGATTGCTGAGGCTGCCTTTTTCACCTAAAAATGGTTATGTACAAAGTAATTGTACTGGCACTATTACTACTAGCACTACAAGCTGTGTACAGTGGCGTCTTACAAATCTGCCTCATTTTTCGCCCTTACATGCTGGATCTACGTATCTATACATGTAAATGCCGAGCATGTAAAATTAAAAATCGCCTCTGTGAAACTGATGTTAGCAACTACCTTGCTGCACATTAGCTATGCAAAAAAAAATCACAAAAGTACCAAACATAAATAAACGTAAACTAAACAAGGCAACACACCTGTGCTTCATCTAAATTCAGAGCCATTTCGGAAAATACAACCATAATCAGGCAATCATGTGAAGCCTATAACAACACTACTAAAAACCACGCGGCTCCTCCCGGAAGTGATCATAACCGGAAGCATGTGGACTGTGGCAGTCACGGGCTCGAGTTTTTATTTTAAACAAAATTACTCAAACACAAATAAACAATCAGTCCGACTGCATACATCCAAATATCGATGTTTTATTGAACATAAAGCACATTTCGCATCTTTATAAAACTTTTAAAAGAAATCCTACTTCTGGCTAGCTTCATTGCTACAGGTGGGAAAGACGATGCGATCACAACAAGGAAATGCTACTGCATCATGTGCATGTGATGTCAACTAAGGTAAGTTTTGTCAATTGGGATAACCACTGAAAAGTACTGAGAATATAAGTATACTGAGAATATAAGTATTTTTGAATCAGTTCACATATATCATCAAAAGCTTCTTTGTTTGACATTCGTGTGTAGTAATTTATCGTCAATCATTTGAGAAATGGCCAACACTATTTTGACAGATTTCCAGTGCTCAGGTGATCATAATTATAACGCCAGTGATTCACTCAAGTTGCTTTCAGAAGTTTATTTTTTAATATTTTCAAAACAGCGAGTAAGAGAATAGAATTTGTATATGTATTTCAGTGAATTTTCCACCATGTCAGGACTAATTAAGTTAGAAATTGGCACCAATCTAAAAACTGTCCAGACAAACCAGTAAATAAGCCCCATCATTCAGGCATTGAAGATACTCAAAAGATGGACAACTACAAGCTGAATATAGCTGTTTTACTATTGGCCGTGGTGACAACTGCATCTGTTTTTTCTGCTTTCCTGGTCATCTATAGACATTCACCTTCTGCGTCTGTCAACCACACATGTAATGATCCATGCAGGTAAAATATTGCTTGATAAAAGGGTGACTTAAATCATTTATTGACAATTTGATAATATTAGGATCTAATTATTGCTGAAGCACATTTCACTTTCATTTCATGATGTGAAGATTGTTAGATTTGGCTAAGGAAATAATTGCTTTATGTCATTTTCATTTATTCTTCTTTTTTCCCCGTTGACCATCACTGTTACTGAGGACATATATGGTACAAATGTACATCTTTGTTGCCATAACATGAATTAAAGTATATCTTTTTTTCAGATTCTCCCTCATTGAAACCATTCCAGAAAACCTCACTTACAATGGAACAAGTTTGAACCATCCTTCAATTTATGAGAGTTGGATGGAGTTGATAAGTGCAGCTAATGAGAGCATTGATATTGGAGCATTTTATTTTACTCTACAGGGCAAAGATGTTATGGAAAATCCAGATCCTTCAGCAATCAATGTAAGGGATTCTTTTTCAATGTTTCAAAGTTATGAAGTACTGAAACATGATACATGTATGCAGAAATTTTTTATTTTTTGTCTGTCAGTTACATTTCTATTTTCTGCCCTACAGAGAATTTGCTATGAAGATGTTAAAAGATGTTGAAATTGATATTCACTTTAAACCATGTGATAAAATTTTTAAAGTTTTTTTGATGAAAAACACAATGGTAATATTGTACTAACTTACTGTAGGGTGACACAGTGTTCAATGGATTGAAAGATGCTCTGACAAAGAGGAAGCTGAAAGTGAGGATTGTTCAGTCCAAGCCAACTGGTGTAAGTCAGGGAAATGACACTGCTGTTCTGGGTCAGCTAGGTGAGTGAAATGGAAAAAATGGATTTAAGATAAGATATTAGATTAATTTAGGGAAATTGTGGCTTTTAACATTATTAGAAAGTAATTATAATAACTGGTTTTAAAGTGAGTTCATGTCAGCATAATATGAGAAGTTGTCAAAATGTTTTTTCATTCTCAATGCTGTCAACAGCTTGAATTGACTTCCATAAATTTTTGTTCTCTAATTAGGTGCAGATGTTAGAAGCATAGACTTCCCTAAGCTTGTTGGAGCAGGGATACTACACACTAAACTGTGGGTTATAGATAATAAACATTTTTATGTTGGAAGTGCCAACCTTGACTGGAGATCTCTTGCTCAGGTGAACTTGTGTTACTACATATAGCCCATTCAGCATAATGCCAAACATGTCACCATAATGTTTCTGCAAGACATTTTTATAACATTGTTAAAACCTTTTGTATAACATTTTAAAAACGTTTTCTTGAAATATTATAATAATGGTTTAAAAGCATTTTTAAAAATGTTATTCAAAAAACCATACAAAACCATGTTAACCATGTTAAAACTGTACAAAATCATGTTATAAAAACATTATAAATGACATTTTTATCACATTTGTGAAAACATTTTAATAACTTTTTAAAAACATTTTTGTCTTAACTTTCATCTTTAGTTCAGTTCTTAACACGTCAATTTATATCATTTTGAACCGTTTTTATTGACATCTTTTACATTTTCCTGTAGGTGAAAGAACTGGGCACAGTCACATATGACTGTCCCTGTCTTGCTGCAGACATAGCTAAGATATTTGAAGCTTACTGGGCAATGAGTGCACCAGATGCTGAGATACCATCCCCATGGCCAGACAACTATGATACTATATATAACAACAGAACCCCTGCAGAAGTGAAGTTGAATGGGAAAGACCAGGCCATGGTGTACTTATCTGTAAGTCCATATAATCTTTTATGCTCCATAGCATTTCACTCATGATTAATCCAAAAGGTTTTTCAAAGGTCCACTTTCTATTTCACTATGCAATGGGGGTATTTCTTTTCATAATCTGCTGATGCCCATAGCATGTGGAGTTTACTAGAAACTTAACAAAAATTGTTAATCCATTTTCTTAGTATTATACATCAAAAGAATAATTGCAGATATCATATACACAGTATGAATAAAATCATATCTATTTAAGGCTTCATTCACATGCAATGTCTATTTTCTAAATTCTATTTTCTATTCGCGGTATGTCTTATGATCACGGTCTGTGCCCTGAATATCCCGCGGCATAATTACTGGCAGCGCGAGCCAGTTACTATAAGTTACTTTAAGTAACTGGCTCGCGCTGCCAGTAATTACGCCGCGGGATATTCAGGGCACAGACCTTGATCATAAGATACCGCGAATAGAAAATAGAATTTAGAAAATAGACATTGCATGTGAATGAAGCCTAAATGAAATTGATCATTTCAGAGCTCCCCACCTCAGTTCTGCCCTGCAAGTCGTACCACAGACATTGATGCTATTCTAGATATCATCAACAAAGCTCAGAAATTTATATATATTGCAGTGATGGATTATTTTCCCACTACGCTGTATCTCCATCCCAACAGGTATTCACATTTCAACTAGCTGCCATGTTTGGGCTCATTTCCATTGAAACTATCATTCTATTAAGACCAATCCAACTCTGAAAGGACTCACGCTGAATGCAATCAGATTTACAGATTAACACGTCTTTCTGCATGAGTCCCTGTAGAGTTGGATCAATCTACATGGAATTATTTAATTGGGAACGAGCCCTTAGAAGGTATAATGTGTGATGAAGGTTTCTTACTAAGGGATTTTAATTGCCAGTTATGTATTGTGCAGCCATTAATGGCTCTGTCTGTTGAAGAAGTACATGTGAAACTGAAAAACCAGTTACAATTTGGACCTCATTAGTAAAATTTTAATTTTGGAGTTAAATGTTTTTTTTTTTCAATTTACTCTGAGGTTTGCTAAGTACATATGCATGCAAATAATATTTTTTGTAATATAAAAAGTTATAAATACTGTATATTAAGTAACTAATTTCTGCTGTCATTCTCAAATGATTTTTTAAAATGTTTACTTTTATTCTGGACCCTGGATGCACTGTGATTAATTTCTCTCCATCACTGTATCATGCTTTCTTTACACATTATGTTTATATTCAATAGCCTGGTTTGTGATAGACTTTGCCCTGGGAATTGCTACAATTTGTTTACATGTAATCTTTTTTCCCCAGAGCCTGGTTTGTGATAGACAATGCCCTGCGAATTGCAGCATATGAGAGGAATGTTGAAGTGAGAGTGTTGGGCAGTTGGTGGAATCACACACAACATTCTATGCCATATTTCTTGGAGTCCTTGAAATTATACAGTAGACATATTCAAGTGGTAAGTAATCTGCCCATGCTTCTCACTCCAGCTTAATTGTATTTGAATGATTTACTCTGTGTCTGGATATTTTGCCGTCAGCTGCATCTTTTGTTACTATTAATGTTGCTATTGCAATTCGTGTGCAGTTTCTTGAATTTTTTTACTTTTAAACACAGAAGGAAAAGCCTGTAACTTACTATTCTCAAACTTACAAGAATGATTCTTAGGACTAATAAATGACTTTAGATAAGAAACCAGCGTGATTGGATGATTTCTCTTGTTTTGGTAGAGTAAAGCGAAATCAATAAAACAGTGGAATGAATTCAATAGCATTGTGTACTTACGTAGTTTATATAATATTTTATCTAATTGTATGCGAATGATAATTACCTTACTCAAGGTTTTTCAACTTAGTCTTGATATATGCAAGTGTGAATTTTACTTGCAGAAACTCTTTGAAGTTCCAGCCTCAGTAAAGCAGGCCAAGATTCCATATTCTCGTGTAAATCACAATAAATATATGGTCACAGAGAATGTGGCTTATGTAGGTAAGCGTGCTGGGTTTTGTGTGCACAAACCACAAGAAGGGGGGGGGAATCCTCTTTTGCATATTTTTTTACTGCCTGTAAATTCATTTTAAGAAATTGAGAATGAACCAATACTTTAACCTAAAAGTTTGATTATTTAAATAATCAAACATTTAAAAATAACAGATTTAAGCTCAAGACAGATTGAATCAAATCTATCTTGAAGAAGAAAATGTACATAAACACGCTGTGTTCAAGCTTATGTTAATCTATGAGCGCATTCTCAACGAATTAAGCCAGGCTTTACAAAGCCGGTGACCTAAAAATGGCGGACGTACATGAAAGAAAGACCGCCTAATCTTTTAATAGTCTCTCCGCCTCCCCACACGTCGTCCCTGCGGGGTACAGTAATTAAATCTCGACTCTGTTCGCCATGCGGAAGCTACCTGAGAAATATTAAGTGCGCATGCTCATCAGTTAAACTCGTGGTGAAGAAAGCATGGCGGCTGAAGGCGATCGAAGGAAAAAAGCTCTTCTGTTCTATTATCTTTGAAAACAGAGACGAAAAAAGGAATAATTTGGCCCGTAGAGCAGCAATGAATCGACTATCTACGGAGATAATATCACCAGAGATATTCACGGAAATATTAATGTTCGGAGCCGAGATTTAATTACTGTACCCCGCAGGGACGACGTGTGCGGAGGCCTGTGAGAGACTATTAAAAGATTAGGCGGTTTTTCTTTCATGTACGTCCGCCATTTTTAGGTCACCGGCTTTGTAAAGCCTGGCTTAATTCGTTGAGAATGCGCTCTATGTTTTAAACATGGTATTCCTTGATCATTTTTGTTTCACTTAATTACCCAGGTACTTCCAACTGGTCTGGCGACTACTTCATTGACACTGGAGGCATAGGGTTCATTGTCAACCAGACTTCAAATTCTGCCAACAGTTCTATACCACAACAGCTGAAGGCCATATTTGACAGGGACTGGAATTCCAGTTATTCTCATCCTGTTACAGACCACATGAAAATATAGTTGTTGACAGCATTGATTGAGATATCATTTGGCTGAAATATTTCATATTGTAATTAGTGACGGTTGCAATTGACTATGCAAGAATTCTCATATCCTAGATATCCTGAAATTTTTACTTATTACCATGGCCAGTACAGGAACTTCAGATAATCCAAAAACAGTTCATTGAGGTTGATAATTGGAACTCTTTCCTTGAATATTCTATAAAAACAAGCAATAATCGTTGGTAAAAAATCCCTAATCAAGAAGCAGTTGCAGATAATCTCTATTTTTTTTGTATTAAACAAATTTGATATTGTTTTATAGTTTCCATCTCAGGGTGAATGATGGGATGCAAATTTAATATTTTTAACAGATAAATAAAACATGTATTGTGAATTGTTTGTCATGCTGTGTAGCTTTGATTGTTGATGTATATAATTATTGTGTAAATTGTGATTTTGTTTGGCTTTGTTTAAAATTGTTTACATCAAGGTTGTTAGCAGATGGGACCTCATAAAAAGGCTGGACCATAAAACTTTCACTACTAATAAAAAATTTACACTGTAATCTGTACTTTTTGTTTATTCATTCTATTGAGTCATTTGAAGTATAAGGTATATTAGGACCTGGTGTAAGAGTCCAAACTGTTTACCTACTGTGTATCTGCATCCTTCCCAATGTACGGGGTCTGGATGGTAGTTTGATTTTGCAGCATATGTACAGTTTCTTCTTCTGTAATTTCTACTTACATGGATACTCAGAATAATATATATTTTTTATAACTACACTGAAGAATGGAGCTTAAATTTCGATTGCTAAATTTTTAACAAGTGGAAAGGGAGGCAGATATTACTTTCCTTGGGACAGGCAGCTGTGAGGCAAAAGGGGCAAAATGTTGAGAGAAAAAGATCTGAAGTGATGGCATATGTGTAGGAATTAGCAAAAGAAGTGGCAATATGAACACAATAAAATCACAGGAGAGAAGAACTCCACGTGTTAGAAAATTAGTATCTGGAGAATTTCATCAATGACACAAAATGACCATGGCATTATTTGAAGCATTAATGAAATGTTTAGTTTATTATTTCCCAAATAATCTTTTTTTTTTCACTTAAATGAATTCACCACATGAATTCACCATTTTCATTCATCTCTATTTTATACAGCTTTGGTTAGTTTGCACTCCTTGTCTTTGGTATTTAAAGAAGCAATGTTTTAATATTATGGAACATCAAAATTGCAGAGTAATCCCTTAACAAATGATTTAATACTGTGAGAGTAATCCCCTAACAAATTATTTAATACTGTGATGTGTTTCACTTTACTCTGCAAGTACAAGCACCTTCATTTAATAACAGCTACTTATATCATAGATGATTAAAAATAAAGTATATATCAAAGTAATTTAATAAGTAGATAAAATTGCAATATAATATGAATTAATACTAATGTTGTTTGACATTTCAAACATGAAATACATACCGGTAATTTCCCATCACATTAGTTTTATAATTCAATACAAGTTTTACTTAAATCAATGTTAATAGAGTTAATTTCATAAATAATAATCCAGTAAATATATGAGAAGTTACAAATGAGTTATATATGACCACTTCATAAGGAAGACTAGAATTTAGCTGTATGTCAAAAATTAGTCACCTGCTTTTTTCACAGATTTGTGCCATACATGATCCTTAAAGCCAATATTTCAGAATCAATTGAGCAATTTTTCAACTTATTCATGACTTCTTCAGTGTGAGATAAATTGCTTTCAACCACACAGAAACTGCCACAGCCCCAGCATCTGGCTGGGTTTGTAGGTCTTTGCTGACATAGCTAGCACGGCCAGCACGGGCTGTCATGTTTGCAGTGTCTGCTGCTGCCTGTTCTGCTGCCTGCAAGAAAACATTCATAATGCTGGTGACACAAAAGATTCCTTTTGAAATGATAAAATATGAACGCTGACTTCATATAACTCTAGTACATACTAAATCAAATATCAAGTTTCCTAATAAATAAATAAATAAATTCATTAGATGTAGCTCCTGAGTGAAACTTGGAAATTCATCTTGGTTAATTCATACTTCTCTGCCTTCCCCACTTTCTCTACTCCCCCCCCCCCCCCCCCCCCCACACACACACACACACACACACACACACACACTCATATGGCCAAACTATGTACAAGTGTAATAGCAAAATACCTTCACTGCAGTTTCAAAGGCATCTATTGGAGATGAGCTGGACAAATTAGCCACAAGAGTATTGTAGGCGGCATTCATGGAGTCGAGCTAAAATAGATATATATATTACTGATTACATTGGTACAAGATAAAATGCAATCATTTTGTTTTATCTTGTGTCAATAAAAATCTTAAGTGGAAGTCATAAGTACAATTAATATTCACACTTTTTTGCCCTTTTCATTTAGCGAGGGTGGCAATAAAGTTATTCTGGGCCTAATGTGGAAATTAATCTATTCAAACCTCACCACTGTATCCCAACTGCATAACATGTATAGTATTTCCACATCCCATGCTTTTTGACAGCTGCTGGGGCCCTGTCCCTATTTACTCTGTTTACATTAGATATGATCATGTATGTTATATTTTAGCTATGCAAAATCAGTCCAAATCATTAAAGAAAATGGCCTACCATAGTCCTATCTCCTGGCTCTGCCCCACCATATCTGAAATGAAAATATAGAGCCAATCTAGGAATACATTGCAGAAAAAGAAAAAATGTTCAAGTACAGCAAATTTTGAAACACAACCCAGTCTGAATTTTGACAGAAATTTCATGTCAAGAATTATTTATCAAAATACTAATTGAAATTGCCTACTTGGAGATAGCCTGCATGCCTTTTTGGAAAGCTGAACACCACCCTGTAGCACTAACGTCATGAGCTACAACTGCAGCAGCGGCTGTCACAAACAAGCTGTACATCTGAAATAGTTTGTGTTAATAACTTTCAATACTTTGAATTTTAAGCTGCATGGAAATGCAGTTTCCTTCACTGTCAATGTTTTAGCAGTAACAATTGGTAGAGCAAAGTCCTTCCTTACATAAAATGAAAAACACATTTTATGCAAGCAAGCATGCACACAAACTTCCTTGTAACTTACAGCTCCAGATGAGCCTCCCATCCATCTTTCCACCAAGCATGCTAAAGACAGGAGCAGGTTTTGAGGGTGTGTAACTGGAAGACCTGGGGATGTCTCAGTGCCTAGATACTTCAGAATTCCTGAAAGTCAATTTCATTTCATTTTCTTTGAATCTATTTTATTACAGTACTTTCTATGCTTCTCTGTTTCACCTCTCATGTCATATCTTACTGTAATGAATTTTCTGCTACCTTAAATCCAACTTCAATTGAATACTTTTTACTTCTTCACCTTCAGCCCCAGCCTTGAGTGTTGAGCCACAATCTCCATCTCCTGTCTGGGAGTCCAGCTGGTTCAGGGAGCTCTCTTGACTTATCAGTGTCTCACATATTGCCTTGAGGATACTGTACAGCAACTTTCCTGTATCTGTAAGGGTCCATTTTTATTTAATCAAACCAATAATATTAAGTATGATACATTGTATAAGGATACTTGTATCAACTACTGCTACATGTGAGTCCAGTATAACATATTGCAATATTCACTGTAGAAAATTATATGTATATTTTTATATTTTTATATATTTATCACGATCATTCAGTAACATGTTTGTTAAAAAAAGTCCAGTAATGTGAACATTCACTGTCTTGCATTCTAGTATTCAAACATTGAGCACATATTTACTACAGGTGATCTATTACAAGTGATAAAATTAATTAGGGGTGGTGAAACTGCTAGTTCAAAAATGGACAGCATATCAGGGTGACAATAAACAAAATCTCTTGCCTGCATCCACAGTGAGTCCTTCCCCACTGGTCACTATCATATCAGACAGGTCAGCATCGTCGGCTGGCATTCTCTCTGGGGTTTCTCTATTGGTCATACCTGGTGCAAGGAATGGGGGTGACCAGCCAGGAGCACTGGTGGCGGCATCTATAAGAAAGTGAATATATCAAATTGTAGATATGAAAAATTTTTTAAACAGTTTTTTTTTTATAATTATTTGGCATAATAATTTGGTAGTCAATTGTTGAAATGACAATTGCACAAACATTGATTTGTGAATGCTTATGAAAAATAACTTCTTTTATACGACATAATATAATATAAATAATAGTTAAATTGATTTTGTATATTAACATTTATTACATAAATAGGGATCTTACCCAAGCATTTGGCTCTGACATCATTAAGGTGCATTACAGTGACGATGACACCTGCCATTTCTAAAGATGTCATAAATGACCCACAGAAAGCTCTCTGTACCAACACACCCTTATTTTCTAGAACACATAAAAAACATATCGTAATCTATCTTCAATCTTATCCAAAATGCTATCAATGAGAAACATGAGAACAATTTGCTCTATCTCATACACAAGTTAATACAGTATATCATTATGCCAAATCATAATTTTTTACACATGCAAGAAATACTTTATTACCTAAACTACGAATTACTTCCCCTGCCATTAAAGTTAGCTCCAACACAGATGTTCCACCAAGGTTGTTAACAAGCACTGCAACTTTGTCTCCTAATATGATGAAAAAAGAAGAATATTTTTCATTAAATTAAAAAAGTAAGGTTGACAATCAATAATAAAGGTATGGATTTTAGACATAAGTGACAGTAAATTATACTGAACAATCAAAAGTCAAATTCTTTGAGAAATTCTGTGAATCATTAGAACTACATGTATAGTTAATCCTATAATCCATGACTTCAATATGAATTTAATAATTGGACATTTACCTTTATTTATGTCAAGATGTGTGCTGCTGTTCTTGTTGGTCATGTGGGCAATCATAGCTTCCACTGTTTCCTTGGCTGTTAACATCTAAAATAAAGATTTATTTGTGAGAAAAATGTTAATTAAATATTTTCAACTGCTTACAACATTTCTGTTCAGAAAAATATTTATACCACTTAAAGCTCACCTTCAGAAAGATTTACTTATTGATACAATCTAAAGCATACCTTCATTCTCTTCACCCCTGCTTCGCCATGGACTCCTGAATACCATAGGGAAAACAATTCAGAATTATCATAAAAATTGAAAAAAAAAATCCTTGATAATCATGACCTCTACCATATCAAAAAATATTAACTTAGAAAAGACATCTCAGAAACACACAGATCTAACTGTATACTTTTATAACCATGGAAGAATACACAGTACCTAAGCCAAGTTCCATCTCATCTTCTCCAAGCTGAAATGTAGGTCCCTGACCAGGAAGGCTACATGGAGACAAGGCTATGCCAATTGTACCTTCAAAATAAAGCTACTTTTTATTAGTCCCCCTGTCATAAAATCCAACTAAAAAGAAATATGGCTTTTGATTTAGTCAGGCAAGAAATGTTAAAACAGCAAAAGGCTGTTTCAAAACTAATATTTCAATCTGACCAACGGGAACATCCAACATCAGTTATACATTTGGAATTATATTTGGCAATAAAACCATAAAGTTTGTGAATTAATAGTAAAAATATACAGAAATGTAACTAAACAAACAAAAGTAGTTCCGTACTACAAGGACTCACTAAAATAAAAACATAATGTGAATTTAATAAGTTCTGTAACTTTTACATTACCTATCCCTTAATTCAACCTTTTAATTATTTCCATCCACACCCCCCTTTTTTGTGATCCAGGCCATGTATAAAATTTTTAATATCAACTATTAAAACAATAATGATTACTGAAAAACTTATTTACCCATATTTTGTGTTGCTTCAGTACATATGCTAACAATTTCTTCCAGTGGTCTTCCCTCTTCAGCTAGGGCCCCTGCAAGCTGTGATAAATACCAGTATTTAACAAGATTACCATGGTCAAATTCCTCACCAGTTCAGACAAAGCTTCTAAATGTAACAGACACAAAAACCTAAGGCATTTTAAAACCATATCTGAGTGTCAAAGAAAGAAGCTTAATCCCTGTAAACTTGAATTTTTAATCAGGATGGTAAAAATCAAAGCCCTGCATATAATTTATTTTGCTGACAGTTCAAAATCTCAGAAAAAAATATATATCACAAAAGCATAAAGAACTGACTTAAGGTATTTTGAAACAAATAATGCAAGATAATGTAAGCTTTTTTTCTGTTCCATAAATATAACTGGCTGTAATCCATTTCAAAAAGTTACGTATATACAAGCATAAGGAAAGAAACCTATTTCCATATTGGTAAATCATCCGTTATAAAAATTTGAATTCATTTTAAAGCTAAGGATGATTGCAAGCCTATGGTCGTTATTTTCAACTATAAGGAATTCCTGGATGATAAACATTTATCTTTTCATCATGTGATAATGATCTGCTCTGGAACAATAATTATCACAAAATTATAACAAATACTCAGTGAACTAAAATTCTATCTATTGGATGGGTGAAATACAGTGCAAACTGGTTGTTTTCCTGTCTGTAAATATAAAACCCACTAATAAAAATACATATGGTACATCAACCACAAAATAAAAAAGTGATAAGTACCCAGTACCAAGTCATATAGCAGATAGGTGGAATAAATAAGGTTTTTGAAAACACACTTTAAGACTGTTTTTCCCCACTTCATTAAACATATATGATAAATTAATTAAATATATTGATGAATGTTGAGCAGAGCTCTATGAATCTGCCTTTAAGCCCCTAGCTGACATCAAGGTTGTATCTATTATGAAACGCATAAGCATATATGTAGTGTCAAACAAGTACCTTATGCAGAAATATAGTTCCACCTAACCCCCTTCTTCCAGCAGTTTTATCATGTGAAGTTAGAGCACAGTCCTCCCCTATTACTACCATATCCACTTTTATTCCTTCACTTTTCCCTCTTTCTGCTGCCAGGCCAAAGTTGATCCTGTCCCCAGTGTAGTTTTTCACAACCAGCAAAACACCACCTACACATCAGAGGTTATGATTCCAAATGAAGCAAATATTAGTGGGCAGAATTGTTAATCTATATAAAACCACCACCAGTATTCCTCAAAACAAAACAACCTGCCAACTGCTTAGTAAATGAGCACTTGTTTATGCCATAGCCAAAAAGACAGAACCAAACAGTTCGATTTTCTTATCTGTTTGTTTCTTTTCTAATCAAATAGCTAGATTTTATCAGCCTAATTTTCTAAATTTTATTATTATTCTTTTTTACAAATCACAATGAAAATTAAATTGAAAAAATATATATCTAATCATTGTCTTACTTGAGACAAAACTTTCCCACTGGCCAAAATGCTGCATGTAATTGTTTGAAAAACAAGTCAACAAACAGGTAGGCAGGTCATATTTGAAATCAAGTGATAATCAAATGTAGCAGCCATGTTTTGTTCCAGCATGAGGAAATAATACCTTCCACGTCACAATAAATCCACACATTCCTCTCCTCCCAGCTGATTTATCAGCACTTGTCAAAGCGCAATCCTCTCCCACTACAACCATTTTAATGTTAATGTTTTCTCTCTTGGCTCTCTCAAATGCAATGCCAAACGTTAGTCTATCACCAGTGTAGTTAGCAACGCACAGTAACACACCTCCTGTGCAAATAAGGGGCAGTTAAGATTTTTTAAAAAGAGTACATTCTAGTATGTGCATAGTGACAGGAGAGAATTTAAATGATATGAAAGCATGGTATGATATGTGGAATTTATGTTAAGAAACATTGATGTAAAATAGCATAAGGGAAAGTTAAGGGTTATCAAAATGTAAATTTTTATAGTTATCAAGTCATTAGACAGATAAAAAAAAATTGTTAGATTATAGCAAAAGATAACAATAATGGAATAACTTGTGTTGTTAGACAAAAATCATGTACAAAATGCAGTACTAGTAGATGTTTTGTAAAAACACCTAAGATTCAATATAGTAACTGATAATTATTAGTATTTGCTAATTAACAAATCAATATTATTCCATTATTATTCCTGCAAATAAAACATTGTGCAAAGCATATACTTTTATCCCATCATAAGATTTCTATGACTGTAAGCATATTTTTCCCTTTGCACACCAACTTGATCAATAAAAAACTAAAACTTATCAAATTTGCTTTCTTAAACCAAAAGAAAAAAGCAAAAAGATGAACAGAAAGACAATGCTAAAATAAGCCAAGTGCCTCATCTCAATACAAAACTGAGAGTACTTACACATTTATGCATGTATTTTCCCTACCTTTGTTTCCTTTTCCTACTGCCCTGATTCCTGCCAATATGCTGTTTGGTGGAGGAGAGGCAAATACTGCTCCACATACTGCAGCACTCAGCATACCACGGCCCACGTAGCCTATACACAGGAAAAACAACTACTAGTATATATGTTTTATACAAAGCATGTTAAAAATCATTTGAAAATGTATTCCTTTCCTCTTAATGATAACATACTAAGTTCATATATAAAAATATGACATCTGACAGGGTCTAAAAACTTTTATAGAGATAAAACCAAAATAAATTCTTCACCAAATCTAGAGCAGGTCCTAAAATATTTACACATCTAACACATAAACAGATAATTTTTTTCATCATACTCAGCCCTGACAATTGTGATATGCAGTACCACACCTAGAGCATCCAGAAAAATGTACTAAAAGGCAATCCACAGGATAGCTAGGGGGGATGTCTGCTGGCTTTGCTGCCACTGACTATACCTGGATGTGCTGGTTCATGACCAGACCCTCCTCCAGAAATTACAGCAACTTTCCCAGATGCTTTATATTCTTCAATGTCAGACCTGACCACAACTCGATGGCCTTGTAAAAGTCTAGCACCAGGATTGACAGCAACAAAACCTTCCAAGCTATCATCAACACATCTTTCTACTGTGTTGATTAGCTTTTTGCCCTTTGCCTGAGACATTTTCTCTGCAAAATATAAAGAATTATTTTTTAAAAACACAGTAATCACTAATAACCTGCAGATAGAGTATTCATGCCTATTGACTGTAAGCCAATATACTGTACATGCATATGTGGTATGTCAAAATAAGTTATTTTTGGTAATAAAGAATAACGAAAAGCAGCAGATTTTGAGTTTGTTTAGATAAGTTTTATTTCAAAACATATATTCGAATAATATAAATAATCTATAAATAACAAGGCTGTGACATGAGAATGATTTAAATGATATGCTCACCATCAAATAAATGGTCCTGCAAATAGCTGGTTCCACATTTAAAAAAATTGTCATCAAAATAAAAACTTCATTAAAATTAAATAAAAGTAAAAAGTCATCACATCTTTCAACTTTGCATTTTGAACTTCAAATAATAATTTCAGTATTGAAAAAGTCATCTAAAAAAATCCAATTAATTGGGCAGCGAACAATCAGCAAAAAACACATCTGAGACATACATGTACCTACAGTATTCACATGTACTAGTAGTATGCCTTTTTATAATGGAGGATAATACAACCATATGCATGTACAGGTATTATGTTTCAGTGAGCATGTAATAAGTTTATGATTTAAAAAATTTAATAATATTAAACTGACAATGCATGTATTAAAATACATTTCAACAAAGTTCATATTAAATTGTGTACTGGAAGTACACCTTTTCAATATGATATGGGGTTTTGTATATAAGTCTCAATTTAATACAATGCATGCTTTGTCACATGTCATATTCACACGAAAACCCAAGCCAGATGTGCAAGATCATTCATTAATCGCTCCATTTTATTTACGCTTGTTATGAAAATATGCTAAAGTGTCTAAGATACATGTGAAAAGTTTCAGCAGATTAAAATAAAAACCATGCTAGCTAAGAAACACACCTGCCCGAATCAACACAAGAGATCCGCGTTTGCTTCAAGCTGCATGCAAATATCTTTCTCACTGCTCCCTTGACCTACATCGAGGCCCATAATAGTTCAAGGCATTTCCTTATCTATGACACGTATAGCCTAAGTGATATAACCCAGCGAACCGAAACTCTTCTCGTACCTGCTCTTTACTATTTGGAGATTCATTTGAAACAGACGTGGAGCAAATGCTGAAATGAACACCTTTTTCATAAAACTTGGACAAATAAAACGATATGCTCTTCCAAAAATAAATCAAATATTATTCAGCGAAAAAGAAATGTCATTGATGCAAATTATTGTAAACTAAGTGAAATTCTATAATAATTTGATTTAATAAAAATTAGAAGTATTGAAACTAATAAAGTAACGTGGTGCAGCTTTGTAAAGAGCGTCTGCATGAGTCGGTCAAGTTTTTAAGTTAATGAAATACAAAGTACCAGTAAATTTCATCATTTGTGATAGATAACACGTTTGGTAAAGAAAATGAGATTTTTTTATCGCACTGTGCTCTAAGTAAGCCACTTCCCCTGTAGTAACGTGGGTACAAAATGGAATAGTGCATGCGTACGAGTCTGCAGTGATAGACTGACCGTAAGTACTGGTATTGCACAACGTTACCAAACAGGCAAGAATATTCAAACGTTAAAACATAGCCAGTCCTTTTGTGCCACGGTTTTACTATGAGTATGTTGTATCTACAGTAGTTGGTAAGTTGAAGCGCACAAAATTTAAATGATTTAAATGGGATGTGGCACTAAGTATTTTTACTGTTACAGCTGTACATGTACTGTACCAATGGCGGTACATTTCAAATATTACATACGCACACACACACACACACCATATGGTGTACTCTGTGTAAAGTGACATTTTTCCTTTCATTACAGTTCTTCTTAAAATTATACTTCATTTGTAAATTTTAGTTATAAAAGCCCAAAATCAAGACAAGTGAGTGGAAATGAATAGTGTTAAAAGGAGAGGAGGCCGTCCAAATCGTGGTGGTGGACAGAAGGCAGCCAGAGGTAGGGGAGGCAGTGGTGGAAGAGGAAAAAGAGGTAGAGGTGGAGGAGGTGGCCACGTACCAAGAGAGAAAGGTGGTGCTGGAATTAGTCTGGATGATTATGAGGACTTTAGTGTCACCAGCTCAGGTGCTCTAGGAGGAGGAGGAGGAGGTCATTTCACCAGAGAAAAAAGTGCTGCACCAAACTGGACTACAAATGATAATTTTTCAGGAAGGGGAGGAGGCAGAGGACGTTTCAGTGGCGGGTAATAAAGTTTCTGTTCTTAAATTGAATGTGAAAATGTCAGTGCATTTACCAAATCATTGACTAGCATTTGAAATACAAAAATGTAAATCATAATGTTAAAAAGAATTGGGTTTAGCTTTGAAAAATGGCTTACAAATTTTCCTGTGATTATCAGTAATTTCCAAATACTTACTGCCCATGACTCTTTTAAGTTGTGAGCAAATGCAGAAACTTTAAACTTGAAATACCAGTATACCTTGGCACTTATGGGCAGTAGCACAGGAAATGTAAAGAGAACATCAGAACATAAAAAATAATGAACTTTTGGTTTACTTTTCTTTTTTGAATAGGCAAATTACTGCACAGTACTAGCATGCCATTGCATGGAAATTATGGCTGTATTTCTTGTTAATTGTATTTATTTCAGAAACTTTCCTATCAGAACCAAAGTCCCAATGCAAAAACTCCACATGAGCACAGAAAATCAGGATTTGGTGAAACAGGCACTGCTGGAGTTACAAGGAGACAATGAAGATGAAGAAAGGTATATATTACTCACTGGGTATATCAGAAGATCAAATGTGAAATAGTTATTGCTGTATTTCAAGGAAGTTGAGAAAGTGGTCCAGGTGAAATAATGTACAATTCTGCCAAGCAGAAGATGTTACTTTGAGTCTCTGTAATATTTTAGTATATGATGTTTAAAAGTACAATGCTTTATATCACATATTTTTAAAAAAATGTTCTTTTCAAATCTTGTATGGGTTTCAGTGATGCTATCTTGGAATATAAGGATAAAGATCTAAGAACTGCACAGCAGTACTGGATGACAGATAATAAATTGATGGTTGAAGGTGCTACTCAGTTTACTGAAGAAGAATCAGGGGAGACAGAATTTGAGCAGGCAAATAAATATGCCCTAAACAAATTGATGAGGTAATTTTTTAGAGGCAAGATCATTTTGGGAATTTTGATTGTTTGGTTTACTGATTCAATCAGTTAGATACACCAAGTACAGTTATTTCTCATATTAATGAAATGTAAACTCCCAGTTTATTATGAATGCTAGTGAAGGAATTGATTGTTGTTTTAAAAAAGTCCCAAATACTTTTGCATTGCAGTTATGGATTTGATAAATCCAGATGCCTTGAAGCCTTGACAGATAAAGATGGAGATGTGGGCAGGTGTTTGGAGAGTTTAATATCTGAGCTTGATGAAGATGACCTTAACAACATGGAAGGAGAGGAAATGCCATTAGAAGAACTTGAAAGTGAACGCCAAGATGAAAAAATGGCTCTAGAGGCCATATATGGAAATGCCTTTTGTGAGAGGATTCCAAAACAAGTGTGGACAATTGATTTAGACTTGGATTTTATTAAAGAATACTATAGGACCATTCAAGCAAGGAAAATGCCTGAGACCAGAAAAAAATACAAAATAAATGTGGATCCTGTAGAAAAGAAACCATGCCTTTACTTTCAAAGGGGAAGCTGCAAGTATGGTAACAGATGTCAATACAAACATGCAAAGCCTGAAGGTGACAAACCTGCCTCCAATCCACATGCAAATTTAGAAGAATTAAATAAAGATGGAAAAAGTAAATTTCAGTTGGAAATTAGATTTCCAAATGGAAATTTGTACCCACAACAACCTCCAATTCTTGCAGTATCTACACAGTTTAAGGAAATGCCTGGCTATATGTTGTTAAATATTACAAAAAGACTTATGCAGGAGGCAAAAGAGGTTGCTGATACCGGTGCTCCAGTTGTTTTTTCACTTGTAAGTTTATTAGAAAACGAAAGTGAAATGCTAGATGTTCTTTCACAGCCGCCCCTCGAACTCAGTCTGCCAAGTGTAAAGCAAAAAGGTAAGCCTGAAATAGATCCTAGTCAAACAACAGAATTGGGTGATCTTGAGGAGGAAGAGGAAATTGCTGATTTTGAAGAGGAAATGGAGAATCCAGTAACAATGGAACCTGAACACAAAGCAGAGGCCAACAAGAAACCTGTCAGACAAGAACCTCAAAGATTGGATCCTCATAGGGTGAAAAGGGAAAATAATAGAATTCGTGAAAAGTTCAAGAGAGCACAGGTACAGTGATATCTTAGTTTATGTGGATTGTAAGCCACTATGTCTGAAATTTGCTTATATTCTTTGAAAATTGCAAATGTTTCAAGATAACTACATGTACATGTACATGCACCTCCTTAAACATGAATATGTTAACTGAAAATTGTTCTATAATAACTTTTTTGTATGTCAGAATTTGCCAGCTTACAAAAAGATGCAGGCTATAAGGAAAAACCTTCCAGCCTGGGAGCAACAACATGAAATCCTCAAAGTCATTGCTGAAAACCAAGTGGTAGTGATAAGTGGAATGACAGGGTAAGTTTACTTGCATGTTGTTGCAGTCTGAGTAAAGCTGATATAACCAGCAGCTGTGTAATTTGAAAAGATCATTTTGTTGAATTTGGTATGGTTAGCGGTACTACTTACAAAGGGTGTAACTAGTTAGTATAAAATGCTTTTTTTTTTACCAAAAAAAAAATATTTGGTCTTTTTTAAGTCAGTTACACTTTTTAGCAAACTGAATTGTGTTTCACATAAGATTTTTTAAAAATTGCTTTACCCCTAGCTGATTTGGTAGGCGTGACAGTCGTTTAATCCTCTTGAGCTGATAGCAATTTAGCCTGAACCCCCAGGGAGTTAGGTTGATCCAGATGGATCGATATAAGTATGGGAACCCAGTCTAAGATGAAATTCAGTTAACTTGACACAGATTTCTACTCACAGGGGCAACAGTGCTTAGACTGCTATCCCTTTGGTCATTGGATTTACCAAGACTGCTGCATGAATTAACAGACTTGGTTTAGCCCACTTAAATAATCCATAGTATATACACTTGCTTAACTTTTAAGAGACACTTAACTGACAAAGCTAAACCTCCAAACAAAATGTTAAAATATTAAGTATGCACCTTTTTTTCCTCCATAAACCATAGATGTGGCAAGACAACCCAAGTTCCACAATTCATACTGGACTCCTACTTAAATGCCAAGTCAGCAGACATGTGCAATATTATATGTACCCAGCCCAGAAGGATATCTGCCATGGCAGTGGCAGAGAGAGTGGCAGAAGAGAGAGCAGACAGGCTAGGGGGCATTGTAGGATACCAAATTAGACTTGAGAGTGTTCAGGTAATTCCATTATGAAAAGTGCATGTCTGAAAACATGTAAAGTTTCCCCCCAGGCTCATACAATATTTTAAGTTAGGATACTTTAAATACAACTCTCAATCTGATGTTGATGTTGATTCTTCAAACAGTGTTATATTTTCCAGCCTTTTTTGTAATATTTTTTGTAATATTTATTTATTTATTTATTTATTTATTTATTTATTTATTTATTTATTTATTTATTTATTTATTTATTTATTTATTTATTACAAAAGTGAAATTTTATGGATAAGGAATCATATTGTTTTATTTAGAGACCCTTATAACCATCTTCAAGGCTAATAACTTTCTCTTTTGTTCCAGTCTGCCTCTACCAGATTACTGTTCTGTACCACAGGTATTTTACTGCGGCGTCTGGAAGGAGATGGTCTTCTGGAAGGTGTGTCACATGTTATCATTGATGAAGTACATGAAAGAAGTGAGGAAAGGTAAGATATTAATTGTTTTATTTGATAAAATTACCTTGTTAATGATGCTTGGGAATTAATTAGTGACTATGATTGACTGTGTACTACTGTAATTAGACAGACAACATTACTGAACTTGACTGACATACATATACTAGTAAAAATCTGTTTTGATTATGTGACTATGATTTATGAATACCTTTATAAAATTGTTTTACAAATGATAGTTCTCACTTCTGCTCTGTTATCTGGAAATGTTTTGGTTCCAAGAAATTATTCATATTACTGTTTTTATGTATCTCTTCCATATCACTAGTATATAAATACATGAATGAAGTAACTTGACAAACATAATATGTAGGTTGATTGATATTGATATTTTGACAAATTGCTGTTATTAATGGTAAATCGAAGTGAGAATTAATATGAATTTTTTTTAACCAATACGTAATGAAATACAATGTATATTGCAACAAGCACTGAAATATAATATGGCCAAACTATAGGGATAATAAGTTGGGAATGAAAGGATTTTGTGGGGTTGCAGAAAGGCTAACTATAATTATTGCATGAAGCTACTGGTATTGCATCTGTGGAGCATTCATATTGCTTTTATTGTTTTTAGTATCATAATATATACATGGTAAAAACCTAAAAAAAAAAAAAAGAAAAAAAAAAGAAACAGCACATTCAGAACTACTGAACCAAAAGATTTCTTGGTAGACTGAAATTGCCATCATGGTTTTGCTATTATAGTTTTTATTGATACCCAATTCAAAATGGCAGCTCTTAAAATTGTTGCTGGTTGCTGAATACAATTTTCTTCCAGTCTTTGACAATTTTATCAGCCATGACCAGCAAAACCAATAGTTTCTTCATGTCTGATGAAATGTCTATTCTTCCAGTGATTTCTTAATGATGGTACTGAGGGATATGCTACCACACAGGAAGGATTTAAAGGTGATCTTGATGAGCGCCACTCTAAATGCAGATCTTTTCTCATCCTACTTCAGTCTATGTCCAGTTGTGCACATCCCAGGTGTGTTTTGTTTGAATAACTAATTGCCATTACTTATATTACTTAAATGCATATATGATAAATAATGTGTAAAAATGTTTATAAGTGCAGAAATAAGGTTTGTCAAAACCATTACCTGTCTAAGTATTAGAAAAAAATTCATCTGTGAATTCATATGGATAATTGATTATTTCTGACTGTTTCAGGGAAAGCTTTTCCTGTTGACCAGTATTTCTTGGAAGATGCTATAGAAATGACTAAGTAAGATTCAAGTTAACAGACTCTGGGATGTATGAATAGAAGAAGAGTGCTTCAAAAAAGTTAATAACATTTAAAAATAAACAGGAAAATCTTAAGGTGAATTAAAAAATAAAAACTAATTTTTTTACTTAAAAGCAGCAATTTAAAATTACCCAATAGTCTTATTTTGTAATATTTCCCTGTAAAGCTAACACTGTTTTGGTGCATGTTTTAGATTTGTGATGGATGAGACTTCACCCTATGCCAAACCCCGAGATGTGATGAGAAAACTGCAGACTGCTGAGAGGGAAGAATTCAGTAGACTCAAGGGACATGATGGTTTTTCCATGCAAGACCTGGAGGAGGCAGCCTTTGATGTGCCAGGAAATATGAAAGCTGCCAAGGATAGTGTTGATGATGCTAAATTAACTGTGAGACAGCTAATTTTGAGATATCCAGGTAGATATCCTGAATACATGTAAATATTTTGCCACATATTTTTAATGTGTTCTTTCCTGTAGACATATTGTAGCCCTTAAATACATAATTGTAACATTTTGAAAAAGATGCACTGGTATGTTTTAAACCTAATTCTTGCATGTTTGATAAAAATGTATATAATTATATGAAAGCTCTTACCATGGGCTATTTTGAGGATTGAATTTGCACCTGATGGTTTATTATATGGTTTATTATATTGCTTTCAGACTACAAAAAATCAACAATCAGGAGCTTGTCATTGATGGACTTTGAAACCATTAATTATGACCTAGTAGAGAATGTACTTGAATGGATTGTTGAAGGAAAACATGAGGTTTGTGAATTGATTTACAGAACAAGGTCAATATTATTTGTAAGTTTATTTTATTAAGTGACTGAAATGTAGCAAATACTACTATGATGATGACTGTCACAAGAAAACTTTGCACAGGTTTAGTCAAGCAGGTAAAAACATTTTTCCCATTGCTAAAGATAATTTCGCTTTCAGACAAAAATGTCATTGCATATGTGTTTTCACAAATTTGTTACTGACTTGTCTAGTTCAGTAAAAACTTAACTTATCCCAGAGTTAATCTATTGCAGATAATATGGAAAAATTATGAAGTTATTATGTATGGATTTCTTGATTATCAGTCACAAATGATATTGGTAATAGGTATTAAAAGTTCCCTTGACTTTCTTCTACTTACTTCAAATTTTGTTGTAGATATAACTATTTAAGCATTATATATGCCATTTATTTCAATAAAATTCCTTTTACAAAAGTTGCAGTCTCTGAGTCATAACCTATTAATTTCCTTTGATATTTTCAGTACCCAAAAGATGGTGCGGTACTCATCTTTTTACCTGGCTATGCAGAAATCACCACATTGTATGAAAAACTGCAGGTCAGCTCAGTCTTCAGGAACAAAGGAAAGTAAGAATTCAAGAAAACACTGTCAGCTTTGTCACTCTCTATCTACCTGGTTAAGTGTGGATAACAATGAGTCTTGACAGTTATCAATAAAAAATGCATCTTTCACAAAATAATTTCAGACCTCTTGACTTTCAAATCAGCAAGTAACCACTGTGATAATTATTAAATAATTTGATATATAACAGTTAGTCCTATCATAATAAAAGTATAAGGTGCTTTTTTATATGTGTATATACATGTATGTTTCAGGTATAAAGTGATTCCACTGCATTCAATACTATCAAGTGAAGACCAGCAGGCTGTTTTTAAGTAAGTGTGCTTGATTACCTGAAAGGGAAGCCCCTATTTTTTTTTTTTTTTTTTTTTTTTTGTATTAAAACAATATTTATTGGATATTTTGAATATTTTGAAATTGTTATCTTCAAGTCATCAGTGTAAAAAAGAATTATATAATATAATAGATTTCAAAGGATAATGCCAATACAATTAAACATGAGGTGTTTTTGTTGATTCTTCATTCCACAAAAATACAAACCTGATTTAGTTTGATGTTTATGATACCACTCAAAGGATAATTAAAACTGCAAAATAATGAAAACTACAAATCATTACATTTAAGTCGCCCTCCTGAAGGAATCACCAAGATTGTGATTGCCACCAACATAGCTGAGACCTCTATCACTATAGATGATGTGGTGTATGTCATTGACTGTGGCAAGATGAAGGAGAAGAGGTGGGAATTTGTCTCAGAGCATAAAGAGCACACTTGTTCAAGACACATGCAAATAAATGTCAGTTTGTATATAAATGTATGATTGCAAGAAGGGTGACACTTCCTTGCCACCACAGTTTTCATACAGTATACCCTGGCTAAGCTGTGAAGTTTCAGAGGGTTAAACTTTTTCTTAGAATACCATATAAAAGTGTCATAGGAAACCATAAATCACACATCCTGATACATGTATGATGATAAATCTATCAAATGTTTGTAAAATGTGTCACTGTAGGTATGATCACACAAAGAGTATGGAAAGTTTGGACACAGTATGGGTCACTAGAGCCAATGCTGTACAAAGGAAAGGAAGAGCTGGTAGAGTGGCCTCTGGGGTTTGCTTTCATTTATTCACAGGGCATAGATATGAATACCAGCTGAGGGGACAGCCTATACCAGGTAGGTTATTGGGTTTTTTCTCTAGGCTAATTGTAATTTAAAACTTTTTTTTTTGTATTTTCATGTTTTTAATGTTAAAAGTAGTTGTTAGTCCGATTCAGAATTTGACACCAAAAACGTAGTTGTACATGTGTGTGAAGTTCTTCCTTTAGGTTTTTATTACCATGGAGTATCATCATCTGAAATTTGGCTACAACAAAATATCCCTAGAAGTATCCCTGCTGAGTTAGTCAAAATAATAAGAAAATAAGATCCGTTGTGGCACACGAGTGACTCCTGCTATTGGAAATGATCTAAGTCCAGGCCCTGCGTCTTTTTATTTATCTCCAGAAATCCAGAGAGTACCATTGGAGCAGCTGGTCTTGAAAGTCAAGATGCTGGAGTTGTTCAATGCATTGGATGTTAAGGTATACAATTATTTGGACAATTAAATTAGTTCTGGTTAGGAAGTAGAGAGATTGAGTATTAAAAGAAAATAAAGGTGGAAACAGTTACAGATTTCTTGAAATCTCAAAATATATTGGCTCATGTTGGAGCATATAAATTATACTTTCTTTAAAAAATAATAGCACTAATAAATTGGCCCTTGGCTGAATCAGCGTGCAATATATTTGGCTCTGTTTCCAGGAGGTACTGTACAAGTTGATAGAACCCCCACAGGAGGACAGCATCAATAGCTCAGTCCACAGACTTCAAGATCTTGGTGCTCTGGATGTTGATGGGGTGAGGTCTAATGCATAGCACACTTTCCTTGATGTTTGATGAACATATTTAAATACATATTTTACCACTGTGAGTAACTTTGTGAATAAATATGTGTCAAACACTACCAGTAAACAATAAATATGTTCAGTTTTTCATCAGAAATGTCCTGGGGAAGGGGAATACTGCCAATTTTATTGAAAAAAAAGATTGCTGTTTCTAAACTTGCAAAACATAATGCTTATACCTACTGATGGTTTTTCAGAATCTGACGGCGTTAGGTTACCACTTGGCCCTGTTGCCAGTTGATGTGAGAATTGGCAAGCTGATGTTGTTTGGTGCCATATTTAGATGTCTGGATCCTGCCCTCACCATAGCTGCCACACTGTCCTTCAAGTCTCCCTTTGTAAGGGTCAAGCACACTGAGCAAAAATATAAACACCCCATGCAATACTTAAAAAAATTTATCAGCAAATCATTAAAAGTGAATTTTGTTGTTCAGTGTGCTGCAGATTACTGTACGTACTGTCAGTAGCTATAGATTACTGTCCATAGCCCATCATGTGTAACGTAAATAATTCACACATGGGTCATTCATATTTTTGATCAGTGTATATGTCACATCATTTTGGTCAGATACATGTATCGTTTATTTTACTATGTACCACTTGCAGGAAAGAAAAGCATGTATATTTGTTCCCATTTAAACAGTAATATTCATTGATACTTCAATGTTTAAACCATAAATTGTTCACTTTAGCAGCAGTTTAAAATACTGGTACTGTTGATTTGAGGTAATTATGATAAGTATTACATGAAAAAAGGAAGTCATTCCTGTACTGGCGCTACAATATTTTTGTCTGTAAATTGTGTATAACTGATGGAAAACTTGACTTGCATTAGGTAACTCCTTTTGGAAAGAAGCAAGAAGCAACAGAGAAGAAACTAGAGTTTGCTGTGGGTTGCAGTGATCACCTCACGATGCTGAAGGCATATAAGGTAAGAATAAAGGTACAGATATGCGTGTCCTGCCATGCCAAAATTGGTATTTTTCCAGTGTGTATTTTACTGACAAGTGGAAAGTAAAATACTTCATTGAAGAATTATTTTGTAAAGAAACACCAGAATAATTATTTGAAGTTTAAAACACATTTGAGAGATATGATGACTAAGAAGGTATGGCTATTTACTCAGTTGTGTATTTGACAAGCATAACATTAAAAATATTCTTATGCTCCCCTTGTTTTTATTACCCCATAGTGGTTATTTCTAGATCAATTTCTATTATTTAAATATATTTTCAAATAAGACTATGCTGAACAAATAATTGTTAATCGCCAGATGTTCTTTTTTGGCATGACATTAGGATTCATTACATCTTCTTGATTAAAAAACAAGTTGGTATTGCAGTGCAAAGAATGATAGAGATTTTTTTTCTTCTCTAAATGACCTATATCTGTAATTTTCACAGAGTTGGCTCTCAGTTCAGCAGCGCACTTCAAGTTCAGCTTACATGTTTTGCCAAGACAATTATTTGTCAATAAAGACATTGCAGGTGAGACAACTTCTTAGTGTATAATTACCAGGCTGCTTTCATATTTTTAAGTCTTTCTGTTTTTATGAGTATTATTTCTATCTGCATTTTATGTGTACGTGTATTTCATTTTGTACAGAATTTGTTTTAAATTTTATATTTTCATCTGTATTGAGGTTACGTATATTTGTTCAGTAAGTGGTGATGACCAAAACGAACAATTTGCACTAATGATACATATCCTATTCAGTATCTCCCTTTCAGTATGCACATTTAAAAATATTCCTTAATTTGTACACTGCAGTGGCAACTACAAAATGGGCTGCCTAGAAAAATTGACTTGTTTTGTTTCAGATGTTGTCTAGCATGAAACAACAATTCACAGAGCTTCTGTCAGACATTGGCTTTGTACAAGGAGGTCTGACAGCCAGGCGCATTGAGAAAATGGCTTCAAGAGGCTCTGATGGGGTTCTTCAGGCAACTGGACCAGAGGTAAGGGAACCTTAATCCGACTGTAAGCAATTGGAATGGGTGGGGGTGATACTTATGTCGTAGTTTGGTTGGGCATAATGTTCTGTGGGGCTATGAGGTAGGAGTGTACGAGAAGCACATTTTCCCCAAGAGTAATCAATAAAGAGAAGGGAGAAGGTGCATACTAGATACAATTGGTCAAACATATTATATCTAAGAGGAATAACATATTTAAGAAGGAAATATTAAAATATTGTGAACAGTCCTTTTATTTATGAATGTGCATTTTAGGCTAACTGCAACTCTGACAACTTGAAACTAGTGTCTGCAATATTGTGTGCAGCCTTATATCCAAATGTGGTGCAGATCAAAACTCCAGAGGCAAGATACAAAGAGAGTGCAGCAGGTAAGTGCGTTAGGTGAGACTGGGGATTTTTATTGTGTTAGATGAGACTGGGTAAGGAATATGACATTGTGTTAGATGGTGCTTTTAAGAATACTGTATTAATGTTCTTTTCATAAACATTTCATAAAGACATTTATATTTAAATGATTGAAGATTCTTGACTTTGTTTATGAATGCTTATGGTATGCACAGACCTTGTAATTGAAATTGAAAAATAAATATTTGTCTTTTGAAGGAAGTGTTCTGATGCCTCCAAAACCAGAAGAATTGAAGTTTAAAACTAAAGATGATGGTTATGTGAGTATTTTCTGTATCCCTATCATTTATGATTTAAACTGTGTTCATATTTACTTCTTAATGGTCATGTCAGGTATAGAATATACAATAAACTTGAGTTAGTGCATATGCAGATCTATGAATATTGAACTTGAGACTCGAGCAAAAATTGGTCTGATCAACATTTCTTTCAACTTTTAGATAAACATCCATCCATCCTCAGTGAATTTTCAAGTCAATTACTATGAGAGTCCATACCTTGTTTATCATGAAAAAGTCAAGACCTCCCGGGTAGGTGAATCTTCCAGTCTTTAAACTATGGTACCCATACAATGCCTGTTGAACCAAAATGTAATAGATTTTTGGATGTTGAATTTGTTGAGTACTCGAGACTGAGGAGTTTCAAAGTTGTGACTGCTAAATTGTAGTGGTGCTAACAATCAACTAATAAACAACTTTATCATGACACATAACCTTCTACACACATAAATTATTTTAGAATAGAATACTTTAATTGATATTTTCCTGTGTATGTCATTACTATTTTGATGTTGCAGGTGTACATACGAGACTGCACTATGGTGTCTGTGTATCCACTGTTGCTGTTTGGAGGTGGATACATCAACATAGACCTGGAGAAAGGAAACTTTATTATATCTCTGGATGATGGATGGATAAGATTTGTAGCTGCGTCTCATGAGGTAAAAGCCCAGGTGTAATATATATATATATATATATATATATATATGGTTAAAGTAGGTGTTTTTACAAGTTGCACCCTAAGATGCCATCCTGTCTCCTTAGAAATGTGGTCAAGATCATTGTACACTGTGGCTGTACATCGATGTCAGAGTTTCTGCTCAGCTATATTTGAAAAGAATAATAATTTTTTCATCATTAATATTAAGTGTCTCTGTGATCTGGAGATAAAGTTGTTTTTTTATCCCTTTGGCTTGAACACGTGTAATCATAAATAACTGCCAATCCTCATTTTTAATTTTATGCTATATAAGTGTTTTTCACATCTCTATTTCTTTTGATATTTGACCATATTTCATTGTCTTGAGTCTTTTGTCCATTATTTGGTTTCTAGTTAGCTTTGGTCATAGCTGTTGTCTTAAAACTGTAATATATTGTATAAACAGTTTTCTTTTCTGTCACCAGGTGGCAGACTTAGTCAGGGAGTTGAGAATGGAGTTGGACCAGTTGTTGGAAGACAAGATCAGGAACCCAAATATGGACCTCATTACCTGCCCAAGAGGGAGTAAGATCATCAATACAATAGTGCACTTGATTACAACTCAGTGAAATAGACATTTTTTTGACCCAATTTTAGCCATTTCTTCTACATTTTGATCATGCAGTGACTTTTTCCCCACAAAGCTGTAGAGACTGGACATGGCAGCCAAATGTTGTTCTTCCAGATGTTCTCAAGATCAAACTGGCAAATTCTAAAGCACAGTTATCAGCAAAATATAGTCATATGATCAGTGAAACAATGCATACATTTTGGAGAATACTGCTGTGCAACACTTGTAGCTAAATTAATCTATGAAAATCTATGCAAATGATGAACTTTTTATGTAGCAAGTGCAATATGATATCACATATATTATTTTTAATCAACAAAATATTTATATTGTTATTATCTGTATTCCATGGTCTCCTACAGTAAGTTATGTAACAAGCATACGTATGTGATGAAAACAGTAAGGTCTAGAATTACGGTAATGACTTGATATTTTCAGACCTGGGCAGTGGGCAAAATTACCAAGCTTTCAAAAACATAATTTCTATATTACTATATAGCATTTATGGTGCTTTTACTGGATAGAGTAGAACTATAGAGTAGCCTGCTTTTTAGTTTTACTGCTACCACTCAATTGGAATGTTCTAACTTAAGAAATTATGACTTAGAAATACAGTGTCTGTAAAATTCTTAATTTTCCCCATTGAAAAGACTGAGAAATAAGTGTAGTCTTTACTTTAAATTTCTAGTAAGAGATCTCTAGTCATACAACTATAAGCACAATTTTTGCTTAGTTAATTTATGCTAAATAAAAAAAGTCATTCAAATTGAAGAAAATCATGTTCATGTTTTTTACAGCTAACAAAATGAATTCCAGTTGCCCATTTGCGGTCATAAAGATATCTTATAAATTTCTTCATCTTTTAGATTTAATACAAAGCATCAAATAATACATCGGTGGAATGGCGCTGTGTTGTCTTCTGGGGTCTAGCTAGCAATGAAATGGATTAAATCTCGTCTCTGAAGTTTAATTGCTAGGCCCCTGCAGGGCTGGCGGGTTGTAGGCAGGGAGACCATTATGGGACTAGGTGGCCTTGCTTTCAAGTGGGTCGCCATATTTGATCTGGGGATCAGTTAGTCCGCGGATCAAACTGTTCTGAATGCGGCCTATGAAGCTACTAAGAGCTTTCCCTTGCCCTAGATAGGATACTAGTTGAGTGCATATCAACACCCAGGGCATTCAATTATCAGTGCCTTATAAAATGTGACATATTTGTTTCATTTTTCTAATGTTATGTATTCTTATCTCATTATACCTTAATAAGGGTTTGTCTTTTGACCAAAAAAGTAGCTCCCCCATCCACATTGATACATATTAGTATAAAAATGTTTAAGACCATCTATATAAAGAGTATAAATACAAAGATAAACACAGATGACGTTATTTGCATTACATTTTAGGAATGCCAATTAAGGCTCAAATTAAATGGCATAATTATGTACAGCAGCAGTATTTGGTGCACTGACTGATAAATCAGTCAGATACAGCTTTCCATCCAAATATAGCACTATACTGAGTAGTTGTACTTCTTTTGTGTAGCTCTTTGCATGTTTCTGAACCCCTTTTTTATGTGACTGATCAGTGTTGGTGCGTCCAGGAGAACAATTCCACCAGGGATGACCACCAGTAATGTTAGGGCTAACGTCCCAATACCCACAGCACCAGGAGCTTCAAGGGGCTGTGCTGCATGCTTGGATCTTCTTTTCATCAAAGTTATGGGTACTGGTGAGAAATAAAATATCATTTATGTGAAGAATTTTAATTTAATTTACTTAAGTTTGCTTTTCAAACTAGTTTAACAAGAATGAGAACTTTGATCTTAAAAAAGTTGAATATTACTCGGGGTATTTACCTCTTCAAATTGGCACTGGAATTGATAGTAATTATTAGTTTTATTATTTTGTATATGTATGCCTCAATTCCAGCCCTGTGTGGAAATAAATTCTTTGTTTTCACTACTGAACCAAAACTTTTGCCAAGCTCATTAGTGTCTCAATTACAAATTAGCAACACAACATTGTACATGTAACTTTTCTGTAATGCGGTTTTAGAGAAGTGTCTCCTCAACTGTTGTGAAATTGGGAAAGATAGATGAGTATATTTCTGCAAACATGTTGTAATATAGTTTATCTACCTTCCAAGCAGGCAGTAGGAAGTATTTTGGTCCAGTGTCCAGTTGGTCTACAAGTTGTAGTCCTTGACAGTGAACCATCAGGAAAAGTGGTGTTATCAAGACAAGATGCTTTGACAACTGTTCCTGGTGCTGTCTTAGTGGTGTTTACAACAGCATTGCTGGGGATGCCAAAGGGAGGACAGGGGAGTGGAACTGAAAATATTACATAGATTGGTAAGTGGTAGGTATGAAATCTTGGTCTCAGTATAACAGATATTGGCTATTTGGACAGCAAAATAAATATCTTTGCCCATCATAATATTTATATATGTGCATGCAGGTTTTTAAAAATAAAGAGCACTTAAATGTAAATAGTACTTCAATACTTGGTTCATCTTCTTTGCTTGCTTGTTTTGTTTTGTTTCTTGTACATGTACGTTGTACTTTTATAGTAGCAGTACAGTAAAGTGGTAAACTTTGGTACCAGGCATTTCCCTCTTAAATAGTAAAATAACATGCCCCACACACCCATGTGGTTAAAAGCCAACCTACCCCAGTCACAGTGTCCAAGTCCACTGACATTCCATTTTCCGGAATCCGATCCACATTCTATAACAACACTAGTTCTGTTATTAGGAAAAGCATACCCATTCCAGCATGTGTACTGTATCTCTGTTCCTCCTGGTATATGCGTGAAACCAAATTGCTCAGTCACATTACTAACTGTTGAATCAGCATGTTCAATAGTGAGAAGGTCTTTACTTGAGCATGTGCGCTTACACTGTATTGCATTGTGAACACTCCAAGTTCCGTTTTGCAGACACTCAATGGCAAAAGTGCCAGGCCCATCAGGGTCAGGCAAAGCATAGCTTTTGTTGCAGGAATAGATTACTTCATCACCAATGCTGCACAGTGCTCTGGTTGATTCATTAATAAACGTGTTTGGAAAGTAAGGCGGGTCTTCACATACGCAAGCAGAAAAATTATGTACAATAGTATCATTTGTCATATTGTGGGGCATAATAGTAGTGGCTGAAAAAGCTGTGGTTGTATTAGTTGCATTGTTTGAGGAATTATACATTTGTGTTGATGGTCCAAGCTTGCCAGTAAAAGCTGGAGTCCCAATAGTTAAATCAGAAGTAGATGTGTACCCTGTAGTAAATCCATTCTCATCAGTTGTTGGATATGGAGTAGATGTAAAATTTGAAAGTCTTGTCAATGCAGCACTTTGTGTGGAAGGATCATAAGCAAGAGCTGATGACAGTACTTTTGTAGTTGTTACATTGGTCAGTTCACTGGTCAGACTTACAGTTGATGTGTACGTTTGTGATGATTGTGAGAATTTTGTTTCTGGTGTTCCATGTTCTTTGGTATTGAGAATGTCAATACATGTTGTTAGGTTTGCGTCCAATGTTGCATTCCACTCCCCATTCTCAGTACACTGAAAGGCATAATGATCTGTGAGATTTTCAAATTGGTATCCATTTTGACAGCGTATCACCACAACTGAATTTGGAAGGAATCGATTATCAGTTGTTGAAAACATCACAGATTTTACTTGGTCAATCATTGTATTTGCTGGTAGTGATACCATATCACATGTGACTGCCCTATCACAGGCATCAGGCAGATTTGTTGTATTCCACCATCCTCCAAATTGGCAAACAAGGTTTTTACTCCGGGAACCATCACTGAAAGCTGACCCATCCAAACATTTGTATGTGACAGTTTTTCCAGGTGGAAATTCGTCTTCATCTGCTGTGAGAAATGCCAAACCTACTGAAGGAGGAGGTTTGCAGTGGATTTCTGCAACAAACAATATGAAGGAATAATAATAATGCCCTTTATTCATGCAATGCAGACAAATTCAAATCATGTTGTTGTTGACATTGGGCTTCGACATGATAAATGTATAAATTTGCATGTCATCTCGTGATTTTTCTCAATATATCAAGAATTGTCAACCAAGAAATGACTTTTTCCCTTTTTTACTTTATGAAACCATTTGTATGTACAAAAGTAAACATCTTTGCTCAGTTTCTCAATTATTATACATTAAGTTGAAACAATAAGCTGTAAAGTGTATATAGAGAATGGATCCCCTTGTGGGAGAAAAGCAATGCATGGTAGTTACAGTGCAGGGAAGTGTTGATGCAGGGACGTAGAAAAAGATGTAACTGAGATGAGGGTATCTCTAAAAGTTTTTTTTTTACAAAATTAATCCTACCTGTACAATTTGGCATGGTTTGTGAAGTCCAACTACCATCTTCCATGCAATGATAATACCAGAACATTTTATTTGAGTTTTCATACTTGTATCCATATTCGCATGTAAAAACCAGATAATCACGATAGCGAAAATCCACAACACTGGTATTATAGTTATCATAGTTATGGCGGCTATAGCCAGCGTGGAAAACACCATTCAACACTGAGTATCTGTAGACATAGCTTTTGTAACCTGGCTTAGGTAGCTCTGGACAAGGAATTGCTAGAATACAAGTGATTTATATTCTTTTCAAACAGTGTGATGTCTTGCAGTGATTATGGTAGCACACCTTTGACAAATGCACTTAAATAGGTAAGACACATTAAGTCCTAATTACTACATGTCAGTCTCAAGTTTAGTTGTTGAAATATTATTTAACACATTAAACAATATTCACTGGAAGCACATTTGTATTAAAATGAGTCTAAAATCACAGTAAGACATGTAGACAAGTGTTCTACGCAATTATGGTAAGCTATGATAATGGACTCACTATAGAATATCATTGGTCTGTCATACAGACTTTTATTTAATTAAAAAAAAACAATATATACATTTACTTACTAAAGTTTTAGTGAAAATAATCATTAACTTCAATTGGAATATATATATAATGTTTATGAATCAACTAATTTTGGTCTTGTTCCAAGAGCATTATCAGGCTGAATCCACACAGGGCATTGGGAATTGACGGGGGCGTCTCGATAGTCCGAAGGTTCATTGGTCCGAAGGTTCATTGGTCCGAAAAGTGGTAACATTTTCATCGATTTTTTAATCAAGGG
Source organism: Lingula anatina (assembly GCF_051362555.1). Classification (NCBI taxonomy): domain Eukaryota; kingdom Metazoa; phylum Brachiopoda; class Lingulata; order Lingulida; family Lingulidae; genus Lingula; species Lingula anatina. The sequence continues at coordinate 14,397,657 of NC_141768.1, forward strand.
TTCATTGGTCCGAAGGTTCTATAGTGAACATTCGGACCAATGAACCTTCGGACTATTGAACCTTCGGACTATCGCTACGGCCCCGAATTGACCTGTAAATGATTCCCACTCAGGCTAGCAATCTATTGGCAGAATGCCCTGGTTATAGAAGGGGAGGGGGTGCAGCTGGTATCCCTGGTTATTTTTCAAGGTGGGGTCCAGTTGACGGATGTACACGTAAATTGTTTCCTTGACTTTCTGCCTGATCCATTATTGCTCTCCAACTAGAATATTGGTGTTTTTAACTGAGGCAATTATTTCTGCCACTGGGATAGTTTTTGATGTTATTGCAAAGTTGAGCTCTTTCACCAGGATCTATCCTTCATCGTCACTGATCTATTTCTTGCTTAGGTTGACAATCCATATACTTTCATCTTTATTGTCTGTGTGTCATTCTATTTCGTATAAAAATATCGGTCAGTCTTAAATGAGATATGCTTGCGCATGCGTACTCAGTTAGCTTGTGACATGCGGCTGGGTAGTCAGCCTGAAAATAGATGCGATCTATTTCTATCAGAATTATAATCTAAAACAAACGTAGTTTGTTTGCTTAAGTTGGAAACATTTTTGCAACGGAGTTGCAATCTTTTATGCGGCATATATATTGATCTGTAACGTAGTTACACATTGTAGGCTACGAATCATTTGTGTGCCAAACTTATTTTCAATATGGCGGCCGAAAGCACGTGTAGTGCTGTTTTACCGGGCCTTTCAAAACCCGCAATAGATACATGTAAGAATAGCGAGGACGTTAAAGCAAAGAAAGTAAAAACTAGAACAGGAAAGGGGAAACTAGACGACAAAGCAAAATCTAGTCATAACAGTGATGAATATTTAACTATAATGAAAAATATACAAGAAACTGTGCAGAGACAGGAAACGAACATTAATAGCGTCGTGGGACGCATAGATACTTTAGAGAAACAGTACCTGTATCACGATGAATATTGTGAGGAGAATTATGACTTTGATGAACAGTATGATGAAAGATTGGAGGATGAAACATGCCCGGAGGCAGGTACTAGTAGCACAAACAGATTTGATGATATGACGAAGAGATATAAATTAATAGAGTATACAGACGTGGAAGTTGACAGTGTGTTGGCGAGTAGTGTCAATGATTTGTTCACCAATGGGATAGTAGATCATTCAAAGTATACAGAACTTACCAAAGATGAAAATAACTCACGGCCAAAAAACTGTGAAAGTTTGGTGATAGTCAAAACCAATAAAATGGTATGGAACATTATTCCTCAATATGCCAAAACAAATGATAAGAAGTTACAGGATGTTCAAATGTCAGTTGTAAAAGCAGCTACGTTGATGACTAAAGGAATAGACAAACTGGCTAAGTTAGAAACAGGAAATGATACGAGTGAAGGGCTTGGAAAACTCATTGATATGTTCAATGACAGTATTGCTTTGCTTGGTCATGCCAATACACAGATTAACTGTTTTAGAAAGGATTTGTTAAAACCAAACCTCAAGCCAGAGTACAAACCTTTGTGCAATCATAACATTCCGTGCACAACTTTTCTCTTTGGAGATGATATTACCAAATCTGCAAGGGAAGTGGAAGATTCTGCGAAAATGAGTTATAAAATGATGCAGAGTAGAATGGGCTTGGATTATAGAAACCGCCCATACCAAAGGGGCCCATGATTCAGGGGACGCATGAGAGGAAGGTACAATCGTGGCCGAGGAAGTTCTTCCCAGAGGGGTGCACATGCAGATTCAAAAAACTTCTCATGGCAAAGCAGCCAGTGGGATCAGAACAGATACTAGAGGTGAGACATAAATTTCAAGCTGGTAGATTGCATTTGTTTGTAGATGAATGGAGAAAATTGACCAGTGACCCATATATCTTGGATATAGTACAAAATTGTCATATAAATGTTGATACCAACATTGGATTTCAAAACTTAAATGATATGGTGAAATATAGGTTTAACACAGAAGAAACAATTATAATCAGGAAAGAAATTTCTAAACTACTTGATCTTGGTGTTATTAAGAAAGTTCAAAGTGTACCGGGGCAGTTTTTATCTCCTATTTTTGTACGCCCTAAAAAGAATGGAGAATACAGAATGATATTAAATCTTAAGAAGCTGAATCAACACATTCCCTATGAACATTTTAAAATGGACACTTTTGAAAAGGCATTGACCTTAGTGACAAAAGGATGCTTCCTAGCATCAATTGATATAAAGCATGCATATTATAGTGTGAAAATAGCAGAAGAACAGCAAATTCTTTTTCGATTTGTTTGGGAAGGAAATATCTATCAATACACATGCCTTGCAAATGGCGTTTCTGAAGGGCCCAAAATATTTACGAAATTATTAAAGCCTGTATATGCAAAATTGAGAAGTCTTGGCCATTCTAGTTCAGGATTTATTGATGACAGTTTATTGTGTTCAGATAATTACCTTGAATGTGTTGAAAATATAAGATGCACAAAACATCTAATGGAAACACTTGGTTTTATAATCAATGCAGATAAGTCTGTCCTTATTCCCCAACAATCATTGTTGTTTTTGGGAAATATAATTGATTCTGAAAGTATGACGGTGACTTTACCTAAAGATAAAATGGATCACATTGTACAGCAGTGTAAAATGCTTATCATTAAAACAGAAGCAAAAGTAAGACTAGTAGCTAAAGTGATTGGAATTATAGTTTCAACATTCTCAGCTGTTGAATATGGTAAACTCCATTATAGAGAACTTGAAAAGCAGAAGATAAGTGCTTTAAAAAGCAACAATGGAAATTATGATGCTATGATGCACATTACAATTAGTATGAAGCAAGAATTACAATGGTGGATGGAAAATGTCCACTTGCAAAGAAGGAAAATTGACAAAGGAAATGTTGACATATTGTATACTGATGCATCCAAATTAGGCTGGGGTGCTCATTTGGAGGGTCAAAAAATTGGTGGTAGATGGTTTCCAGAAGAAGCTAACCTTCATATAAATGCTTTAGAGTTACTAGCAATATTATATGCATTGCAGTCTTTTACATTTAGATTTGAAAATAAACATGTAAAGATCATGAGTGATAATATTACAGCATGTGACTATATTCAGAATATGGGTGGAATTAAATCTTATGATTGCAATAACATAGCAAAAAAGATTTGGCATTGGTGTATCGAGAAAAATGTTTGGCTCACCTGTGTCCATGTGCCAGGGAAAGATAATGTAGATGCTGATAATGCTTCTAGGAAGTTTAATGAACGTTTAGAATGGAAGTTGAATGAGAATGTATTTCAAAAGATATGTGAAAAATTTGGAAATCCATTTATTGATCTTTTTGCCTCTAGATTAAATGCGCAAGTTGAAAGATATTGTTCATGGCAGGCAGACCCCTTTGCTTGGGGTATTAATGCATTTACTTATGATTGGGGAACACTGAATTATGTTTATCTGTTTCCACCTTTCAGTTTGCTGGGTCATTGTATCCAGAAGATTCGCAAAGACAAAGCCAGGGGTATTATAGTGGCTCCTGTATGGCCAACACAGATATGGTTTGCAAAGTTGATGGAATTACTTGTGGAAAACCCAATAGTCATTCAAAAGAAAAAAGGTCTGCTAACTTTACCAGGGAACAAGCTCCCAGTGGAACATCCTCTTATGGACAAGTTGAAACTCATTGTATGCAAAGTATCAGGGAACAGTTTAGAGAACGAGGCCTTTCTGAGCAATCAACCCACATACTTATGTCATCTTGGCGTACAGGGACAAAGAAACAATACAACGTGTTCATTAAACGCTGGTTCAAATACTGTGGTGAAAGGAAAATTAATTCAATTTCACCACATGTGGAAGAGGTGATAGAATTTCTTACAAAACAGTTTAATGATGGCTTAGCTTATGACAGTTTAAATACAGCAAGAGGTGCTATTTCATCAATGGGTATTCAAATTGATGGAGTTTCAGCAGGGAGTCATCCATTGGTGATAAGATATATGAAAGGCATTTATAATTTGAGGCCACCAAGACAACGTTATGCTCAAATTTGGGATGTTAATAAAGTTCTGGTTTTCTTAAGGAAACTTTCACCAGTAAAGCACTTGACTTTGAAGGATCTGACTTTAAAACTTACAATGCTCATGGCATTGACTTTAAAACTTACAATGCTCATGGCATTAATTAATGCCACACGTGTACAAACATTGCATTTAATTTCTGTTGTTGATATGAAAAAGTTGAGTTCAGAGTTTGTGTTTCAGTTATGTGGTTTACTGAAGCAAAGTAGACCAGGTTTTAATTCATCACATATTGTGTTTAAAGCTTACCCTCCAGATAGGAGGTTGTGTGTTTATACTGTTTTAAAAGAGTATATAGCTCGTACAAAGACATTGCGTAGGCATAATGTTGATAAAAATTTGCTTATAAGTTATATGAAACCTTATAAACCTGTTCAAAGAGATACGATTTCTAGATGGATCAAAGTTGTAATGACAAAATCGGGAATAGACACTACTTTATTTGGTGCTCACAGTGTGAGAGCTGCTGCTGTTTCAAAGGCAAAAATGAATTCTGTGCCAGTGACAGATATTTTGAACAAAGCTGGTTGGAGTACTGAAAAAACATTTGCAAAATTCTATGAGAAACAAATCGAGGATAAAGCTACCACATTTGAATATGGAATTTTAAAAAGGAAGTAATGAGCATATTCATATACTAGTATATATACTGGCGTGTATAGGTTTACATGAGTATCTGTTGATGATTTGTTGAAACTGTTCTAAACGATATTTTAAGCTGAAATAAAGGCCATTGAATACTGGTTTATTGATGTTTGTCACATTTTACTTTAAAGTCTCATTTAAGACTGACCGATATTTTTATACGAAATAGAATTTAAAATTAAACGAGACTTACCTTGGTTAAGTCGATGTTTGATTGTAATTCTGTGAGTGTAAAAATGAGGGAGGGCTTAAATGCCACCCTCCCCACCCAGCTTACTCAGTAATATAATTCCAATGTAATCAGCTCACAGATATATAAATATAAATATAAATATAAATAAAATGTTCTTTAAAAAAATGTGAAAACATCAAGCTTTAAAGGCTGAGTACGCATGCGCAAGCATATCTCATTTAAGCCCTCCCTCATTTTTACACTCACAGAATTACAATCAAACATCGACTTAACCAAGGTAAGTCTCGTTTAATTTTAAATTTTCTCTGTTTGTTTGTTTGTTTGTTTGTTTGTTTGTTGACCAGCTTCTCAAATTTCTCCATCTATAACCAGGTCATCCTGCCAATTACTAATTGTTCACAGTTCTACAAATACCCAATGACCTAGCTGTGGGCATTCAGCCTGACCGTGCTCTTGAGATAAATCAGCTAAACCTATGTGCAGCTGTTTCGTAAACATTTTGTTTCAAAGCATGGACATAATTGTGTCCATGTTCCAAAGTAAGTGGTTATTATCACTTAACCAAATCCTTGAAACCATTGACAATCTAATACAAAATCTAAAAAAAGTTTTATATTATTATAGGTCAAACCTGTGCACACCATCTCTGCATCAAACTGAATTGTCCAACGACTATTACCCAAGCACGTTGCTGGTGAACTGTGGATAGATCCTGTGGAATTAAAGCCATCAGCACATATTAAATCTACAGTGCTTCTTACTGGATATTCGTATTGTGTTATGCTTGTGTTATACACATATCCATTTGGTGGTTGGTAGCATGGAATTTCTGGAATATAACATGCTGGGTTGATTGCCTTCAAAGTGTAATACTCTAAAATACTTTAAACTTTCAAGATATGTTTTGTACACAGTCTGTAGATTCCTAAACCTAGATTACATTTGGCATGTGATGTCAGCTGCCTCAAAATCTCTTTTCGTGCAGCATCTTAACTGACACAGATGGTGGCAGTGCAAGATCATATGGATTAACAGCCTCCATATGGCCTCTACCATTTGGTCAAGCTCCTAACCCCAAAGCCTGTAGCATTATTGTACATAACATTGCACAGCACATAATGAAAATGTAATCACCATAGCCTCTAGCCACGTACAATGTCATAACAATCGAAAGGAAAATCGTATATGATTTCATCTTACAGCATCCATGGCAAATGTAATTTAGGCTTTACTTAAGATGAATGTGATCTTTTAATGTTTGACCCTTTCTAAATACATCCAATTAATTTCACATGAACAGAACTTATGCATGTACTTTACATATATTATTAATGTCAAATGAATGCCATTTGATACTTACTGAAAAAAAGTTATTTGTTTTGATATTGCAAAATAGCTGTTTGTAGTGTCAAAGGACATATAATAATCATTTGAAAGTTAACTTTCAATATATATTTCATATATATGAATCATACCTAATAAGTTGTATGTATTTTTAATGTCAAATATGTAAAATTTTTTTCATTTATAATTTTCCTACTAATTATTCAAACTAATTCATTTTTTCTTACCAACACAACCATCTTGGATGATTGGTGACCATTCACCCTCTTCACTGCAGGTTACTGTTTTCCTTTTTGTCCTTCTGTCAAACTGATGATTGGAAATACAACTGTACTCTAGAGTGCTGCCATACCAATATATTCCGCCCGTAGCATTCAATGTCGTGTTTGCCAAATTAAGGGGAGGTGGACACTGCACACCTGTGTAGCAATGAGCAGATGGGTACATCAGATATACGAGTTGTGTGAAACAAGATACATTTTTCAGAAAACTTTTAATGTGTTGAGTTTTTAAATAGTAGCACAGTGTAGCAGTGATGGTAATTAAATAATGCATATACATACCTATTTCTTCAATAGTTTTAAGCCCATTATTGAATTTTTATGAAAGTACCTTCATACTTATTGTTTACAAATGCAAAATGATCCTTACGCAAGCAATCTTGAACGTGTCCCACCCAACTCCATCCTATTCCACACAGAATAGAAAAAGACTTATTTCCATTTTGAAGTCTGTAACCTTTGTGACAGGTATAATTTACTATTGACCACAATGGTATTGGTTCCCTCATGCCAGGATCCGAGATATTGGTATAATTATATATTTCTGTCCTCATTGTAGAATTATATATTTCCTTTGTTGGAGAATTGGTACTGTTCAAATTCAGGAAGTATGTAAAATTGTCAGTAATGTTGCAAATATCTGATGTCAAAAAGCTATTGTTTCTAAACAGCATTGAACTGTTCAACATGAAAATATTGGTAAAGTTGTGGCTGCCCGTATTAACAAGCTCGTCCAGTGTATGGTTGCTGTTTGAAACCAATGGGATATTTGTACAGCCTCCTTCTGAAAATAAAATTGGATGTTATGACATGGCACTGACAGTTATTTTGGTCAACAGAATGATAAACATGTAGATTCTACACTATAGGAACAGTTGGTACTCACATTGGGGCTGTATTTAAGGGCTTTTTCCCAATGAGACTATATATGGGTCTATGTAGGTTGATCCAACTCTGTGGGGACACTCCTTGAATGCAATCAGATTAAGAGATAAACATGCCTCCTGGCATTGAGTAGAATACAGGAAAGCTGGTGATAATGTGAGTACATTGGAAACAAGAGAAGGCATGTTTATCTTTGAATCTGATTGCATTCAGCATGAGTCCCGTAGATCGAGTTTGCTCAATCTATGTATACAGATAGTTTCATTGGGAATGACTCGAGCCCTTGGGTTAGACATATCTGTCACCAGATAATATTTCCATTAAACAAAAGGTGTTCACTCCTTAGGACAAGTATGTATTTGATACATATAAGTTTTGGAACTATTTTTAATGAATTGCCAAGTTAATTACCTAGCTGCAATTCAGAACTCAAAACCCAGGTGAAATTTGCACATGTAAAGGTTTGAGTGCTAGGTGGCAGCATATACCAGTTGTTCATCGCTACAGTTGTACCAAGAGGGTATGGTCCAGTGTGTACAGCATTGCTAGGTAACACAACCTCACAGTCTTCTGGTGCCAGATTTGGGGGTAGTGGAAGAGGATCACAAGTAGAAAATGAAACTGAAAACAAAAATGACAACTTATTTTTACACTAAAAAATTACTGATGGTATCTCAAAGTTCAGAGATTTTAAAAGTATCTTCACTAATTTCCAGCATAACATCCTCCTAGAAGAATGGCAGTTATATTGACATAAAAGTCAGTGTTTACTACAAATAAATTACTATATGCCATGGCTATCTTCAGTTACAACATCTCTCCCTCTTTCTTTCCATCTGTGTCATGTTTGCTGTTGAAGCTTTGATAAAGATTTGTTAGTGAACCCTTTCTCTGTCTCTATTACGCAAACACACGCCAAACATGCTCAAGTACAGGGATACAGGCAGAGATTGAATTTTCATATTAATATAGCCTTAAAACACCCATCTGAACCTGCACTGAATCTTTCTTGCTTTCTCAACTTCTCTCAATGTCTTTTAAATATGCCTACATGCTGCCCTTCTTTGCATGCATGCATGCACAGTCCTGTAACATGTAGTTACCTGTTTTCTCACAGACAAATCTCTCCTTATGACTACACTTCCTATCAGCCCAGTAATGCCATCCACCATTGTTGTCACCAAGAGTCCGGTATGCAGCACATTGAGCATCCTCTCTATAGTCACAGGGGCAAATGTGGTCATAAATTAAGTCAGTCCCGTCTGCCCAGTGGTCAACATGCCCTGCTCCCCCCTTTCTTTCCAGTCCTATCCAGTATTCCTCATCACTCCTATTGTTTAAAGGGGAAAGTAGTTGCAGTGATTGGTGGAGTGAGTCAGCTGAGTTGCTCAGACTTTTTACCAAAACATTAAAATACCATGATTATTGAAATCTGTATGCAATAAAGGTATGTTTTGTACATCATACATGTAATAACATTCACCATGGGTCAAAATTTATCAAACTTTATTCTGGAACTGACAATATTGCATAATCACTTACAGTATTGACACCATGGCATTTTGAAGTTCCTTTGTTTTTGGCATAGCTATGATTCCACCAATTCTATCACACTCCTGCACAGCCTTATCGTATGTCATCTTTAGGCTCCCAGAATGTCTATAACACCTGCTGACTGCTGGTATGTAAGTCCAACCACTATCACAAAGGGGCTGTGCTGGAGTTACAGTCATCTTAGCTTTAATATAAGAAACATATTGTCAATTTTGTACCAGATTTATTATTTTGTGTAATTGTTGCCCATGCTTGCAAATTGATAGATAAGATTGATGAACCTAAAAACTACAGAAAAGACTTAAAGAAATCACACCATTGGGAACCCTTTTTTTTTTTGTCTTGCTTCAGTGTTCAACGGGACTCCAGAACAAACTCAGTAAGCTTTGTTGTGACTTTGGAAACCGTGAACAACATTACATGTCCAAGATGGCCACAAATTTCTTTACAAATTATTAATGAACTACTATATGATAAAATCTGTGTAACATCCTCTAGCGCTTTGATATGTAGATAATTATTTAACGATAAATAAGCCTTGGAGTGTTTATTTCAGTCTGACATGAATGGAAAATGACCTTACCTGCAGTGGTACCTAACATGTACCTACGCCTATAAAGAGCGGCATACCCGACCAACTGATCAAGTTAGAAAATTATATAGTTCTTATATAATTTATGTTGATGATGATTTAAGATGGAAAATGTTAATTTTTGACGCAATAAAATTTATGGAGTTAAAATTTATTTCAGGTCGATGTCAAAAATCTGCCATTTGGCCCATGCCAATAATAGAGTCTATTTATTTTCAGTACGTGGATAGCCATCGTAGACGAGATTCTCTAGGCACGAAACTTATATATTTCTGAAGGCTACATCATCTCTATAGGATTATTATTTATGTAGACTTATGTAATTTATCTTCTGTTTCAGATATAGCGATCATTGTCAAGTTGGACCAATAAACGCTTAACGACAAATAGTACAGTGTACTTATTTATGATCGCTATCCCGTACCTGACAACATGCCGGCGGTCCAGTGCCCAATAGAAGGCTGTGACTACACCACAGATGACCTTGATGCCACTATCGTAGCAGCCCTACTCACCACACACAGCTCTGTTCATACCAACGCTCACGTTACTGCAGCCAAAGTGGAGAAAGTCAAGCGGCCCACAATATCAGCCTGCGGTACCAGCAAAGAGTGGTCATACTTTCAGTCCAGATGGACAGAATATGCTGATGCAACAAAGATAGCTGGCAAAGACAGGGTTATCCAATTGCTGGAATGTTGTGATGACCCCTTGCGAAAAGACCTAACTAGGACAGCAGGTGGGAGCCTTGCAAACAAATCTGTTGATGAGGTGATGGCCGCAATCAAAGCATTAGCTGTACGCACAGAGAACACAATGGTGGCTAGAGTGACACTACAGAACATGCGCCAAGACAGAGATGAACCTGTCCACAACTATGGAGCCCGTCTAAAAGGCCAGGCAGGAGTATGCAACACTGCTGTAAGCTACATGGAGGAGATGACCCGTGATGTTCTAACCCGTGGATTAGCAGACTCTGAGATCCAAATAGACCTTTTAGGGGAAAAGAACCAGGACATGACATTGGAGGAAGTCCTCCAATTTGTGGAAGCAAAAGAAGCAGGGAAGCGCTTTGATCACGCTTACAAGAATCCCAAGCAGCTGAGGCCATCGGTAGCACTTACCGACGCAAGAAAAAAGAGACCCCCACCCCTGCTGAAAAACCACCCCAGGACCCCTGTGGCTACTGCGGAAAAACTGGCCATGGCAAGGCTGCTCCTCTACGTATTCGTAAGAGAGATTGCCCCGCCTTTGGGCACAAATGCCAGACTTGCACACGATACCACCACCTTGAAATAGTGTGCCGTAGCAAAGACAAACCCAAGCCGAGCCAGAAGACTACTTCCTGTCATGAGGCAAATGACTGTGAAGGCGCAGTCTTTGAATCGCTCTGCTCTGTCACCATCACAACACAACATACGAAAGGCAGGGCCATTGCTTTAGATCATCATATCTATGATCAATTGAATGACACGTGGGTGCAAAGAGCTTCCAAACCACAACCGTTCGTCAACCTTAGAATCACGGTCTGTGCAGATGATGACAGAGAGCTAGGCTTCAGCCTTCTATCCTCAGCCACACCAATAGAACATCCCTCAATGGCTGACACTGGTTGTCAGAGCTGCCTTGCTGGCATTAAGGTAATCCAACGTCTAGGCCTGAAGCGACAGGACCTGATCCCAGTCACTATGAAGATGCACACTGCTGTCAACAATGGCATCAGCATTCTCGGAGCAACTATACTTCGCTATGCTGGGAGGGGCCCATCTGGCAAACTGGTGGAAACAAGACAGATGACATATGTCACCGACAGCTCTGACAAGCTCTTTATCAGCAGGGAGGCATGTATTGCACTTGGCATCATACCAAAGACCTTCCCGACTGTGGGTGCATATCACATGTCGCAGTGTGCGTCCGTGTTCCCTGACATTACCCTTACAGCTCGTGGCGCTGATGCCCAACACACATGCACTTGCCCCAAACGTCAACCAACTCCCCCGCCTCCAACCAAGCTGCCTTTCCCTGCAACGGAACAGAATCGTGGGCGACTGAAGGAATACCTTCTGGACTATTACAGGTCCAGTACATTTAATACATGTGATCATCAGCCATTGCCCCTTATGGACAGCCCTCCAATGAAATTGATGGTAGACCCTTCTGCGGCACCAGTAGCCTATCACACTCCAATACCAGTCCCACTTCACTGGCAGGAAGAAGTGAAAGCAGGACTTGACCAAGATGTCAGACTAGGGGTCATAGAACCAGTCCCAATTGGCGAGCCAGTCACCTGGTGCCACCGTATGGTTGTATGTGCGAAGAACAATGGCAGGCTACGCCGCACAGTTGATCTACAGGCTCTGAATGCACATGCTACACGAGAGACCCTCCACACCCCTTCTCCTTTTCACCAAGCCAGGGTTGTGCCCCAAGGCAAGAAAAAGACAGTTCTGGATGCTTGGAATGGATACCACAGTGTACCCATTCGTGAGGAGGATCGCCATCTCACAACGTTTATCACACCCTGGGATAGATACCGATACAAGGTTGCTCCCCAAGGGTACATTGCTTCAGGTGATGGGTATACCAGGAGATACGACGAAATTGTCTCGCACATCACCAACAAAACCAAATGTGTCGATGATGTCCTACTTTGGTCCAGCTCAATAGAGGGGAGTTTCTTCAAAGCCGTGGAGTGGTTAGACATCTGTGGTAGACATGGCATCACCCTGTACCCAGAGAAATTTGTTTTCGCACAAGATGAGGTTGAATTTGCAGGATTTGACATTACCCTGGACAGTGTCAAGCCCAGTTCCAAGTACCTTCAGGCCATCTTAGACTGTCCCACCCCTCGAAACATCACTGATGTGCGATCATGGTTTGGTTTGGTCAACCAGGTATCATATGCCTTCAGCATGGCAGACAAAATCCTTCCCTTTAGATATCTTCTTCAACCTGGTACCCCCTTCAGATGGGATGAGGATCTCAACAGTCTCTTCAAAGAATCCAAGGCTGTCTTCTCCAAGGAAATTGAAGAGGGGGTCTGAATATTTGACAAGTCCAGGCCCACATGCCTTGCAACTGACTGTTCCAAAAATGGAATTGGGTTCTGGCTCCTACAGAAATATTGCTCTTGCCAGCCTATCCAACCATTCTGCTGCCCATCTCGATGGAAGATTACTCTTGTAGGCAGCCGTTTCACCCACTCTGCTGAATCGTGATATGCCCCCATCGAGGGTGAAGCCCTAGCTGTTGCTGATGCTCTGAACAAGACAAGGTACTTTGTCCTTGGATGTCATGACCTCATCATTGCAGTTGACCACAAGCCATTACTGAAGGTCTTTAGCTGTTGGTCCCTTGATGATATCAACAACCCCCGCCTAAGAAACTTGAAGGAGAAGACCCTCAGATACCGCTTCCAGATGGTACATATACGTGGGGTCAAACACCTTGCTGCAGATTGCGTATCTCGTCATCCCACAGGAGATCCAGATAAGCTCCCACTCCCTGAAGACGTTGCTACTGTCAGCCAACATCACCCTCTGTCTCAAATCCGATCCCCTGCCCCCAGTCACATCCCCATGGAGGAAAACATGATCTCTGCACTTACGTCCTCTCTGGCATCCATCACCTTGAAATCAGTGACCTGGAACAGAGTACGCACAGCAACCACAAGTGATGCAGATATGGCTATGCTAGTCGACTTAATAACCTCAGGTCTGCCAGAGAGCCGCCAAGAGTTCCCCATCAAGCTTCGCGAGTATTATCAGTTCAAGGAGGACCTCAGCACAATCGACGGAGTTGTGTTGTATAGAGACCGTGTAGTCATCCCACCTGCATTAAGGCAAGACGTCCTCTCTACATTGCACAGTGCCCATCAGGGGATCTCCTCTATGATAACCAGAGCTGAGTCCTCAATCTTCTGGCCTGGCATTACACCGGATATAGTATCCACCAGAACAGGTTGCAACCACTGCAACCGCATGACCCCCTCCCAACCGAGTGCCCCTCCGACACCACTGATATATCCTGACTACCCATTCCAGTGCGTCTGTGCTGACTACTTCCACTACATGGGTAATAACTACCTTGTCATTGTTGATCGGTATTCCAACTGGCCGATTGTGGAGAGAGCATCCCAAGGAGCGGCTGGCCTGATAGCTTCTCTTCGACGGACCTTTGTCACCTTTGGCATTGCCGATGAGCTATCCTCAGATGGGGGACCGGAGTTCACATCAACTGCCACCAAGAAGTTTCTTTCTGATTGGGGTGTACATCATCGTATGTCATCAGTAGCCTTTCCCCATAGTAACTGCCCTGCTGAAGTTGGGTTAAGACAGTAAAACGCCTCATCACAGACAATACCAGCCCCAATGGTGACCTGGACACCGACAGCTTTCAGCGTGCTATGCTTCAGTACAGGAACACCCCAGACAGAGACACTAAACTCTCACCGGCAATGTGCGTCTTCGGGCACCCCATCCATGATTTCATCCCCATTCCACCGGAAAGATATAAACCACACACCACTTGGCAAGAGACCCTTAAGGCTAGGGAGGAAGCGCTCAGAAATTGCCATATGAAGATGGCAGAACGCCTTACGGAGCACACCAAGAGACTTGTACCCCTTGCAGTAGGGGAGCGTGTCCGAATCCAGAACCAGACAGGCCCTCATCCCCTGAAATGGGACAAGACTGGGACCGTGGTTGAAGTACGGCAGTTTGATCAATATGTTGTGAGAGTAGATGGCTCGGGACGAGTCACATTACGGAACAGGAAATTCCTCCAGCGTTACACTCCTGTCATGCAACCCACACCAATCCAGACCATAGACCGTGATCTTCAGCTTCCGCATGCTACCCCACCACTTGCCAAACTTGCAGCTGATCAGGAGACAAGGAAGGAAATCCCTGGCTCTCCTCCAACACTCCCTGCCAAGGTTGCCACTGATCAGGAGGAACGCAAGGAAGAAATCCCTGGCCTACCTGTAACACCTAAGGCCAAGGCTACCCCACACTCTCATGACACACAAATGCAGTGTGAAACTCCGCCGTCATTGACTGCACCACCCATACCTCAACTGTTCAACACACCCTCACCCGCCACAGATACGCCATCCAAAGGGACCGTCACCCCAAAGCGCCGTCTTTTACCTTTGGGGAATGCATCTCCACCTAGGCCAGTCAGTGTTAGCACACGTGTTTGCACCACTCCACGCCCCAGGACAGTGGATAGTCAACCTGGAATGTCCCAGCCTCTTAATTACCATGGATCAACCTAGACGCTCCACTCGTGCCACTCGACCCCCAGCTTGGCAAAAAGACTATGAACTGTCATAGACATTTGAAATCCTGTGTAGCTGCACACCAATGTTTGCTGTTCCTGTTGTCATTTGCATATTCAGTTTAGCTGTTACTTTGTAGTTTACTTGTTTTCAAACACTAGTGACCTCTCGTGGATCATTGAAACATTTCAGTCTTTCTACTGACTTTGGTTATCAGTGAACCTAGAGACTTGGGGGGAGATATAGGATTATTATTTATGTAGACTTATGTAATTTATCTTCTGTTTCAGATATAGCGATCATTGTCAAGTTGGACCAATAAACGCTTAACGACAAATAGTACAGTGTACTTATTTAATCTCAGCGCACGACTCATCCTGTATATCTTTCTACAGATCACGCTGAGCTGTGGAAGGTGTCCCATGACTGCTAATATTAGTTTTAACCCAGAAGAAAAGAAGTCATGTAAAGAGAGTCCATGCATGTTCATTGACTTACTTTGTTTTCAACCACTACTTAAAAGAATCCCACAATGCAAAATCGACAAAATGACACGCAGCGCATACAACATGAATTGAATTAAGCTGTCCCCTGATGTGACTAATAGATTCTCCAAATCAGAATAACAAAGCCTGAAAATTCCCTGGTCAAATTTTAAATTGTCCTAATTTGCCAAAGTGGCACCAAAGCCATATTTGTTCTAGGGAACAAGTTGGCCCTACACCAAGTAACACCTTCATAGGAATTACAATTTCTGGGGTCCGATATTACCATGAAATCCATGCGTTAAATTAGCACTCCTGTTGATGATTTGTTATATGTACGCTGTGCTTAGGCCTTTTGATAACTTTGCTTTCATGCTTAAGCACAACGAACATATCAAAAATCGTCAATAGGAGTGCTAACGTATGAGTTTTGTGCTACACCGATAAATGATGTTTGGTGATAAAAAATAAAATTTTAAAAGAGATGAAATAGCTGTGAATCTTGCATCGCCAGTGTGACATGTTTTAAAAAATAAGAAAAGAAGAATGAGCATAAAGAAGAGAAAAATCGGGGCAACTAAAAAACGCTTAAGAAACCGCTTAAAAAATTTGTAATATATGATCTGCTCCAAATACTAGGATATCAATAAGAGGTTAATTATTTCCGAGATTTTCTTCTCACGATCTGACTGGTGCTTGACTCCCGTCAACCCTCGCATATCTGTCCATTTTAAACATTTACTGAGAGAACTGATTACGGAAGTCCATAAAAGCTAATAGGCCTAGGCCTACTTAGGCTTCGTTCACATGCAATGTCTATTTTCTAAATTCTATTTTCTATTTGCGGTATGTCTTATGATCACGGTCTGTGCACTGAACATCCCGCCGCGTAATTACTGGCAGCGCGAGCCAGTTACTTATAGTAACTTATAGTAACTGGCTCGCGCTGCCAGTAATTACGCCGCGGGATATTCAGTGCACAGACCGTGATCATAAGACATACCGAAAATAGAAAATAGACATTGCATGTGAACGAAGCCTTATTTTTGTACTTGTCATCAGCAATGGCATCTTTCATTGAAGATGGAAAAGCTTGTTGTTGATTAACTGAGGCGTCCATTGTAGACTTATTTGTTAATTTGAACCTATATATTGACGACAAATTATTAAAAACTGGTAAAATGAAATAATTGTTTCCAAGCCCAATCCATTCTACATGCGACATATCTAAATCTACACTTAATTATAACCAGAAAATCATTTTATACGGAATCACAATATGGTTTTCAAAACTTGATTATTCTCATCCGGCATACATCCAAGAAAAATGAAAATATGTGCACTAATTGTTAGGATATTTATTATTAATGCGAATTTTCCAGGCCTATGACATTAGGTAAATTTTATTACCCAATATTATTTAAGGTTATATTATATTTTACACCATTTTTTACCTTCAATAAAGGTGGCTGTCATCGGCCAAATTTCAAATACCATACTTGTGTTTGCCCTTAAATTATGCTTTCGATTGTGTAAACGAGAAGACAAAGTAATCTTATACGGTATCTACACTTATTACAATATGGTGCTCAAAACTTGATTATCTACCTTGTCTCATCCAGCGCACATCCAAGACAAGGAAGAGGACCAATATCCATAACTTGATCAAACACATGATTCTTTACAGTTAAAATCATGAGTTATATTTCCTGTGACGGTGTAACCAACCGTTGATGGCCAAGCAGGCACAGTCTGATGTCCGAACACTGGGTGGTTCTACAAGTACCACACTTTGGTTTCGACTTGTTCTGATCTATCGCACCCTATGCTATGTATTAATTCGTGCAATGGAACTTTGTCTACAGGATGAACTGTAATGGAACCTTCTGTTGAATGCCAACAAATACAGATCAATTAAAAGCCTTTTATGTGTGCATGATAGGCTGAAATGGTTTTCACAATACTCAACAATATTTCCCCCTGGCATAATTTTTAGGGTTTCTGTTACAATTGGGGACTTTGTTTTTCTCGTTGCAACGGGCAACATACAACATAGTGCGACAGGACGGCTGACAGGAAGATGTTAGAGAATACGCCTCCATTTACTGGATTCCGGGAGCTAAATGGATATATTTACTTAATTTGTATTACGGAAAAAGTTAAGAGCTAGCAAAGTACAATACAAAGTGAACGAAAACACACAAATGGATAATGACAGTATCTTTGATCAAATATTGGCCTATGCTTTATCATCAAACAATCTAATGGACGATCCTTTGTCATACTTTGTAGACAAAACGTTTGCTACGGAAGTTGTTTTGATTTATTTCGCACATTATTATTTTCTTTCGTAATCCATAGAGGTATATGCCACATATTTCAGAAATATCTGTGTCATTATTTCTTTCAGTGTGTGATTTATTGTTTCCTTAAGAAAAAAAATCGCTATTTGGAATAAAAATAAACCGAAGTACGAATTGATTTTAGCAAGCAGTGGCTAACGTTTTAAAGCTTTCCAGACTTAAGAAGCAGAAGATTTAATAAAATGGGTTCAAAAAAAATCTTTTTTTGTGTGTGTGTTTATTTTAATCAAAAACGTATCTAACATTGAATGAAATAATATGTGTTGAGTCTAAACCAAAAAAGTGTCTTTTGAAGAGTTTTTCAACAGGCACATACCGCAATCGGATAAAATCATAGACTGGGTTCCTACAGATTTAGATCGATCCATCTGGATCGACCTAACTCGTTGGGGGTTCACGCTAAATTGCTGACAGCTTCCGGGAGCCTAGCGCGCACAAAAGTTAATTACCCCCTTACTGCTTTTAGTAGGCGGTTGTTTTCGCAAGATATGGAAGAAAAACCTGAGTAAAATTTTAGATTTTGAATTTGAGTCTATTTAGAGTACAAAATCATTAGCTATCACTCATGCAATTTATTCTTATAGGTAAACAGGTATCCCTGTCCCCAATACTGAAAGTCAAATTTCGTAATCTTTTGCCTACGGTAGGGCCTATACGTAGGCCTATATGGCCAACCTGTAGGCCTACTAATGTAGCCCTACTGTAGGCCTACTTGCACGCCTTTGTTTTTCAGTTGTTTAATTAACATGAACAGACTCTATGATGAGGACTGGATATCGCTCAAGACGATGGTATTCCTTTTAACGTGCAAATTAATAAGCGATGGTATTTTTTATAAATACTATTAATTACATGAGATTTAATCGAGATATCTCCGATATCCTGAATATCTGGTCGAGACCGCAAAAATGAAATGGTCATATTTTGTGTAAACCATTGTTTTCATAAACGTCAAACATTTTTCAAAAACAGAAAACTATTTTCTTTAAATGTGGAAATAATTTGTTCCGAAAATTCAGAAAACCACAAAAGATATTCAGTGATCTGTTAAGAGAGCGTTTGATTACCGCGCCTTTCTTTATTGTGGTTTTCATTCTCTGGTTTGCACTGGTTTGATTGGGTCTTCATGACGTCATTGGCAATTTTTGGCCTTCATCCGGGTTTTTAATAAATTGCGCATGCTCAGTAAATCTGCTTCCGCCATTTTGATTTTCGGTTTGCTGTTGGAAATGAAGTTAAAAACATATTAGCGCACATCAATATAATTCAACAAGGCTATGACTGTGGCCAGCCACTGATATCTCAATAATAAGGATTCGAAGATAAAACGGTGTACAAGGATTATCAAGTCATGACTCCCAAGTTTTAACGGTATTTATATATGGATCCTTTTCTAGGTTTCAAATTCTTCGACTGCTCCATCTCCTCCAGGTTTCTTCTTTCTTGCAAGTGCACGTACAGGATTACCACTCAAAATCTAGACTTAGACATTCATGCTTGTATTCTGAAGTCCTAAACAATTGCTGATCACTTCGCGATTCCAGAAACTAGGGGATTTTGCTTATGTCATTGCACTAATATTGGGTATTAGTCAGAAATAAGCTTCCCACGCTTTACTGCGTCCGAGTTAGTGTGTTTAAGTCGTCTTTATGTCACAGGCATTCCCCCATTTAAGTAATAGTGGAAAACTGTACTTCTTTTTCAGTAAAATCAGAAAGGGACTCAAAGCGGGTATAATGGGAGCGTTTCTGGATAAACCCAAGACAGAGAAGCATAATGAGACTGGTGTTGGGAATGGACTGAGGTTTGGACTCAGCAGTATGCAAGGATGGAGGGTTGAAATGGAAGATGCACACTGTGCTGTTATAGGCTTACCAGGCCTGCAGGACTGGTCCTTCTTTGCTGTGTTTGATGGGCATGCAGGTGACCGTGTTTCAGCTTATTGCTCAGAGCAACTTCTGGAAGCAATTGTTGCAAATGAAGATTTTCAAAGAAGCGAACCGAATTTGGAAAACGTGAAGAAGGGGATAAGAACAGGTTTTCTTAATCTTGATGAAAAGATGAGAAATATCCCTGATGTTATCAATGGTAAAGATAAAAGTGGCTCAACCGCAGTCTGTAGTCTGGTCTCACCCAATCATATTTTGTTTGCAAATTGTGGCGATTCCCGAGGTATCCACTGTCGCGATGGTAGAGTATGGTTTACCACTCAGGATCACAAACCGGTGAACCCCACAGAGAAAGAGAGAATACAAAAAGCTGGGGGAAGTGTCATGATTCAGCGTGTTAATGGGTCACTTGCAGTATCTAGAGCTTTAGGAGACTTTGAATATAAAAATGTAGAGGGCATGGGTCCGTGTGAACAGCTTGTATCACCAGAGCCGGAAATATATGTAGAAGACCGAAATGAAAAGGACGAATTTTTAGTGCTGGCTTGTGATGGTGTGTGGGACGTTATGTCCAATGAGGACCTCTATGAATTTGTCAAGAACAGGATGCAGGTCACTGATGATTTGCAGTCTATATGTAATCAAGTGGTGGACACATGTCTTTATAAAGTGAGTATGGCAGTGGTTTAATTTTTATAAGGGATATCTTTTACAACATTTCTTAACCTTAACTTTTCCATGAAACTTTACATTATTATTTTTTAAGATTGTATTGCCCTTTTTTATGACATTTTTTTTGTTTTGCATGCTGTAACAAAGTTTTTATCTTCATTTTACAAGTAGAGGACATATTCCATGCAGGTTCTATTGGATCCTGGCCATGGGCATGCTTGAAAGAAATCAATAAACTTAGTTTGTGCTTGTGTTACAACAAAGCTGTGTTTTGTATTTTGTCCCATTTTCTTCATTTCAGGGCAGTAGAGACAATATGAGTATTGTTATTGTAGCCTTCCAAGGTGCACCCTCAGTGTCAGAAGATGCCCAGAATAGGGAGAAAGAGCTAGACGATTTACTAGAAAATAAAGTCAAAGGTACATTCCCTTATTTGTTCAGGTGTAGAATACATCAATATTTACCACTTCTTTTACCATTATTATAGCTAGTTCACCCATTCCCATGTCTTTCCCTCATGAGTCTTAAATGTCACTCTATTTTTCCATTTCTGCATGTTTGTTTAATATTCCTATCAGGAAACAAAAAAGCAGTAAATTTATTTTTAAAAAATCAAATAAAAAAACCTGAAATGCATTTAAAAAAAAAAAAAAGATAATAAATGTTGTCTGATGTTTTTATAAAGCTTTCCACTTGGGACATCTGATAACATATTATGGATATGGATATTACCAGAAAGTGTTTCCATACTAAAGATCAGGACATTGTACTAGTTTATAATAGTGGATGTGCATACTAAATGCGCCTGCATTACACTGGTGATCAACCATATCTCCCTATGATAGTGCTTAAATTGTATTTGGTTATTCATATTATCAGCTTATTTGTAGGGACCACAATGAGCAAACATGATAATAGAAATAACCAAAAAGAATAGGATGAATTGCATGATTGATAGATATTAAATGTCCCTTTTATTCAATGTATATCTGTTTAGTTGGGGAGACCATTACCTAAAAGGCTTCAATTCAAATAGTTTTATTTGCCTTCTTTGTCAATTTCTTATTAGTCTGTTGAAGCTGAGCTCATTGAAGGCAGAGATACTTCTGTTATCCAACCCTTCTGGTGGTTTGCAACTGTGGAGGTGAAGAGAGAGATATGTTTGCTACCTATGGGGTGTTTAACTTGTATCTGATGTCCCTATGCGAAATTTTGCAAATTGCAGATCTAACTGTTCAATATATATAATATTTCAAGGCCAATTTTGTATTTTGTTATGGATACAAGTTCTGATTATGCTTTTGTTTTTTTATTGCTGTTTTTAGAAATCCTCAATGGTCTCTCTGCCAAGAAAGAAGAGAGATATTGTGATGTAAACTATGTGATGAATGCACTTTCAGAAGAAGACATCCAAGGTTTACCACCAGGGGGTGGATTGGCAGCTAAGTAAGTTTTAGACAATGTCACTATTAACATACCTGATATGCATTCTGTACTTGTATTTTAATATATATTTTGAGACAATTGTAAAATATAAACCTTCTGAAGCAAGTCCTAATAGTTGATAAATGCAGCATCCAGAGTGATATTGTAATTCTTCTTTTTACCTCAAAATAAGCATCAAATATATTACAGAATTATAGAAACATGATTGTGAAGCGGGACATTTCTTCTTAAAATAAATGAACATTATTCAGGTTGATATGATGTTGATTGCACTTGCATTGGTTTGCAGAGATGTTTTGATATTTTTCATTTATCCATTTCTATAATAGTAGGAACATGTCAAAAGATCTGTTTAAATAGATACTACTGAACAGAATGTACCAATAACTCATGTCACTATGATTCACTGGGCTCAGTGCCCCAGGCTAATTTCTCACAAGTTCACTATACACATCTGTAAATGGTGCATGAATTAAAAAAAAAATCACTTTCACAGTATCACCCAGAAGTCCAAATTGAATTAGAAAGATAAACTTATTTACATATATCTCTAGAAAATTTGTTTGCCCAAAAAGCTGTAACTTGACTCTTAACACCACGTGTTCCACAGTTTGTTCCCAAAAATGCATGTACAATTTTCATGTGGGAACCTGGACCAGCGACCTTTTTCCACCATAAGGTCATGAGCTGACAAACAGAATCTGGTTGCTATAATAAGTTCATGCTCTTTAATGACAATTGATGTATATATGTGGCTTATGCTGAAGGTAGGGTAAACTTCTGTATATAATTGAGATATGCTGTGATGAAAATTACTGTGATGTCCATTGATTCCCTGATTTATGCTTTATATGAAATTGGAAATTTAATAGCGTAATGATATGTCTCAAAATTTGATAATTCTTTGAGGGAAGAGTATAGGAGATGATCAACAGCTTTACATCAAGATTATCTTGCCAGTACACTTAAAATTACCAAGAAGGGATAGCTTTATCCAAGTTACACATTTTTTATGTACAGACACAGATGTGTCTGTACATATTGCCATCACCTGCGTCTGTCGTCGCCGTCGCCGTCGCCGATCATGTCGCCGTCGCTGTCGCCGTCGCCGTGCACTTTCAGCGTTAACACCATAAGTGGAAGACAGTTTTACTTTTTGGCTTTATATTTACAGAGCTGACTAATATTCATAAAACGCAGGTCAAGTTCGAAAATCAGCATGATCGGGCCATTATTGTAGAATTTATGCTGTTTTTTTCACTTTTTAGCATATATGCAACACTGTTAACACATTTCAAGAAAAACCAATAGGCCTGTTGTCATGAAACTCACAGGAGTAATCAGTCTTACTAAAACGCAGATCAAGTTCGAAAATCGGCATGATCGGGCCACTATTTTAGTAGTTATGCTGTTTTTTCACTTTTCAGCATATATGCAACACTGTTAACACATTTCAAGGAAACCCGATAGACCTGTTGTCATGAAACTCACAGGAGTAATCAATCTTACTAAAACCCAGGTCAAGTTCGAAAATCTGCATGATCGGGCCACCATTTTACTAGTTATGCTGTTTTTTACACTTTTCAGCCTATATGCAACACTGTAAACACAATATAAGAAAAACAGATGGGCCAATTGTCATGAAAGTAACAGGAGTGGTCAATTTTACTAAAATGCAGGTTGAGTTCGTAAATCAGCATAATCGTGCCATTATTTTAGAAGGTATGCTGTTTTTTTCACATTTCTTCAGATTCAATTTTTAGGCATGTTTACAGTCTCATTATTAAACTAATAAGATACGTGAAAGTGTTTGTTTGACATTTCCTGCATCTTTACAACATTGTTAGTTGATTATGTAAAAATGATGGTAAACTTGTTATCATGTATTGTATAATAGAGTTTCAAAAATGGAAAATTCTAATTAGAGAGATAGAGATATGTATAAGTAGAGAGATATGTTAAAATTGGTCAAGATATTCCCCCCCTCCCCCATTTCTTTTTGTAAAATACTTATCTAGGTATAAGAACAGTGTATGGGCGGCAGTTTATACAACAATACAAAACGGGATTAGTTGGGTCGTTATCAGATCAGACAGCGATACTTTAGAATTAAACAAGGCATTTCTGAAATTCACGCATTAAAAACATGTTCAGACGTCGTAGTTATCAGATCAGACGAGTTAAAACACGATTAGACGTCGTAGTCATCAGATCAGACGGCAAAATACGACTAGTCGTCAAAACGCAACAAGAAGCCAAAACTCGTTTCGACGCTAGATGGCGCTCATGTACAAAAAGGCCAAGTCACATGATACACAGTGATCAAAATGGCGGACGTTATTGAAGCAGCTTCAACATTCCTCGCTCGAATACTCTGACTGTTGTTAGCCATTATTGTAATTCTCTTTAAACCACGGCTAGTGCGTAGAACAAAAGACTCGGCCGTGCTGTATTCGAAATACAAGCACGTCATGTACGAGTGCGTTCCACGGTCTTTTGCACTCCCCTTACTCACTATAGCTAATAAGGGCCCAGTATTTGTAATCGGGTCCTAGCGCCCACCACGGACAAAACAACAATGAAAACAAGTCGTTTCTCAAACTTTTAATATCATGAAACGGCATTTATCTAAAAACTGAAAATTGTTCTCGAATTTGAACGACAAGTTGCTCAAAATACAGAATGTGAAAACGAAAGTTTAAAAATGTACACTTCCAAAGTAAATTTCCTGCCTTCTTTGACAATGACAATTTTCTTAATCTGTGAGCCTGCGGCTCGACAATACACGTAATATTTCACGTACAGCTTGGCGACTCGTATTGTATCTATCACATACTAGCCTACTATAGTACAACACCTGTCAACTCTCCTCAGTCTGTCAATCGCAAGCACTTGTCAGTATCAGAATTTCACGGCATTGACTGTGACGTTGGCACAAGGGTAGCCAAGACCATTGACATGAGCGCCATATAGCGTAAAATCGAGTTTTGGCTTCTAGTTGCGTTTTGACGACTAGTCGTATTTTGCCGTCTGATCTGATAACTACGACGTCTAATCGTGTTTTTAATTCGTCTGATCTGATAACGATGAGGACTAATCGTGTTTTTAATTTTTGTATAAACCGCCGCCCATAACAGTGTAACAAAACATCTTAAGAGAAAAAGTTCCCTTTTGCTTCTGCTTTTTAGCTCTCCCATGCACTTCTGCTTTAAGCTCTGCCCCATTTATTGTCAATTTAACTGCTTTCTAAAAAGAAATAAGGTAGGGATCGGTTTTTGGCGTAACTCCATTTATAATTAAGTCTGATGTCTGTTGTAGGGTCTGTGTTGTTTTTTTTTTTTTTACTGATTGGAATGAGCAGAAATATATTAATATGTATTGCTTCTGTATTTTCAGGAGGACAGCAGTTGAAAGCATTTTAAGCAAATATGTAAGTATTTTACAAAGATTTTGTAACTTGTTGTGAATAATTAATGTTTCCCCCTGATCATGGATTTTAAATGAAATGTTTTTTGTAGACTCGCTGCAATCAGATTAACAGATTAATACACCTCCTGTTTCAAATGTACTTTTATAATCACAAGCTCTTCTGTATTCCATTAAGTGTGTTAATCTGATTGCATTCTGTGGGAGTTATCTCAGAGTTTGATTAATCTACCTAGAATGATAGATTCATTTGGAATGAGCCCTTTGGGTTGGCCAACTCACAATTCCTTGTTGTAAATTTTTACATTTTTTGGCTGGTTCATTTAATACATTCTTTAGTCTTAATCATTTACTTTGATGGTGATCTAAATGAAGGCTTAGTCTTTCTTCCTTTTTTTTTCAGAATGTTAATTTGACCTCAAATTCTGACACTGAATCGTGCTAGCAGCATCAGTATGGTAGAAGAAAAGTTGCAGGTGCCTGCTCAGTTCATCGAGTCTACATACTCATCAGCAGTATGCTGGTCGGCTGCATGATGACTCAAAGTTTTTCGTGTGGCTGTCACTTACCTGCTTAACAGAAAATAAGTTGACTGTGGAAAGCAGATAATTTGCATCAGTTCGAGACACATAAATTTGTGTATATATGATATATAATTATTATTATCATCATAATTATTATATTTTTGTTTGTCATGGCTTAGCTGGATCTGGGCAGGTGGCCACAGAAGTGAAGACTTCGGACTGTTCTCTGTCATGGTCCTTTTAAGCTACGCCTGCTACTATAATTTTGTCAGTGTATAGATGCCCTTTTGATGCAGTAGTATGGATGAATTTGTTGTAATTGTTTCTTTTGTGGCAGCACCCTGCTTGTAAAAATAGGATCATGGGAAATATTGAGTCTTAATCTGCAAAGAATATTCATGTTTCAGATTTGATACACGTCTTTTTTATGTGATCTAAGTATTTGATTAAAATGGCCAATAACTTTACATTTCTCATTTTAGTTGAAAAACAGATATCAGTTTGATTGGGTTGTTCCATGAGTTCCACTTTAAAGGCGGGTATTCTTTGGCAGCTCATTTAAATCATGTAATATTTCTGATTAGGAAAGATGGGTTTAAAATGATAAGTATGGAATTTCATATAACGGAGAAGGAAGGGCTTAATTTTAGTATGTGCATACATTTTTTTTTTCCGTTTCAACAGGAATTGGTAGTAAAAAATTTGCATTTGTTTGCAAGTTGGGTCTCGTTAACAAGTAAGACTTAAAAATTGCCATATTATCATATTTTATGTACAGACATTTATAATGTCTGTGTGTATATATGCCGTATACCGGTGTCTGTCCATGTCATCCTATTAGCTCTTGCATTATTAAACAGTATAAAAATTGTAAATGCTCATTTTTAGTCTAGATGTGCTAATCTTAAATCTATTTTGATGCCATTTTAAGGTACAATTGTTGGTTTACCTCTCCGCCTTACTTCTAACCAATAATTCCGTTCAGTTGAATTTTACTTTAACATTTTTCGTTTCATATTTAGCAAGCTCAAGGTCTGGTGTAACAAAACTGAGGGTCCGTATTACAGGAACAACCCCCCCCCCCCCCCCCCCCTCCTCCATTTAGTTATAACTGTTAGGGTTAGCCTGACACAAGTGGGTCAAAATGTAGGACAATGCTTTCCTGTACAAATGAATGGGAAGCGGACTCTATTAAGGGTGATTCCCTGTCACGTTACACTGGACTTTATAATGCGTGACAGAAATGGTTTTGATTTGCAAAATGTTCAAAGGTAAAATAGGTTCCACGACCTTGACCGCAGGTAAAAAGATTGGATAAATTGTCTTAAGAATGTCTGTATTATATGCCAGCCTTGCTGACCAGTAAGTCAGATGCTTGAAATGGGCCACTGATCTTTTAGGGCATGTCTGTGAAATAACGCCTGTGAACCTGTAGTTGTGCAATTAGTTTTTCAAACCTATTATAGAAAATCAAAGTAAATCATGCTAGGTTTTTCTGTGTTTGTGTTTCTCGACTTCTGAACTACCATTACAAAAAGGCCCTTGAAGTACAAGCGACTCGAACATACTTTGGTGAATTAAATGATGTTCATGCCCATTTACAGGTACTAACTTCACAGCTCGTAATATAGAACGATATATTTCACCATTAAAAGCTGCCAATACATTGGCGGTACCTTTTTGTAACGGAGTGCCAAATAATAGTTTGCAAGCGCGTCCATTTCATCATCATATTAAATCATAATTCTGAGCCCTTTTACCTATTTGTAAGATTGCAAGCACAAAGACGTCCGGGTATGGCTGCGAAGTACGTCGGCCAAGCATAACCGCCCTCGTTTTCGGCAGTGGCAATTATTGCGTCATCAGTGGATTTAGAATGAAATATGGGGAAGGCGATAGTATGGCTTTGTAGATTGTCTTTTTCATTTATGTAGGCGGTGTGTATACTTTTTTGTTGATTTTTCAAGTCTATATATCTTAGCTTACTTTTTGAAGGCAGCCCATGTATTTTCTACCACGAAACTGCATGTCCAGTTAAAAGCACACGTAATGTATATCTACAGTTCAGTGGCAGAATCGGGAAGTTAAGTTTTGCTCCCATCCTGATTAAGTTATCCTTGTAGTTCCATTGTAATCAATTAAACAAGCATGTATCACAGTGTGATTCTACTGCCATAAATTGAATACTGTGTAGAAGACGTGATCCCAATCTTTTTTTTTTCTATTGTGATGTGAACCTAATATAGAGGGTTAATCTTATTACACAGGAATTATATATGGTATTGTATCCAATATTGAACATCATATAGCTTATTTTTGAAGAAATACTGTAATAAGTAGTTGTTATTACGCCCAGTATGTGTGAATGATGAAAGTAACGTTTCACATTGAATTTAGAAATAAAATCTTTTGGAATAGGTTGTTTCTTTTTCATTCATTGTAGGAGTAGCCCACTTAGTAAGAAGCGGAGGGAGAAAAAAAAAGTTGCCATCAACTCCACTTGAAAGTGGACAATAATACCGATGACCCCAGCCTTCTTAGTATGTAGAACGACCTGGCCGGACCCGTCACTGGCAAGCATCGTGCTCTGTTACTACTTTATACAGTATTCTAGTCTTGTCCCTTTTTTTACAAAACGTTAATAATTTAGGCTACCATATCGAGTAAGGTCAAGAAACTGTTGAAATATCTAAGAATTTATTACGAAAATCTAAACAAATGCAACAGGTTATTTATAACGCCTCTGCAAATAAACCCGAGAAAAATTGCTAAAATTACTAAAACATGACAGACACCTACAATAAAAATATTAAATATTTTCTGAGATGCATTTCATGTGACTGTTTAAAAATACCAGATTGATACATTGTTCTAGTTTGCTTAGTTATCTATTATACTATCGACTAACTGATTCTTCAACCTTATGATAAATACAATTAACGATTAACAATGTCAACATAAACGGCACCTAGATGGGTGGAAATTAAAAGGGGCCAATCTTCAATATCAATTTTTTTTTTAATGAAAATTATGCGATGTCTTCATATGAAAGCTGCACGTATTTTGATTGACTGAACATTAGGCTCTACTGCTGCCCATAGAATGGATTGGGGAATGACGTCACAGTCAATGGTCTGTGATGATCATACATAGACAGGGGATTGTTTGTGCCGTAAGGAAACGAGTACCGCATGGGATCCACATGATTCCGAAGCGATGAAAGCCTTCCAGGAGATGCTGAAGCCATAAAAGAGGCATTCATATATAAATCGTCTAGTCCACTTGAGGCCAAACTTGGTGGAGAAGAACTTGAACCACTGCTGGTCAAAGAGAAACTGTTGACGCTGCCTGTACGCTGGTGAACAGCCTGACCAATAGATGCATTTGTCGGTGTCTTGTATGCCATAAGTTCTTGAAGTCCTGGGAGTGACGTTGGAGGAAGTGATGAGTGTGGTGTAACTGTGTGGTTGGGGTACTGTGCACCGTTAGTGGAAGGAAAGACTGAGAGTTGTGCAGATATATCAGCCGTGCTGGAAGTAGGTACATCTGCAGGCGAAACAGATATGTCTTCAGCTTTATCTTGGGTCGTTTCCCCAAAGATATCTTTGCCTTCGTCAACAATGTCGTCGATGGTCTCCACATCGATATCATCAGACATGCTTGAGGTGCGACTTGGTTGTCTGCTGTGATTCTTCTGGACCTCTTTTGGGGCGAAGTTCATAAGGCGACGAACGATCACATCATCTGGAAGATATGAAACTGAGGACGAAGTTCGCGACTCGGGCGTCAGGGGCTGTAGCAGTCCTTGATAAGTGCCGGGTGGAAGACGCAAGTACGGGGACGGTGCCGGAACAGCGACCTGTAAAGGGGAAGCATGGGTGAAACGCGAAGGAAAGAAAGGTATTGGGCCTGACGGCGGGGCGATGCGATTTGGTGGGATCACACCATTATCTTCAATCAGATCATTACGGTCAGTAGTAGGCCGATCAGCAGACTGAATGCTGCAGTTGTCCGATAGTGCACTTTGTTTTGATAAAGGTGGTTTAGGCCCTACTGGTTTAGCAGTGTCCAATATAGAAGAAAATGCGCAGAAAGGCGTGGCATATGGATAACCATTGATGTCGTTGGTTATTGCTAAATACTCTGCAGTGAGCGGCGATGGTGCAACGCGATTAGGGGGCGGGCAGCCGTCAGAGACGCCTAAGAGTTTATCATGAAGGTCCGGAGTACCCACCACTGCTTTCTGCCCGTGTCCTCCCCATAACTGAGACATTTCATCATAAGAACTGTGGCGCGATGACAACCTGTCACTTTTCACGCTGTTTGCCTTTTCAAATTGGTCTGTCGTTTCATCCTTTTGTTTACCTCCAGTAGCAGGGACAGGTAGCGAGCAGGTTCCCTTTTGAAGTCTACTGTTATGAGAGTCAAGAGTAACGGAGTTCTGTCGGGTATGACTGTTCGTTACCGAGGTGACGTGAGTTGAACCCGTTAATGAGCAAGACCCTCCATTTATCGCGTCTGATGCTCTTGAGTAAGATGGCAGACCAGGGACTGATCCGCATTCAGCAGCTGCTGCTGTGATCTTTTGCATAATATCACTGTCTTGGGGAGTTAGCATGGACAGATCAAGTCCTTTTGTGTTAGAGTTTTGCACTCTTTGGTCCTTGTTGTGGATGGTAAAATCAAGAGCTACGCTAGCATCGTTTTGATTTGCCGAGGGGTGTGATGTCACCGTTCCTGCATTGTTGCCAATGTTATTCTGCGATGCGTCCGAGTCGACGACAACACGCTTTGGTGGGTTTTTCTCTACAACGGCTGGCTCCACTAACTGCTTAGGCTCACTGTTGCAATAATGTTTTCGCTTGAATCCTTTGTTTTTCTTCTTTATAGCTTCATCTTGACTGTCCCCGAGGCTGTTCAGTTCTTGTAAAATACCTGAATGGTAAATGATAAAACTATTACAGCACATACTAAAAATATTCTCATCGATAGTATAGGAAGTTGTAAATAATGTAATACGTATTTAAAAGTAAAGTAATGTAGGCGGAGCTCGACTTTACAACATGAACATAGATCAGTGAGTTTTGATCAGTGCTAATGTTAAAAAAAATTAAATTAAAAGCCTTAATCAGAGAAAGCAGTAATCTTAAAATTATCAATACACATCTTCTTCAGTGGCATTGTAAATTTTGCATACTTACTTTTCACGATATTGTCAGATATGAGCTTTTTCTCTGGCTGGGCGGTATCTGCTTCTTTCTTGTTTTGTCCGGCATTCTCTGTGATTTTATTCTTCCCTTCAAGCAGTGTTCGACGTCGTCTGTTTTGAAACCATGTCTAAGGAACAAAATAAGTAAATTTTAGTCCTAATAACACAAGTTTGGCTAGGTCATTATTCTAGACCTTGTTTTAAATAATTCGTCTGTCATTAAGGTGAGGTGTAAGAATTACACTGGGACTGATTGCCATCCGACTTTCTGTAAAGCTGTATATTTGGGCTACAAAATATAGGGAATCTGCCTTAAAAAGTATCAGGTGATGATACTGTTAAAATGTTTATCATCAAAATAAAACGCAAACAAACAAGACTGAGAAATATTATAGAAGTAAAGAGAAGCGGATAGAAAACATTATCCCAAATAAAGGTCTTTGTCATATTTACACACAAGCATCATCACACTCAATCGTTAATGTACTTTAATAAGTATTCTGTTAACGATACCATAGGGTATTAGGTAAGGGAAAAAATGCAAAAAACTTTTCCTCAGTTACCTTAACCTGCTCCGGTTGAATATCCATCCGTCTTCCAATGATTCTTCTCTGCCTTAGATTGGGATATTTGATTTCTTTGAAAATTTCCAATAACAATTCAATTTGCCCTGCCGTGTATTTGTGGCGCTCAATCTTCGCAGTAGCGCACTCGCGCATATCTGAAATAATTTTGATAAATAGCATTGCTTGATTTAGAATAAAATTCCGCCGGAATGTTTGTAAATTTCCTTTGTAAACAAAAACGTTTTTTTTTTTTTTTAAAGAGCAAGATGTAATGAACAATTATTACTGAAAAGTAATGTGTTAAAATAACGCAGTAAAGCTACTTCAATTTTATGTAATGAACGGTAAAAAGCTCTCAGTTTATCTGTAAAAGACGGGCATATTGAAGCAGCTTTCGTCTCTGTTAATATATCATCTTCTTTTTATACACAACCATATAAAATACATAAGAAAATAAAAGAAATGCTTTACATTCCGTTTAATTAAAGGTACATTCTCTGTGTTTGAAAATTAATTAATGCTTATTTCTGCTATCCACAGCTTCTTATAAAAACTTACAAACCTTAAAAATGATATTACCCCTTATATTAAATAATATTTTCTGAAGCGTACTTGATGTTGATATTTACATAGGAGCATATAGGAAGATATGGATATAATGACTGTCGAGTCATTTAATGTTTAGAAACATTTCATTTGAATTAATAATTTTGAAGTTACTATAATTTAGAGAATTTGTTATATTTATAATTAATGAATTTGGTAAAATTTTCTCTTAAATGCCCCAATGCTATTTAAATATGATCAGAGCAGATAAGAACTCATATCATAGTCAAAAATAGTAACATGTTTGAAGATGAAATATATGATCATGGAAAGACATGTTTACCTTTGATATTATTCATCAAATTTATGTTGGTAAATATATCATAAAATATTATTATTAGCCGTGTTTTACATTTTATTTAGCAATGGACAAAGCGTCCTTCCCGGATGCTTACTTGATTTTTATATATGCAAAATTTTCAAATTAAATTCTTTTTTCATAAACACTTTACATATATCTAAAAAGTGAAATAATCAAATATTCATATTTTGACTTGATTTTTAAAATATCTCCACAGACAGAGCAGAGTTAAAGTTTAAAGTTAAAATCACATGTCCATTTCATGTCCTTACAAGCTGCTCACTAATTACTTCCGCCAAGGAGGTTATGTTTTCACCCCTGTTTGTCTGTCTGTCTGTTTGTCTTTCTGTCATCAACATAACTCAAAAAGTTATGGACCGATTTTGATGAAATTTTCAGGAACTGTCAGAAATGGGCCAAGAAGCAGATGATTAGATTTTGGTGGTGATCCAGATCAATAATCAATAATCAAAAATATCGAAAATTCAGGGGTGAAACGGCATTGGATGGAGACTTGGCGGAGGTCTGCGCTCTCTGAGTGCTTTTTTAGTTACTACTATTTTTCCTTAACTATTATCTTTTTAATCCTAACTTTTTGCCTAAATATAACTTACATATATAGAGGAATGACTATAAAAACTAGGCAATCCATCTTTTTACTTTTTTAGATATTTTCATATGAAGTGTCAAATGTCCTTCCAAAACGGCAAAAAAATACCACGGAATGGCCCATACAAAATGCGAACGTGCTGAAAGCAAAACCCTTACTTTTGCATTTTTTCATAACGGTAATATGATATACTTGTACCCAGCTTTTCGTGATATTTTGTAGTTTAACATTGTTGCTCTGTCTTTTATATCTGCTTTAATGGAGTAATTACAATGCTGAAATAACTGATTAAATCACTCAGCATTAATTCTAACCTGCTTGTGCCTCCGTCATCTTTGATTTTGCTAGCAGTGCCTTTCTACGTGATTGCGTTGGAGGTGGTATAGATTGTACTGGCGGACGTAGGGCTAAATGAGCGGGAACATCAAAGGAAAAATGATGTTGTGCTCCTGGTGTCACAAATGGATTGATCTGAGATGCGCTCGAACTTCCCCATGGAAACTCGTAGTTTTTTATAGCTGAAAATAAGAATATAGACAATATAGATATTATGAAAGTATGCCACAAAATGAAAAGCCTGAATCACCTATACATTAGGTGAAGTATCATTTGCTCTTTAGCGAGATCGGCTACCATACAGAGGTGGACCAGTGTCTTTCTGTCCCTTTTGACGAATGCATGCTTTTTTCCTATCATAAAACAAATCACATTCTCAATAAAGGACAGCTTTAAATGTCAATCATGTCTTTGAAAACAAAAGACCCTACTGAGCGTCAAATCAAAGGACCCAATGACATAAGTCCAAAGGTGTTTAATATAATTACCGGAGAATTTGCTCAAGTGCAATTTCAAAGAAAATTTGTATTTTCACAGTTCACATTGACTTTTTTGTTAGCCTTTCAGTTAACTTCTATGCTTTTTTTTTTTTTTTTTTTTTTTTGTAGTGTTTATTTCCCTTCCGAGTGTGTCAACACACCTCAACACAGACGAACTATTTTAATGTTTTATGAAACCAATAGGGCCATCAGGTCAGACCAATCATATGTAAAGAGGATTATTAAATAAATTTAATTCCCTTTACATTTGTTATTAATCATCTTCCTTATTCATAATTCAATCATCCCTGATATCAAGATAGCTGAAATATACTCGTGGTGGTTTAAGAAACAGTGTAGTTACGCGCTTCTTTCTATCGCAGTCTTGGTAAATTTAAAGAAATTACACTGGGTAAATATACCAGAATTGCGATAGCCTTGGCATAAAACCATAATCACTCATAACCGCATTAAGTACGTAGCAAACACCATTGTTAGATATCCAATCGCTTTGATGTTGTTTCCGAAAGTATCTTTACAACTGAATCAATATCTGCAAGAAATGTATTTTAACGTTCATTCTAACTCTATTACAGGAATTTAAAAGTGATCCATCTTAGTTTAAGAATGTATGTAAGAAGAAAGTAATAAATTTCCTCCGGGTTAAGCACCAAAGGTAAGTAGTTTTCGGTTCTGGTGGGTCAATACAATAAATTGCGTGCTAATCCCTTAGTTGATACTGAACCACCTAGCTCCTGAATATACCCTTATGCTGATATCGAATTATTTGTGTAGTAGGTTTTTCCCTATACCACCTAAGCCTTTGTTTAGTGAAAAAATCCATAAATGAAAAATGTAGATTCCAAATTTAAAAAGTCTTACCATAATTATTTTCGACAGAAAAAGAGTAACATAAAACTCACCTGGGTTGTGTGTGCCTAACATGGCGCTGGAGTTCTCTCCAATACTAAGCTACAGCCTATAACTTTTTCACTACACTGAACACAACAACGGTGCGAAAACTTCACACTTTCGCCTCCGGGGTCTTCTCTGCACTAACACCAGAACCCAGAGTGAACGACACCCTTAAACAATGTGCAAATCAACAACAAATTGCTCTACTATCTTACCATCTCCCCATTATTCAGGTGTCCACCGGCCATCGAGATTGCCATCAACTGCTCAGGTTGACTTGACCAGCTCCATTGATTGGCCCACACCAATTAAGACCCCCCATTCCTGGTCACCTTGGCAACTGAGTAGGTGGCAGGTCAAGCTAAGGGCAGAAGAAGAATAGAAGAGGAGAATGCCATTTACACCGGATTACGTAACAGTGTATAAAAGGATAGGAAAGGACATGCAAGTAATAAGAAGTATGATAGCATCATCCTATCCCCATACCATCACCCCCTCCATTGCTTCATTTTCTCAAAATTTCACAAATGTAGTGCTATTTATCTTTTGCATTGTTCACAAAACTGCGGAATCGCCGGGACAGGTGTATCAGTTCCTTTTGTACAAAGTAATGGGAAATCATGTTTAAAATGCCTTCAATCAAGCCGAAACAATTACGTTTGAAATACAGTGTAGTTAAGAGAATATTGCTTCGCTCTCAGTCTGTCCTTTCCTCCCTCTCCCCCCCTCTCTCTCTCTTTCTCTCCCAAGCACATACACCCACATTACGTACGTAATATAACGTTGCCTTCACCTGAGCTGACCTAGCGTTTATGTAACCCCTTGTACAATGTTTACCAAGTTAATCCTTTTAACAGGATAACGTGGTGGTCATTACCCCACGGGGTGGCCAAGAAACGTTTTGATACTATAGATTTCCCAATGTATTGTTCGAGAGAGCAATCAGCAGGACGGAATGCATTGAATTTGCGCCGTTGCTCAAATGGGCGGCGCTGCTGGAACAGTGGAAAGAGCCACACAACACCAGCCCACCTGGTCAAGTGCTTATCTGGAAGTTCTATCTTGTTTACTAGGGTTTGCTTCCGGACAGGACGCTTTGAGCAAGATAATTTGACTAATTAGCCTTAATTGACGCATTTCTTTTCAGGACATGACTTTTATAATTTAGCTGAAATTACAATAAGTGATAGTGTAATTGTACAAATTCAATTTTAAGTTGTTTGTGGTCAGTAATATCTTTGATGCTCCGATATTATGAAACATTTAATAAAAAAAATCAGCATCTACTTTTTTCAAACAATTTTTTCAAACAAATTT
This sequence comes from Lingula anatina, assembly GCF_051362555.1. Lineage (NCBI taxonomy): Eukaryota > Metazoa > Brachiopoda > Lingulata > Lingulida > Lingulidae > Lingula > Lingula anatina. The sequence continues at coordinate 14,433,666 of NC_141768.1, forward strand.
ACGTCCTACATAACTGATACTAAAACACTTCTTAATGGTTACTTAAATGGAAAGAAGCAATCTTCTCAGCATTTAATTATCAGGAGCATCTTAAAAACAGCTTATGTACACCACCTAGCGGTAGCAGCCGCCTTACCTTGTATACTTAAACCATATTATCTTGAATTTAACTTATTTTAGCTGTACATTGTGTTTTCAATCCGTTGTAAAGTGCCACCACTTTATACCAGAAAATATATTTAATTTAAAAGGACTAGCAAGGATATATTTTTATTAATAGAATATTATTTAAAAGATATATCCATATATCGGGAGTAGGTAAAACAATAATTCCGTAAGTAAAACCAAATATGCCTGACTGCATTTTTATCAACCGTATTTTAAATGTTATCAAATAAAACCAAGAGGTGACAAAACATGTCCTTGCTTTACCGTAAGCAAGAAGTTATAACTTTATAACTTCTTGCCGTAAGTAAATTGTTTATAAAGCGCCTTCATTACAATCATTTATGTGTGCATGAAATTCGGAGTAGTCTCCAATAAATTGCCGTCAACATTAAGTTTTATACATTGTAACACAACAGAATCACATCCTTGTAGGTGGAGAATGGCATTTTATTGACATCTGTAATTTGATAATTACGAAAAGTACGAAAAATAAATACTGACAGTTAAATATATATCTGTAAACAATCATCATGTTTGGTAATTTATTTCCAAGTTCAAGGATATAATTAAAGTTTTTCTCAAAAATGTTTTTGTAATTAAGAGATTTACCAGCAATTCTTTATTGCTATGCTGAAATATGCTAAATGCCGCCACGTTAGTCAAAATCTGCTGTAAAGGCGAATGACCATGGAGCGGTCTTTAATATCTCTTTAATCCAATTAACTAGTCTGAGGCATAAACGTAGGTAAGTCTCTGAAGTCGACCTTAGTGGGCAGCGTTTTCGCTGACTTCTGACTCCATTTTATGACCCACAAATGGCCTAGATGAGGCACTGGTAACATTAAACCTGTCTGAGATAAGCTACAGTCAGGTCATTTGGCTCTTGGTCTGGCGTTCATTTGTTAAATCCAAGTCAATGGCATAGAACCTCTCTAAAATACTGCTGACAGAGACATAAAAATAGGTACTTTTCTGCCTCTTTGAATTCGGGAATCCAACCTATTTTTTCAAAGGAACGAAAAGTAGCAGATTGGATTCTTTATGAGGACTATCGTATAAACAAAGTGTTAATATCAGCGAGTCTGAGCAAGTAAAACACAGGAGAACACAGGACGCTACTATAAAAGTTTTCAGAGAACATTCCAGGTGAAAAAAAAACCTAGTTGAATGGAACCGTTATACGTTAACTGCGGGGAAGAAGGACGTTGCTCGGGGCCGTCCGTAGTGCCGTTTACCCAGGATTTGTTAATGATCGCACACTTTCCTGACAAGCCTGTCACTGGCAGGGATATGTCCGTTAAAACATGGTCGATCTTTGACCATCGGGGCGATGATGCCGTGCCAAAGACAGGTAGTTTTATGGGGAATTAGTAATATATTATAATATGACCTTCATTTTTATGGCCAAAAACCTAATTACTCCTTATCTCTCTCTCCTTCTCTCTCTCTCCAGCATTTAAATAAATAAAAAAATGATAATAATGGTTTTAGCACTTTTTACTTAGATTACAAAACCAAATAATGAAATAGTACATAAAACAATTGCGGCATTTCTTTAAGGCACGTGTACACACTACGTTTACATGCATGATACCTACACCTAGTAGTCCATATTTTAAAGATTGAAAACTGCGTTAAAAGTTAAATCAAACATTTAAATGTTAACATTTGGTGTATGACTATCTACGTTTTTACATGCTAAATAGTATCAAATGTTTCATTGATAAATTCAATTATAATTGTTTCAGGAAACCTTAATCAAGAGAACAACAAAAAGGCTCTTGGGATAGAAAAGTCCAAAAGGTTACAGAACTTACAAGATCATCTAACACTGCAGACCGCAGTATCTTCACGGTTGACTGACAAAGACAATAACAACAATGATGTCATTCTCAAAGATAGCATTAAACGGAGAAAACGGACCTCCTCGTCACATTGCCACTGGTTGTGTTCGTTTTGCCGCCCTACATCTAGGTTACAGCGATACAAGCACATCCCAAATATTTTGAGAAAAAGTTACCAGCTGGCGGCTGGCAAGGCTTTGAAGGAAGATAGTCCTCGGCGCTAACCGACTAATTTCTGTAGTTTTATAAAACATTTCTACGAAAAAACTCGAACTGTTTTCCAGGAACACCCTTTTTTACGCATGACTCATGTTGTGTCATAGCGAAATACTGGTATATACGAGCATGTTCAGTTTACTTCTACTCAGAGAATTCGTACTCATTAGAAAACGTTTCATAACATACTCAGTGTCACTATAATAGAAGTGCTAGATGGAAGATAGTCTTCGTTAAGTAGAATTCTTATGGTAACATTTAATCATTCTGTATCAATAACAGGTGTAAACCATGTAAAAGTGGTACCGATGAAGATTGCCGCCGCTCTCACCTATGTCCCGCGGTTCAGTTTGCCTTCGTGTTACGGTAAATTTTCCTCCATTAAGCACAAATATTAAATTTATATTTACAAGAAATGACTCTTGAACACTCTTTTGAATAAACATTATTAACATTATACCGAAACTAGACATTAATACATTCCATAAAAATAAGAGACGACTCAATTAATAATACTGAACAACTTTTATTACATAAAATAAAGTATGGAAATATAGTTTAAATAATTATTCTTGAGCACCATGTTTTTGGGTAGATCTGGATGAAAGCTTGCTGGACTTCAGCAAAGCTTACATAAAAAATACAGAAAATGCCATATCAGAACTGCAAATATTGAAACAAATTTCCTCTTCTGCCTTTTGCAAAGAGAAAAACGGACTGAACGCCCGAACATTCAGTCAGTAAAATAAGAAAGTTTGCACAGTTTGTGAATGAAACACAGGTAGCAGTGTTTAAAGCAATTGTTACTGCGTCACGTGTTGCACTGTCAATATCCTTTTTGGCTTTCAGACATGATAACATAGTTTGTGCTATTAAAATGGATAATTTGCACTACAATACTGTGCTGGTTTTTCAACATAACTGACAAGTTCTAATGAGTAGAGACATCATGTTAGAGAGGGAATTGACAAATGCTGTCGATTGTAATTTTCCACAACATAACTTGTGCCTCTTGCAAGCTTGGCAAGTTTGAAATAATGAGACTCAATGTCAAGGTCATGACATAAGCCAAAGTGAAGCTCGCTTTACATAAGACATGTTGTGACTTCCTGTCTGTGTGCTCTGGTCTGGATATGTATGTATACATCCCTGGGGCTGTTACACATCACATTACACACCTCACATAAGATCTTCTCCTCTGCTATGGATCTGGAGATATTAACACAAGGATACAGTAATTATTTAAATAAGGTATTTTTCCAATTTCAACAGACCTCTAATACAATTCACGTTTGAGTTTAATTCATACAGACCCAAATGAATAACAATTCCCAAAAGAATAACATAACTAATAGAAAGTCCTCTTATTTACTGGAACTAAAATACCAGTTACAGCTAATGCAACCTTTAATTATGTAACTTACTTGCCAGCTTTACTCTCAAGCCAATCCAAATGCTTTCTCATTTTTTCTTGTTTGGTCTCTGGATCATCGTCCTCTTCCTCATCCGGCTGGCTGATTGCAATGCCTTTTAACAAGTTGAGTAATGTGGGGCAGTTCGCCTCAGTATCGTCTACTGCATTATATAGTAGATCATCTTCATTCACCTAGGAAATGCAAAATATAACATAAGAAAAAATATTTGGAGGGGGGGGGGGTACATGTAGCTGTGTTATCTAGTATACGTCTTAAATATGTCCTGCAACCTTTTGATGGAGAGAGGAAGAGATGTCTAGATTAGTTTCTGCAACAATATCTGATTATAATAACAATTATCTGATGTTCAAACGAACTGACTTACCATATTCCACCTGTAAGGCCATTCAAAGTTTTTGGGCTCTACAGACACCCGTCTTCTTTCAAGCAAACTACAAAAATTGAGTTGCAAATAATTTATATAAATAGTCTTCATGTTAATGAGTACTAATTTTAAAAAAAGCTGACGTTTTACAATCCACTATACATCAAAATGGTGACAAGAATTACATTTAAATGTGATGGTCCCATTTACAATCTTGGTGAAATAATAATATTTAGTAATAATAACAGAAAATAATATCTATTTTATAATCTAATATTCTCTTACACAATTATGCTACAAAGGAGCAGTTAAATTTTATACTTTGATAAAGATCAGTGCAATGACCCATACAAAGTTGAAAATCAGATGTCCAATGTGATGTATATCAAAATACAGACATGTCAAATACATGGTAAAAAACAACAATAAAAAACTGAAATTTGCAAAAGAATAAACAAAAGACTTATTTTAAAAAGACATAAAACATTTTAAACGTGCCCAAATCATGATAATACACACCTCATGAGTTTCTTTCTTGCTGAGTGTTGTATCTTATTGACCAGATCAGGCCCCCAATCCGAGCTGGAGCTTTCGCTGCCTATTGCCAGGTTAATGGCCATCTTAACTCCATTGATCTGCAGACCAAAGGAAACCACTGTCGTATTTTGTAATCATTATTCTCAACATTAATTTTGTCTTTGCCAACTATATCATAACAATTTATCTACATATACAGTATCTTTTTTACCATCAAAATAAATCAATGTCATAATATTTTTTTGCAATTTTTGCCACGTTTTCAATGTGCAGAACACGTTTGAAATTTTGAAATTGGTGCCACATGGGTCACACAAGCAAACACAATGGTACAAGTAGTTATGTCTTGGTCACTGGTAATGCATCATGGTGTATTGTTTTAAAGTCTTGCATTAAGCAGGTTTAAAAAAATAAAGCTTACATATGAACTCCCAACTGAATAATCATCATCATCATCATCATCAATATCAAAATCAACATCATCATCTTCCATTTAGCATCACAATTTATTGTGGATACCAGGCAATGGCAGCCATTTACCTTGCATATGTCTGCTATGTCAATCTTAGTGTCAAAGGTAATCTCTATATCATGATCTGGCAGTGCTGGGCCTCCAGTCTCCTCATCCCAGCCCAAACCACACAGAGCCCCAGTATACCTGGTCTTCAGGCGGTCCGTTCTGGAATGATAAGTGATGTTGATCCAGTTTTTTGAAATAATGAATGTGGTTTCTAAAAAATGATCCTGAAGCAAACATGTTATATAATTAAATAGACAAAAAATTAAACAGTATTTAAACATTGCCTAAATATGCTGAGAAACCCTTTCACTCAATGAAATGGAAGTTAATGTTAATTTTGATAAATTTCAAATTGAAATGCAATGAGTTGAACAATGTTGTCTTTTCTCTTTCAACTTTATTAAAATAATTAAACTATATCAACAGGCTACTTGGCCAAAACATAAATTATGTTATAAAGAGATCACCCTTCAGCATCTCATAAAACTAACTCTCTTACCTCAGTTCTGCTGTTGGAGCAAACAGCAGTGTAATCAGTGCCGGCAGACCGTGGATGTTTGGCATAAGGGTTGTGTCATTGGCAATCATGGCACTACCAGTGGCATTCATACGTACAAAGCCAGCTACCATAAGTCTTGCATGGGTGTCTTGGGGCTCCTCATTCAGCACAATGGTGTTCACACTCATTCTATCTATATTGGCAGCTCTGCAGATGAAGAAAGTACAAAAACTAAATCTAATAGGCATTTGATGATTGGTTCGCATTATAATTCAAGACTTGAATCACAGAGCCTACACATCATTAGGGACTTTATTTAGTGTCCATCCTACTTCGTGCATGGTTAATCATTACTTTACGCTCACCGAAGTGTTCCAATGTTAGTCATGTTGTAAAATGACATCTCATAGGGATTCCAGGGACCATGAAGTCTGAACTGAAAATGTTCAACAAAGACAAAATTTATCCATGTATTTGTTAACAATGCCAATAATATCTATAAAATGTGCTATGAACAAATTTAAATGTACACACAGCAAAACATTTACATTAAAACTTTTAACCTGAAGTTTTTAACAAGACATGACATTCTATACTGCAAATTAAATTTTGAATGTATATCCAGTTATATTGTGCTCATTTTTGAGGAATTAAAACAACCCACCTTCCTTCCTCTGTGTGCAGTTCTCTGGAGGTCATAATCATCAATAGGCAGTTCTAGCCAGTTATCTTTTGGTGTGCCCAGACTCCCACTTGCAATGTGAGAGTCACAAATTGCCTCCTCCAAACGCTGCTGATGATTTTGCTGCAAGTTTCATAGAAGTTTAAGATTAATAACAACAGTGTAATTTGATTAGAAACCTCTTTTATGGTAAACATTAGTGTAGGAATCTATCAAACATATGAGAAATATATATATGAGCACCTTAATTACAACAAATATAGTGTTATGAAGAGAGCTTATGGATATGATACTATAAAACTTCTCTGAAGTGCAAAACATATTGACATCTGATCTGAATCTAATTCCTATGCCAGTTAGACATGAAATCCATTATGTATAACCAATAATAACAAACAAGTTCACACTTTGAAAATGTATAACTTCCAGAAAAAGAAGCCAATTAGACTGCTTTTCCAACTCAGGCTGCATTTTAGTCCTGTATTTCTTTTTTGAACGTTTGGCAATCATCAGTAACATGGTTTTCCCATAATGGTCATCATGGCAGCAGCACCCAAAATTGTGTTTTCTTCTATTCTGATGCAATATTACATAATGGTTAACAGCATAATGACCGTCAATTTTTAATAATAAAATATACTTTTCATGGATTTTCAGAAAATGTGACTAGCATGGGTCTTCAAGCCCATGGAACTTCAAAGTCACACCTTGAAAATGCCAATATGTGAAAAATTAAATTTTCACAAAAAAAAAAACTGTTTAACTAGCAGAAAGAATTACCAAACAGACTGCATTGCCTACTGAAGCTGTATTTTAGTCCCATGTTTCTTTCCTGTAAGTTTGAGAATAGTAAGTGACATGATTTTTCTTAAATGGTCATCATGGGAGCAGTGCCCAAAATATTTTTTTTCCAAATTTTGATGCAATATTACATAACGTTTAACAGCATAATGACCATCAATTTTTAATAATAAAATATTAGTATTATGGATATTCAGAAAATGTGACTAGCAAAGGTCTTCAGACCCATGGAACTTCAAAGTCACAACTTGAAAATGCCAAAATGTAAACAAGACAGCACTGTTCTGAAATGGGTTTATTTCCATTTTTAACACTTTTTTAACGTAAAACAAAATTAACAGTTTACTGCCATTTTTATATGATCAACTAAGAAAATTGATGAGATGTGAAAAATATCAATAGAACAGTGTCAAATGTCCAATTTCCTCCATTCTGAGTTTCTGAACATAGTGAATGATTGAATCTCACAAACTGCAATGATATGAGTTTATTTCCATTTTTGACACCTTATTACACAATACACGATTACAGGTTTACCATCATTTTTACGTAATCAACTAACAATGTTGTAAAGATGCAGGAAATGTCAAACAAACACTTTTACGTATCTTATTAATTAAATAAAGAGACTGTTAACATGCCTAAGAATTGAATCTGAGGAAATGTGAAAAAACAGCATATCTTATAAAATAATGGTCCGATTATGCTGATTTTCGAACTTGACCTGCGCTTTAGTAAGATTGATTACTCCTGTGAGTTTCATGACAACAGGCCTATGGGTTTTCCTTGAAATGTGTTAACAGTTTTGCATATATGCTGAAAAGTGAAAAAACAGCATAACTTATAAAATAATGGTCCGATCATGCCGATTTTCGAACTTGACCTGTGTTTTAGTAAGATTGATTACTCCTGTGAGTTTCATGACAACAGGCCTATCAGTTTTCCTTGAAATGTGTTAACAGTGTTGCATATATGCTGAAAAGTGAAAAAAACAGCATAAATTCTACAATAATGGCCCGATCATGCTGATTTTCGAACTTGACCTGCGTTTTATGAATATTCATCAGCTCTGTAAATATAAAGCCAAAAAGTAAAACTGTCTTCCACTTATGGTGTTAACGCTGAAAGTGCACGGCGACATGATCGGCGACGGCGACGGCGACGACAGACGCAGGTGATGGCAATATGTACAGACACATCTGTGTCTGTACATAAAAAGACTTATAAAAATTCTACAAATTTTTTACATTTAATATTCACTCAACTTTGTCATCAATATTGTTATCTTTATTAGGACTCTCCATGTAAATTTTTGGTGTTTTTTATAACTAAGTGCAAAAAAAAACAAAACTTTTAAGAATGTACTAAACAACAAGAGCAGTAAACTACTCTCTCACCCTGGACTGGTATGTCTCCTCTGCCACATCAGCCACCCCATGGTTAATTAACAGTTCATTAAAACTGCTAAACCTTTCACTGCCAGGAAGTTTCTCTACTAGCTCCACACGTAGTGCATTGTTTATGATGGAGTAGACCTGTAATATGGAGATTACGAAACAACTGGACATCAAATCTGGTAAAAATACAGACACCTACCAGAAAAAAGTCATTCCCATTGCTACAATTTAACATAAACAGGGACATTACTTATGTAATAACTTCTGTAAAAATAAATCTGATCATTCTGAGTTTTGAAAAGGAGCCTTTTTAACCAAACAAAACTGCTCACTTATTTAAAATAAAACAAAAATATGGTTTTGCCTTTGTGGGGTGAACAAGATGTGTCAAACTCCCAGGGCAACAGTGACAATGAGGATACAGGCAGATGCCAGATGCAGTGATCAGAATAGATACAGACATAAAGTGTCTGTATATATATAAAAATGTAAATATATAAATAACATAACGATAACATGCTTTGCAGCAAATGTAACATGGCTGAAGACTGTTTCATGAATGTTCCTCATAATATCAACTTTCTCAGCACAGGTCTGCATGTATATGTCATAAATTTGTAAAATCTGACAACAATAACTTTACCAAGCCCACAGAGATCAATTGGATCCTGCTTACAGTCAGATTTATACAAATACATGACGGAGGTAGTAAAATTGTGATCATACAAGCTGGGTGCACATCAGGGAAGTAAGCAACTGGTTGACACTTATTTCAAGCATGTGAAAAGAAAATTACCTTTGCATATACAACTTTATTTGCAATCCTCTCTCCATACTTTTGTATGATATCTATAGGCCACTTGCCATCTGGGAACTTCATGGCAGATGGTTTGATGCCACTGAGAAAGCATTCAAATGCCTACAGAATTAAAGTTAATTTCTCAGTCACATGAAATATTCAAAGTACACAAAATATAATGCAATTACTGTAAAAAGTGTTACACGAATACAAATTAGAAATTTGAGAGAAAGATTGCCATTTGACAATCATGATCATTTTTTCTTACAAGTGTTCACTATTTTAGGAAATTCACTAAATACTTAGCATTACTATCATCAACCTTTTGTTTACATCCATAAAAGAGTTATTTACATGCATTAAAGAGTTATTGTATTTGGTGCTTATTTCATTCACCTGATATGGGTGGTCCACCAGCTGTGGATGAGCCTGCTTTAACCTGTCTTTCCTCATCAAAGCTTTGTTCCCATAGTCCACAAAAAACACCTGTTCAGAATAACAGAATTAGTCAGTTAGTCTGCTATGTCTTTGAGCCAAGCATAAAATAACAGTTACACCCAACAGAGACATTTTTAAATTAATTCCTCAAAAAATTCATTCAAGGCACTAACACCCCATTTTGAAATTCTTGTCCACAAAACAGTGAAGGTAGGCTGAACTTGAAGCACACGTTCTTAATTGCTTAAGCCACACAAAAGCTAAACAACACTTCACAGACCAAGTGGCAAAATTGATAATTTATATTCATCAACAGAAACTTTAAACATGATAATAACTGAATCAAAACAGCCACAGATTTGTCCCATGAATATTGGCATCAAGTACCTGTACTAGTTGTATGTCTACCACAGAACACACAGTGGCCCTGTAAAACTCTTCTGTCACATCCATGAATGGAGCTACACACTGAATTCCAACTTTTATCTGATTGGGAGATAAATCCTGAAATGAACAAAACTGGTTAGTTATTAACAAAACAAAAGATTCTTTTACACTGGTTTTTGTATTTCTCTGAAAGGAAAAAAATCTCTTTTTATAAGACTATATAATTTTTACGTAATTTTTTCTATCACTCCACTTGTGAGTAGGATCATTGATAAACTATTTAATACACAATGTACAGATATTCACCTAAGAGTCATCAATACTTTTTCCATGTAAGACTTGACATTTTTTCTTTCTACAGGTTATCATATTTCATTCTTACAGAATTTAAATCCTACCTGTAAGTCTCTCCCATTATGCATGTTCAGTGTTGTCTGTATGTGTGCCATGGTTCTTCTGGTATCTTCATCTCCATACTGGGCCCAAAAATGACCACAGTCTATTACCTGGCAATACATGGTACAATTATGTGTATATTAATCTTTTTACAACATTTCATTCCTAAAATACCGTTTCATTAATCAAAATATTTTGCTGCTATATCACTGTTAATTATTGATTAAAAACTGCATATCATGCATATTCCTTTACTTCAAACAAACATTACTTACTTAATCCACTTCATTTATGAATGGGTTCACATGAGGCAGACAATAAAAATCCTTTTCTATCATTTATTTCACTTCATATTTATAATATAACCAGTGGTTACTGTGTCAATGAATACAGTTTAAGGTCTTTTCACAATGGCGGATCCAGAGATATTTACTGACAGTCGTCCACATTATATTGGTTGATCTATCCTGCATTTTTGATGGTCTTCCGACAGAAAAAATTAGATGCCCATCAGTGTAAACTTGAAAAATTTTGACTGTCTTCCAGAAGACCTAGAAGACAGCCTGTATCTACCCCTGATTCACACATGGAATTTCAGTCAAATAAGAAATTGCATCATAAGATGACCAGGTAATCGATACAACGTATCTGGTAATCCAAGTTAGACACTGCCCCTTTTTAATCACTACTAGTCTGAATACATCTTTAAAGTCACCTACCTCTGTTACACAGAGTGTAATGGTGGTCTGAGAGGCCTTAGGTAGTGGGACTTGTCTGACACTCAATGAGCTTGCCTGGTCAGTTGCTGCTTTGATTCTGTATAAGAGAAAAAAACAAGCAATTCTTAAATTGCTTTTATTACATGAAACCACACATTAGGTAAGAAGTTGTTAAGGGAGATGTTATAATCACCTGTTTGTTCTTAGTCTTTTTTCAGTCTGGAGCTTGGCATCCTGAATTCTCTGTAGTTGCTCCATCCTGATCCTTGCCTGCTCTGGATCAATGAGATTTAATTCCAAACACGCAGGCTTCAGCTGTCTGCAAATTACACAAAATTATTAGCATAACTGCAAATATAATATAATATAATATAATATAATATATATATAATATAATATAATATTATATATATATATATATATATATATATATATATATATATATATATATATATATATATATATATATAATCTTAAGCATTTTTTAAGGAAGACAGAAATAAGGGAAATTTACCAGTATCATCTGTAACAAAACCATGGGTAATAGTTGTAAAAACTGATGATCTAGAAAACATAGCCTGAAATTCCTCACTGTATTCACCCATTAAAAAAAAAAAAACATTAAAATGAAGAATTGAAGACTGAAAATCCTGATATCAGGCATAATCCTGAAAACTTTCACCCAAGCAAAAATCATAACACTACAACTTCAAAATATTTCCCTCTTTTCTGACTAAGCCAAGTCTACCCAATTTTCTTTCCCCTCAATACTGGAGTAGTCTAAAGCATTGCAATAATACCCTGGAGATATAAGGTGTTACAAACACATATAAGTTTGACACATTATGTGTCGTGACATAAAAAATTACCTGAAAATAAAGCTCTAAAGCTCAAAAGATTGTATCAATCCATATTTGAATAAATACCAAACAAGGCAGCAAAGCTGTCAAATGTACAGACAAAAAACAGGAAATAACTATGCACAAAATAGGCTACTGTCAATTCTGATGCAAAAGTACATTATGTTAAACTGCAAATTCAACATCAAATTTTAATTATGCTCAACAGGTAATACCAATGTAAGTAAAATGTGTAACAAGCATAAGGCTTCAGGCCCATGGGAGTTCAAGTTCACACTTTGAAAATGTATAACTTCCAGAAAAAGAAGCCAATTAGACTACTTTTCCAACTCAGGCTGCATTTTAGTCCTGTATTTCTTTTTTGAAAGTTTGGCAATTATAAATAACATGGTTTTCCCATAATGGTCATCATGGCAGCAGCACCCAAAATTGTGTTTTCTTCTATTCTGATGCAATATTACATAATGGTTAACAGCCTAATGACCGTCAATTTTTAATAATAAAATATACGTATCATGGATTTTCAGAAAATGTTACTAGCATGGGTCTTCAAGCCCGTGGAACTTCAAACTCACACCTTGAAAATGCCAATATGTGAAAAATTAAATTTTCACAAAAAACCTGTTTAACTGGCAGTAAGAATTACCAAGCAGCCAAAAAGTAAAACTGCCTTCCACTTATCGTGTTTATAATGAAAGTGCACAGCGCCGGCGACAGCGACGACAGGCGTAGGTGATGGCATTATGTACAGACACATCTGTACATATTTACTGTACTGTTTGAGAACAGTAAGTGACATGGTTTTTCTTAAATGGTCATCATGGGAGCAGTGCCCAAAATAGGTTTTTTTCAAATTTTGATGTAATATTACATAATGTTTAACAGCATAATGACCATCAATTTTTAATAATAAAATATTAGTATCATGGATATTCAGAAAATGTGACTAGCAAAAGTCTTCAGGCCCATGGAACTTCAAAGTCACAACTTGAAAATGCCAAAATGTAAACAAGACAGCACTGTTCTGAAATGTTTTATTTCCATTTTTAACAATTTTTAACATAAAACAAAATTAACAGTTTACTGCCATTTTTATATGATCAACTAAGAAAATTGATGAGATGGGAAAAATATCAATAGAGCAGTGTTAAATGTCCAATTTCTTCCATTCTGAGATTCTGAACATAGTGAATGATTGAACCTGACAAACTGCAATGATATGAGTTTATTTCCATTTTTGAAACTTTATTACACAATACATGATAACAAGTTTACCATCATTTTTACAAAATCAACTAACAATGTTGTAAAGATGCAGGAAATGTCAAACAAACACTTTTACGTATCTTATTAATTAAATAATGAAACTGTTAACATGTCTAAGAATTGAATCTGAGGAAATGTGAAAAAACAGCATAACTTCTAAAATAATGGCCCGATTATGCTGATTTTTTTAACTCAACCTGTGTTTAAGCAGGATTGACCACTCCAGTGAGTTTAATGACAATTGGCCTGTCTGTTTTTCTTATATTGTGTTTACAATGTTGCATATATGCTGAAAAGTGAAAAAAGCATAACTACTTAAATAGTGGCCTGATCATGACGGTTTTCGAACTTGACCTGCGTTTTAGTAAGATCGATTACTCCTGTGAGTTTCATGACAACAGGCCAATCGGTTTTCCTTGAAATGTGTTTACAGTGTTGCATATATGCTGAAAAGTGAAAAAAAAAACAGCATAATTTCTACAATAATGGCCCGATCATGCTGATTTTCAAACTTGACCTGCGTTTTATGAATATTCATCAGCTCTGTAAATATAAAGCCAAAAATTAAAACTGCCCTCCACTTATCGTGTTAACAAGGAAAGTGCACGGTGCCGGCATCGGCGACGGCATCGGCGACATCAGACGCAGGTGATGGCAATATGTACAGACACATCTGTGTCTGTACATAATAATAAAATATTAGTATCATGGATATTCAGAAAATGTGACTAGAAAAGGTCTTCAGGACCATGGAACTTCAAAGTCACACCTTGAAAATGCCAATATGTGACAAATTTAATTTTCACAAAAAAACTGTTTAACTGCCAGAAAGAATTACCAAACAGACTGCATTGCCTAATTAAACTGTATCTTAGTCCCATGTTTCTTTCCTGTAAGTTTGAGAACAGTAAGTGACATGGTTTTCCTTAAATGGTCATCATGGGAGCAGTGTCCAAAATAGGGGTTTCTTCAAATTTTGATGCAATATTACATAATGTTTAACAGGATAATAACCATCAATTTTTAATAATAAAATATTAGTATCATGGATATTCAGAAAATGTGACAAGCAAAGGTCTTCAGGCCCATGGAACTTCAAAGTCACACCTTGAAAATGCCAAAATGTAAACAAGACAGCACTGTCCTGAAATGTGTTTTTTTCCATTTTTAACAATTGTTTAACATATGACAAAATTAACAGTTTACTGCCATTTTTATATGATCAACTAAGAAAATTGATGACATGGGAAAAATATCAATAGAACAGTGTTTAATGTCCAATTTCCTCCATTCCGAGTTTCTGAACATAGTGAATGAATTAATCTGACAAACTGCAATGATATGAGTTTTTTTCCATTTTTGAAACTCTATTATACAATACATGATAACAAGTTTACCATCATTTTTACATAATCAACTAACAATGTTTTAAAGTTGCAGGAAATGTCAAACAAACACATTTACATATCTTATTAGTTAAATAATGAGACTGTTAACATGCCTAAGAATTGAATCTGAGGAAATGTGAAAAAACAGCATAACTTATAAAATAATGGCCCCATTATGCTGATTTTCAAACTTGACCTGCGTTTTAGTAAGATTGATTACTAATGTGAGTTTCATGACAACAGGCCTATGGGTTTTCCTTGAAATGTGTTAACAATGTTGCATATATGCTAAAAAGTGAAAAAACAGCATAACTACTAAAATAGTGGCCCGATCATGCCGATTTTCGAACTTGACCTGCGTTTTAGTAAGATTGATTACTCCTGTGAGTTTCATGACAACAGGCCTATCGGTTTTCCTTAAAATGTGTTAACAGGGTTGCATATATGCTGAAAAGTGAAAAAACAGCATTACTTCTACAATAATGGCCCGATCATGCTGATTTTCGAACTTGACCTGTGTTTTATGAATATTCATCAGCTCTGTAAATATAAAGCCAAAAAGTAAAACTGCCCTCCACTTATCGTGTTAACAAGGAAAGTGCACGGCGCCGGCATCGGCGACGGCATCGGCGACGCCATCGGCATCGGCGACGACGGCGACGACAGACGCAGGTGATGGCAATATGTACAGACACATCTGTGTCTGTACATAAAAAGAAAAACTTTTACATGACCAAGCATTCATCAACCTACTTCAACTTCAAAGCCACATAGACTGGTGGCTCTATAAGCTGTGTCTGTGAAGAATTGGGATCTCTCTCAAACTCTATATAAGCCTTGGTTTCTTCAAAGTGCACCTTAGGTCTCTTTCCACAACACATAAACAAGTTCTCTATAGCATGCTTGTACAAAGCACCCTGATTGGCTGGAAGATTCTTGACCTAAAACGATATGGTTCACATAATCTTAGTTTTGACATCCTTGTGCCTTGTGGATTTTCCTTGTTATTTTTACTTTACTTTCTTGACAAATGTTTCTATACTGCCAAAATGGGGTAAAACTCTGAAACACCAAGAATGACATTTTAGAAAGCAATACATAAATGACAAACAAAACATGTTGATTTCTTACTGATAAGCTGCAACTTGACTGAACTTAAGAAAACAATCAGATAATTTAACATGTAGAAATTCTGTTAACATCTTTTTATTGCTGCACTGTACTTGCTAGTCTGACGTAATTTTGGATCCAACTGTCCTCCAAATACTCCAAAAGTTTGCTTATTTGTAGGACTATTTTGAATGATTCCCATTAGATTACTACTGCAAGTGAAGTTAAGCTTCAGAAGTTCTTCCAACTGAAGAGGTAACCTGTATTTCACTCACCATGACAGTGGTGCATGGATCTTTCCCAGACATGCTACGAATAGCATCCTGTTCATCACTGGCGCCATTGATAAAATAGTTTGGATAAAATGCACCAGCAATCACCACCTACAAATGACAAAATAAGTTAAATCCATATATTTGATTTTAATATTTATATTTTATGTTGTTATCAATCAGGCATATATCATCTAATGTAAATTATCACCTTCAGTATTCAGTATGAGTCACGAAGGACTTTTGTTCAAATGTTTTTCAAAATTCTTTATAGATATCAAATCACTTATTTTTCACCTACAGTAGAAAAGAACAGGGAATGTATAAAATTTAAACTATTTGGCAAATCACAGTTTTAAAGATAAGAAAGGCTAATACCAATTTTCTTTTTTCTAGATTTACATGTAGTTTGACCAGACCACATTCAAAAGCAGCAAACCTTGAGTATCAGCAGATCCTGTCCAGGATTTGGTGGCAACCTGTGCCTGCCTCTAGGAATGCGTATGTTGAATTTGGCCAGACGGTCAGTCAACTCCTTGACCAGTGTGGCCACCTCAGCAATTCTACGGATCTGAATGAACTGACTTTTGCACCACTGCTGCTCTCTACTTACTAACCCTTTGAATCCTGAATATGGATCCTGCTTGTTAGACTCCCATGTCTAAAAGAAAAGGATTTGCTTTTAATTAACTGCACAAATTTCACATTATATCATTGCTCCCCCCTCTCTGGGGCAAATAAATCACAGAATAATTACTTAAAAACAAAAACAGCATTTTTTTACATCATGGATATTTCTGCTAAATATTTTTGTATCACTAAGGCATGTTTATAAGCAAGCATGCAGCTGATATTGTAAATTATAGAAGAAAAACTTGTAAAGACGAACTCACTTTGTATGCATTGAGGTAGGCAATACTGTCACTAAAACTTCCATCTGCCCAGCCAAGTCTGGACCTAAAATTAGTGCAGAAAACAAACAGCTGTTTAAGGTTTATTATGTCAAACAATTTGTGCTTGTTAAAATATGATGAAACTAAAATACAAAGAAACTGAGGAAAAATATTTGAGTACAGTTTAAACTTTTATTCTAAAAAAATGTTTATCTCCAATAACATTTAACAGGTGATACTAACATTGAAACTTTTCCAAAATTTTGTATTGTTGAACTATATAACTAAGTAATAAATACTTCTCACTTGTAAGCATTGAGATCAGCATTGAAAGGCCTTGCAAAAAAGCTTTTCAGGGACATTGCAGCACCTGGGTAATAGATAAAAACTTTTTCAGATAGAGAAATTTTCTTAGCCAAGTGAAATATGAGAAAAATGCGAATATCACACTGCATATATATTTTCATACTTTCATATCAAATGCAAACCAATTTTTATCCAAACTTACCTACAAATCACATTCATACTTACTTCAAAATACATCACTATAGAAGGCTTTAAAATGGTTGAAATGACCACTCAAGCCAGCCTATATAACAGCAAAAACATTCTCTCCTATGCCTACTCACCAATAATAATGCATTGTTCTAGCAATCCAAACACATGTCCTAACATGAAGAGTTTCCCTATTCTGATGTCCACTGGCAGACTAGCCAGAACCCGCCCTATGAAAGTCAGCTCTCCATCATGGGGGTTGACCGCTCCACTGGACAGTGATGACAGGGCACCAACCTGTTAAAGACCATTTATGATTTTTTTTTTGCTTTTTGAAAATAATAGATGTGCATGTACGTGTGCATTTTAATGCATGTGAGCATGTTTGTTTTTTGGACAATACAATTTAAATAAAAAATTTACTCCGAAATCCACTTCATATTCTTAACAACATCATGAAACCTATATCTTAGCAACAAAAATACTGACAAAACAAGAAGGCAAAGTTTCTCTATGGTGTGCTATTTTTGGCAAGTTTCACCTACTTCTTTCAGCATTAAAATGGTCCTTTCTATGTCATCTAGGTTTGGTGGGGAGAGAGCCATGCCAAGAATTGCTTTGGGCTCACCAAGATCCAGCAGTTTTACTTGTAATATAAGCTGATCTAGTGGACTCCTCTGAAATTGAAAAATGATTGTCAAATATTTTTAATCAAAAAATCATGTTTTTACATTTAATCTTACTTGAGAACTAATACTACTTTAGTAGGTCTATGTTTCAGCTTTTGTTTTCTATATATCTTTGCATATATGGTATATAATTTTTGTACATCCAGTCAAATTATAGCTCCAAGATGTTGCAAAAAAAAAAAAGGCTAAGTTCTCATTCCTAAAAGAAGACTGAGTTTTGTTTCTGAAAATAAAATTTCACCTGCATCTCGGGTCTGCCATATTCCTGCATGTGCTCCTCATAGAACTTCCTATAGACCATCCTGTACACTCTGCCATCAGACACACGCCCAGCACGACCTAGAAAGAATGGAGACTGGTCTAGCATTTCTTGTTTATGACATTCCGATATGAATTTAAAAATGAAACTATCCATTTTGGATGGACTTAATTACATTTAAGTCTTTTCAAAACCCAAAAGACTGCTACAATAATTCAGCTCTGGCATTTTATGTCTATAAAATCTGCCATGTTTTACCTCTTCTCTGGTTGGAGTTTGCCTTGGAAGCCCACTCTACCTGAAGTCTAGAGTAGTTGGTCTCTGGATCACAAACTAACACCTTGGTCAGGCAGAAGTCTATCACTGGATGTAGAAGAGAAATTTTACATGAAAATTATATGTTTATTAAGAGCAATAGAATAGGAATATTCTACATGATTTTATCACTTGTGACTTGATCATATTATACTACCCTAGTTTAACTGACACCGATAAATAGAAGACACTCAGTATGGTAATAATTATTTCAATCTAATTGTCTAAATTCAGAAATAACTTCAAACATCCACTTCAATACATCATGTGAAATAACTGTGTGTGTTAAAAATGAGCATACCAAACTATGTATTACTGTTTACTTAATTATGGTTTTATCCACTTACCATATTTAATATCAGGCACTGTGATGGAACTTTCTGCAATGTTAGTGGACAAAATTATCTGGAATCAAAAATGAATACTAGGCATAACTTTACAATCAGAAACTTTTCTGTTCTACTTATATTAATCCTTTCTACATGTCACTTTTTAAAGAAAATTTGATAAGTAAGCATATTTGTATCATCAATATTTAGGTTTAATCAATACATATGAATACCTTTCTGAACCCAGACTGTGGTAGATCAAACACCCTGGTTTGCTCTTCTGCAGTTATGGAAGAATGCAGGGGCAAAACCCAAAGCCTGAGGAGAAACAAGGCAAGAATAAAATTGCTTAATTCATAGGGCATCACATTATTGCCCAATTCATTTTAATTCTTAATATTTTACTTTTCTTATGACAGCCCACATGTCTCCATGTTCAATTTCATTAAATTAGATAATTCATGTCCTCCTAAATTAAATGTATTCAGCAATCACCTGTGTGATTCTGTGAGTTCTCTCAAATGGTCTTCCAGATCTTTTATCTCTCCCATACCTAAAATACAAGAAACACCACAGTTGGTGTGATTATGAAACAGAATTATTTGATTAACAAATAAATATTTCATAAATTATGTCAAATGATAACAGTAGAGTTCATTTTAAATTCAGTTTACAATTGTTCACTTAGGTTAGGCTAGCCTTCAAGTCTCTGTTGGTTTACAACTTACCTGGCAGAAATATCAGCACCGTTCCTCTTTTTGGAGCAAATCCATTGACAGTTTTACTTAAAGAAAAGATGGTATCAGTAAGTTTTAGCTGAGACATTAGGACAATATTAATTTAACATTCTTACCATTTCAAAAAGCAACCAACTATGAACATTGAATCCACAAGAATCAAAAGGAAAAAAGGTCTTGGGTTGTAGCACATAAACGTAGCACTCTTCTTTTACAAGACCAAAACAAAAATAATACAAAAATTTATCATGATAAAACATGGTAGGATTTCAAACACAGATTTTCTATCCCAATGCTAAGCTCAGTATTGTATGTTTAAGATGAAATTGATATCTTACCCTTGATCTTGTATTTCTAAATTATCAAACTGCTGTACGAGTTTCTTGCACAGGTTCATCGACTCACTGGGTATACAAGGATTGTTGGGTTCTAGCTCAGGCAGCTAGATAAGAAATAAATAAATTAAAATATTTATTTGCAGTTATAATAATAATAATAATAATAATAATAATAATAATAATAATAATAATAATAATAATAATAATAATAATAATAATAATAAAGTTCCCTCAGTTGCAGAATATTAAACCATTTTTTTTCTGAACTTAATAGAACATTTAAATTATGTTAAATTATTCAAATATCTTCAATGTCATAATATTATCTAAATTGTCAACCAACATCCACAGATTATGAGATATCATGCAATTAACGTAAAAAATAGCAATAAAATGATTCATTAACATGAAAGTAATGTATTTATTTACATGAAAACACATTACGCAGAAAAACTGATAGTAAGAAGAAATATAGTTTACTCATCTATGCACCGATACAGAGAGGTACTGACCTCACCAAGAGTTTTCAAATCTTCAACATAATATTCTGACACTGTGTAGGCTCTTCCTTCCACTGACACAACAGGTGCAGGTTCTACCTTTCCTAGCACAGGGGTGCCAAAGTACCCAGCAAACATATCAGAATCAAATGTGGCTGACATCAAAACAACCTAAAAAAAATAATTTTAATGATTGTCAGCTGCCATACATGTCTCAAAAGTGTACATTCCCATAAAAAAGGTTTTCACAATAAGATCTTAATAAACCATATACAAGTTCATGTGGTAAAGTACCTACTTAGACCTTAATATGTGTGCAATTCCTCAAAAGGTGACCATTAAATGAGTTATACCTAAGTGAGCCTCTCAAATGCATTTTACGCTTCCAACACAATCTGAAAATCTTAAAGATGTAAGATTTTTAAACATCTTAATTTTTTTGTGATCACTTCAGCTTGATAATTTGAAAATTTTAATAATCTCAAATGATAAACTGTACCCCATGTATGTTTGGTGACTATGAGGAATACATACCTTTACATGTGGAGAGTTACTACGTAACAGTTTCCTCACAACCAGAAGGCAAAAGTCAGAATCTTCATCTCTCTCATGAACCTTGTAAGATAAAAGATGGAAAATATGTTGTTTATTTTTGCACATTTAAGAATAAAATTATAAATATATTTGGTTTCAAAAATTTGGACAACATGCATGTATCAAAATCAGAAACATCTATTCAAAGTTGTCATTAAAAACTTAATAGGAATAGGGTGAAATATCCAGTTTAACTAACCTCATCCAGTACCACATGTGTGAACTCCCGCATGTTCTTGGCACTAATAAGCTTCTGCAGCAGCACCCCAGTTGTCACATACATCAGCCTGGTGTCATCACTGCCAAAACGGTCCAATGCAACCTTAAAACATATAGAAACTGCTATCAATTTTTCTACTGAAGGAAGGGGAGAGGGGGGGGGACAGTTTTATAAGACATGGGTATAAGCACTAATTAAAGGTTGCAGGTAGGTGTCTACCTTTATCTATCAAAAAATTTACAAGTGACTTCCATATGTTTGACATTCAAACTTACCTGATATCCCACCACACTGCCTAATCTCCAGCCCCTCTCCTGACACACCCTCCTAGCAATGCTCATTGCTGCTATCCTCCTTGGCTGAGTGACAACAATATTACAGTACTTCCCAGCTTGTGCATAGTGATCCAGAATGTACTGTGGCACTTGGGTTGTTTTGCCAGAACCTGTAGATCCTTGGATGACGGTCACTCTGTTGCTTTCAATGGTATCCACAACCTAAAATATGTTGAAGTAAATGTACAAGTTAAAGCTGCTGTCATTTGTTTTTAAAAATGCCCAATCATTTGATATGATAAAAAAATTACAATGTAAATAGCTTCTTTAGTTTCCACTGATCTTTGCTTAATGAACAATGCATGCATTTAACATAACAAGTTTGTCAACTTCATATGTATCTGAAATAATTTGCAAAAATTCAATAGCTTGTATGTCATTTGATGATAAAACGCAGCCAAAGTTGAAACATTGTATAAAAGATGATAAATTGTACATATGAACAAGTTGACTAGGACCAAACAAACTACTTATTTTTTTATTTCAGATAACTGTTATTTCATACTGAAATTCAGAGAGTACAAAATTTATAAAGTTTACAAAAATATACCTCAATACATAAAAATATCTAGGCAAATATATATAAACAACAACAAAAATACAATGATCAAACTCACATCTTCATGATAGTGTGTAATAGGTAGATTCTTATCATATGTGTGCTCAAAGTTGTAATTTCTATACACAGCAGTGGAATTTGGAGGTTCTTCTGGCAAGAAACTCACTGTACTCATGGTGTCACTTATACCTTCTAAATCCAGCTGATGTGAAGTATCAGAATCTCTGCCGAGAGACTGAAAGAAAAAAGAATGCCAACATATAATACAATATTTGGATACTTGTAGGTTGTACAACCAAAGAGTTCACTTAATAATTGGCTATTATTTTCCCTCTGTCAAAAGGTAGTTTAAGAAATAAATTGTCAATGGAGAGTTCTTAAAATGCACACATTGTGTAAGGAAGACCTTACCTGGTCAGTACTAGTACACACCCCACCACTGATTAACTGGCTGTTTTCTACATCCTGATAATGTTTGGCATATTGTGTTTGATATGGGTTGCCTTCTCTTGTGTGTCTGCAAAGGAAACATTTTAAAATAGAAAATGCAGTCATGGGTAGTTCAGCACATTTTTCAATTTCCCGGCCATCAAGCTCCCTTTGTCATGTTGGAACCTCTGTGACCTTTGACTGCAGCTAGTTAACCAGGCCCCCATAACTCAAAAGCATCGCGTACTGCGAATAGTGATATCGGATAGACTACAGTGTATTATATAGGGCGAGCATGGGCGAGTTATAGAATCAAGACGTGCAATGCTTTTGAGTTACGGGGCCCAGGCCAACCACAGGTTTATTCAGAACCACGAAGTGTACATATAACCAAATGCACATTTGCTCAGTGAATTTCTTTCAGGTCAGAGTCATATGCATGTGACCATACTTAGCACTTATGAATGTCACATCTTGCTGACTTATGGTGTATCCACTAATGTATATTAATACTGAACCTAGCTTCCAGGCTTTGCAGTTACTTTGAGTTTGCTAGGTTAACTATACACACAGACCTCCACCCCCTTGCCTCAGTTTTTGGCCTTATATGTTTAGAGCAAAAGGACAATGATTGGGATTATGCTACAAGCTGCAATATGACACACAAAGTGGGGAGATTCCTAGCGTTTTAATTTGATAACACGACATGTGCTTTTTAAAGTTTACCTCAGGTGATTATATATAAGTACCCAGCATGCGACCTCCCCCCCCCCAAAGGATTTATAAATAACGATTTACAAGATATCCAAAACAATAATTCGCATTGCATGTGTATCAAACAAGGATTTCAAATACATTACATATTTTCAATTACCTTTTATACCGCGGTACATATGGACGCGCTGGTTTCACTATAGGTTGCATGTTCTGATTCAACTCTCTCCCTCCAGATTTGCTCCGAGGGACCGTCTGAACTTTGGGGACTGCTCTTCCAATTCTGAACCAATCATCGACCTGTTCTAAGGTCAGTTCAGCTCCTAAACGACTCATATTTTTAAGGAAATTTTTAATGAAATTTCTGCTTTAGCCTTACAGCCTTAATGTAATGTACTACACGAAGTGCAGGTTTATAGGATCCTCCTTCACATGGATGTATATTTGTTGAGCGCATGCGCAGAACGTCCCTAAGTTTACTGTACTGTGCTTGGCTCGGTCTGCACAGCCGTCTGCAGACCTACCATCCTCTGAGTTGGGGAATCTGGAGACTGACAGATTTTTTTCTTTCGCAAAACCTGGTAATTTGGTTAAAATCCTTAAGGTTACAACAGAGCGTTCTTCTTGTCAAAGGAGACACAAAGTCCTGACCCACCCCCTTCGGTTTCTGAAAAAAAATCACACTAAATTGTAATTTTCCCCTGTTGAATTATAATTTTGACTAGCTGATTTATGGTACTAATCCGTACCAAATGGCATCGTTCGCCCTCTAAAATACCAAAATACCACCCGGGGGGGGGGGGGGGGGGGGAGGCTTTGCATCCCCCCCCCTTCAAATAATTCTGGATCCGCCCCTGGCCACGAAATATGTCTCAAATAATGTGATTATAAAGAGATAATACCCCTTCGTTTTAGTCAAAAGTTAAAGTTAGTTCATGTCTTTTTTTTTTTTTTTTTTTTACACATAGGCCTATATAATACAGGCCCGTAGCCAGCAATTTCAAAAGGGGGTTCTTTTTCTGAAAAGGTGGACCTTTTCCCATAAAAACTTCATGTACCTAGATCAAATTTTACCCAGAGTGGACCTTTTCCCAGCAAAAGGGGCGGTTCTTTCGACCCCCCCGAACCCCCCCCCCCCCCCCCCCCCCCCCCCCCCCCCCCCCCCCCCCGTCTACGGGCCTGTAATAACCCTAAAATAATAGCCTACAGCCATCTTTGAAGGCACGCGTGGTCTGATAGCATAATTGCGATACCCGCTGTTTTGGTAGTAGGTCTAAAATGGAATTTATGTGTATTTCTGAATTGTTTATAATTGTATTAATTGTGAAAAATGAATTTCATACGAACAGTTATCCTTTTAATTATTTTTAAGCAACTTTCGGGAAAATGAAACAAATTAGGCCTAGTTAGGCTATCATAGGCCTAAATTACGCTCTATTGAATAAAATAAATATAACATTTAGATAAATATTAAACTGGGTTTATCTTTTTGGAGGGAGAGGCACTATATATGTGGATAATATAGTTTAGTCTGCATCAAATCTTGACAATATAATTTATATTGTTATATATTCAGTTGCTGACCTAGACCTATGTTAAGTCGATTTTACGATCTCTTACGCCGCGCCATAGTTAACCCTAGCACGAAAATTCATGCATTAGCACTCCTATTGACGATTCTGATATGTAGCCTACTAGCTGTCTGTGCTAACACAGAGAAACAAACAGACAGTACATATATCAGAATCGTCAATAGGAGTGCTAACGCATGAATTTTCGTGCTAAGTTAACCCCAACAGGTTGGAGTCCCTTTCGTAAAAAATGCGACGGCCATTTAGCACATTTCTTATTTTAGAACTTGACTGTAGGCTAAATCCAACAATATGTCGAATCGGTATTCAAAAAGTCGATCTGTCAATAGTGCAACTTTTGTGCTGTCTTTTCCACCACCACCCCCGCCCCGCCCTCGCCGAAAAAATAGTCGCTGAAGCTCTATATAATCCCCTTTAGAATGTTAAGAACTTTTTAGAATAGGACTTCAATCGCTCAATAAAATCATGCCCCTTTTCTCAATTTTCTAGATGTTTTTACACACAATTAAGTAGATATTTAGTATTAGAGTAACATACAGGTGCCTGTAATGTGAAGAAATGGACACGTGTTTCCAGAAACAATTTTCGGGCAATTCTCCCCAAAGTTCTCAAGGGGGCATCATCTGCATAGGGGAACCAATGTGAACAAAGAGAAGTTTGTATGATTTTTAATCAACTAGAAATTAATAAAAGAATAGATATATGAGTATAAACTGGCTGTCCCGATTTACACACGACATGGGAAACAACACAATGAGGTACATGTAAGACTTTCAGGAAAAATAGGCCTATCATTTGAAAATTACATCTGAAAATGCAATTATACAACACATACCTCCCACACAGATATACACTACTTATATAAGAGATACTATCACTACTACAACTGTATCTACTACATGTAATACTGAAGGCCTCTTACGGTGCACCAAAAAAAAAAAAAATAATAATAATAATAATAAAATAAAAATAAAAAAAAATTAAATAAAATACTACTACTACTATTACTCTTACAGTAGTGGTGTGGGAGAGTAACAATGCAAGTGCTGGGACCAAACGATGTGAGCGCGCGTTGATTCAGATACAATTTATCTAGGGAATGTAAGGGGTAACGATACAAGGATTCCAAGAAATGGCCTCACAATAACTTCTTTGAAGCTATTGTGAGGCCATTTCAATAGCTTCAATAACTTCTTTGAAGCGATGACAAATTAAAAAGGTATAAGCTAATGAATTATCTAATTATCAGATCAAATATCTACATAGACAAGAGCGAAACGTAACTGTTTCATAAATAACTTTGTTCCAATGTAACTCATTATTATCACATCAATTCCCTGCTCAATTAGTTTTAATGTCTGTTTTAGGAGTCCATCAGTTTTTATACTGTAAGCAATTTTTGTCTCTACATTTATTGCAATACCCATCCTCAACTCCGTGTTTTGTTGCATCCCACAAAATCTTATTCAAGTACTTTTGTTTGCCAATCTATTATTGCACCTTCATCACACTTATATCTATCACTATTTAATGAATTTCCTCCATATTTTCAATAAGTTCACAAATTTAAAGATTTTTCCTGAACCCATCACAGTACCACTGGTAATATCACTGGTAAGTTTATTGTTTGTATCCATAACCATCTGCATAACCCTGATTATACTGTCCCCCAGTGTAATCCTGCTGAGGATATCCTTGGTCATAACCATAACCTTGCTGGGGGTAGGCATACTGTTGCTGGGGGTAACCTCCACCGTATCCTGTATCAGCTGGGGCAGCCCCATATGGTGCCACAGGAGGATAGGCTGTGCTATTGGTAGGCATGAGAGGGACATTTTTGCTGGGATCATCATCCCCCTTCATCAGGTTGTCGTTATAAACCTTTCTGGCACTTAGGGACATTACCAGCATTTCTATCATTAAGATGAAATGATGCCATTCTGCAAAGCAATATGATAATAGATATAAGCAGGTTTAGATAAATGTGTTATAAATTAAAACAATAAGAACATAAATGAAAAGTTTTTTCAATTGCTGCTGATAAAATATAGGTACAAAGAAAATGTAAAACATTCTTCTGATGGACACATTGTATTCAGAGGCAACAGCTCTCATATCCAAGGCAAAATCTCCACAGATGATTAGAAGTGTTCTTAACAGCTAATCTGTTTTACTTTACATCTGGGTATCTTTCATTGCAGTTATTTTAATCTCAAGTAATTGAGATTGTGCAAGTCTATATTTCAATTTCTGGTAGGCATATTTTATTATTAAAATTGATAAATTTAGAAGTATTTTAAGCATGTACATGAGAGGGAGAGAGAAATAGACTGACTTACTCAAAGATTCCATTTCACTTAAAAAAAGACTCAAAATAAAGCGCTGGACATTGCTGAAAGTGATGCAGCTCTGAATGATGGCCAGTTTCCCAGTAAGATTGAACTCTGGAGCGATTTCATGTGCCACATTATGTATCACAGTGAGTGCCCACATAGATACAAATGTAGATATCATGGCCACCACTGTCAGATAGGGGTACAGAGAGTTAAAATCCATCTAAAATGCAGTTAATTTCATAAAATAAGATATTTAAATACCAAATATAAACATATATTCCACTTTTCTAACTTTTCAGTTATATCTTCTAAAAAATTTACTATACAAAATGACAGTAAAATAAAATGATAAAATAAACCAACATTTTCTTCATGAAGTTTTCATTCATCACAAAGAGAATTGACTTTTACACCTTTATTTTGCTCTAAAGGTTCTTAATTTCTGCTGCTGTCTTGTATCTAATCTTTTAATTCACTAAATATAATGACTTTTTCTTTTTAATTCCAGCCTGTATAAAAGAATTTCTTTAATTCTAAACTGTGATGTCCAAAAGAAAGTTTTATAACCCATACATGTCAATCATGAATAAACAGCCGATAAAATTCAATTTTAGTGGGACATTCATTTGAAACACTTGTAAATGCTTACATGTCCTGGGCAATAGAGTTTAGGATCAATAAAGTACAAAACAGTACCAATAATCATCTCTGCAATCTTTATGAACAAAATCTGCATTACACATATTTTCATGCATGACAAGCGGCCCCTGAAATCAAATGTAGTAAACATGTACAGTTTTAGTTTTTGCTTCAGAAAAAAAATGATTAACTTCAATCCTTTTCTAAAAGAATAGTCCCACATACTTAAATTTTAAAATAAAAAGAAAAACCAGCTACAGACTTTACACCACTTGACAAGTACGTTGTAAGTATAGTCATTGAAATACATGCAGTGTGCATTTATGTATGTATACTCACGGGGTCAATGTGCTCTCTTCCCCAAAGCAGATGCAAAATTTTCCACATTTGCCATTGCGCATGTTGAAATTGGAACCAGACAAGGCATTTAGCATCCCTGTGTCCCCACCAAAGTAATCTAACATAAGGTGGAGGAATGTGAAGATGGCTACAGAGAGCATACTGTAATAAGAAAAATTTAGTAGACTTCCAGAGAGTTAAAATGTTTTTGTAACACCCTATCCCATTTGCAGAAATAAAAAAGTCTTGATGAGTAATAAAATAACTTTAACTATGAACATCCCAATTAAAAGCATTTTTTATCTTGCAACTCTAAGAACTGCATATCAAGACTTACAAAATGATGGCCAGATCACAGATGATTGCATATCTTGGAAATGCTTCAGCAATCAAAGCTGCCACAGCTTCAAACTGTTAAAATAATAATTATAATCCACTGACATGCTGGACATCAAGAAATAAATCACAAAAATTGTAGAGTGTAAAAATCATTCTCAGACTTCAGCCTTAAATTATATCTCTCTCATTGAAAAAGAGTAAGGAAGGAACGGGTTGTTACTGAGAATGCTTACTTTTTAATTAGCAAATGCATAGAGAAGGGCATGAATCTACCTCAAAGTACACATAAATATATATGAATGAACATTTTTTCAATAATTTGTAAATTTCAATGAAAAAACATAATTTACAGGCATGAGAGCAAGCAGTATCACTGTCTTTCTCACGCTTGCTCCAGATACTCGGATAACCCTGCTCATTTCTTCCAGGAATAACAGAACACATGCTAAAGGAAGTATCAGCATAGCCCAGCCAAGGAGGCCATCTGTAATTATAATAAACTATCATTTTGGGCACTGAAGCCACAAAGTATATACTTTTTTTTTAGATGTTCAAATAACAAAATCAAAAACTGCACCTATTTTCAAGTTAAAGCTGAGAATACCAAGTTATACTTCAATACATTTAGCAAAACAAATTTGTATATAAAATACACACATGGTCCATTCACAAGTGTAACAGATGCAAACTGTTTTGCAGCACAGACAAATCCTCCTGATGCATTGCCATGACCCTGAATATGAGAAAGAAATTTTAACGTTTCAAAATTTATTCACATCACTCTAACCAAATAAAAAAATTGAACATTTTAATTATATCATTTGAAACAAGGAAAAAAATGACAGCAACTGTTGTTTTTGTTAAGGGGATAACAACTGTTCATTTTGGCCAAGAATGGATTTTCCGTGGGTAGAGGACAATTTTCCCACACTTACAGATGGTGAAATAATCCATTCTGACATTCAAAGTTAGTCACTGTTTTTTCTAAAAAAAGTTTTGTTTTTTGTAATATTCTCTTATGAGATTATTACAGAGTGTAGCCATCTATGGAGGTCATGTGATGTGAAAGCAAGCACAGATTCTAGAATAATTGTGTTAACTGCCGTTTTGCTGGTAAAACAGAACTTATTATATTTCTATGAGTTGTTTACAATGTATTTAGTGTGAAATATGGATATCATAGAATAGTTTAATTGATACCAATGCAAACTGACCAGAAATCAAGTACATTGCTGTTCAATTAATGAAACATTTTCAACAGATACTCTAAAAGAAAAATGAACCCCCAAAACACAACTTTGACCAAAGTCACATTAAAACTCACCACATCTTCATCCATACTTTTATACAAGTCTTCCTTCTCTAGTAAGGCCAATGTTCTGGAAAAATTCATAATTCTTTAATTTGTTCTCCTGACAATTGTTTTACAAATCACTTCCCTATGGAACTGGACAATGAAACTGTCTGATTACACTTATCATGCTTTTATGCATATTGTATGTGTGTGTTTAATAGTTCAAATGATAATGAGAGATCAACATTACATTTGGCATGGCACTGCTGGGTTTGACCAAGCATTTTTGCATGAACTCACGTGTTCATCTGATAGGAACAATGATAGGAACATTTAACAGATGATAAGGATTTCAAATGATAGCATGTTATCTTCCGTTGTTCCTTCTGAAACAAGTATTATTAATAGCACTTGTTGATATTGCACACGCTTTATGAAATAATATTTCTCATCAGACCTGACATTTGACTGCATTTTGAGTTGTGAGCCATACAGTTCTGTCTTCTGTAATAAAACAGTCAATTTACTAAAAATAATGTAAGTTGGAATGTTGTTGCATTCAATATATGTGTTTAATTGCACTTGCAGTAATGATTTCAGGGCAAAGAAGTGTTAAAGGAGAACAATAAGAGTTTTTGATATGTTTATATACATGTAGCAAAGAAATTAATTTCAGTGGGAAATTTCAACACCTCCCTTAATCACATGGGTACACAATATACGGGTAATATATCAGCTATCTGCTTTTCAATGAATAGCAGTCACTACGTCACTTATGACTTCAGTGCTTTATTGGTAAAATTTGTATCGCTCTTTGTCAGTGTTATAAATGAATGTAAGAAAATAAAATATACGGTACAATGTAAAAGTAATCTAATGGACATAAGATATATATATATATATATTTTTTATTTTACCACATATTCTGGTAACAAACACTTAATACACTAATATTTGCTCAAAAGGAAAGGGTTTGAGGAGGAGCCAAGTTGGATTCTCTCCATATAGACCCTAGCTAGCATATTTGCATAAAAACATAGGTACATTTTTGTACATTTTAGTCTTTTTTCTAACATTTATATTTATGTAAGAACTGTGCTGTGCGTTCTAAAAATTTCAATGCACCTAACAAAAATTAACACTAAAAATATTTCAATAAGTTAAATATTTTAATATTTAAATGTTAAAACATACTAAAAAAACATAATAATATAAGCTTATATTGATAAATATCAAAACAATGTAAATAAGTTTTCCATAAAGCCTAAAGAGTAATTAATGTTTTCATCGTCTCTTGAAATCATTTCTCCATTTGTGGGGCATTATTCTCAAAGGCTTGCATTGGCTCCAATAACATTTATTTGCCTTACTTCCTGACAGTGAATACTTTAAAATGAGGTTGTAAATGGTGTACCTCAAAGGTTTTCATTTTTGTGTATCATGTTGAAGGCCTATTTTCTCAAACAGCCTTAAAAGTAATGCATAAATTTTTGATAAAATGCTCTGCTTTACTGTAAGCCAGAACTCTTTTTAAATGGGCATGTGTTCTCTGGTGGCTTTACGACTGATCTGGTAATCATACAAACCAAACATATCATTCTATTCAGAAAAATCAACTGCATTACTTGTTTCTTTGTTTTTTCTCTGACTAGCAACTTATGGATTTTGCTTAACACCACAGTAAATAAGACTTGCAGATCTAGATATTCCAGGCTGTAACCAGCAATTTCAAAGGATTTTTATTTGAAAAAGTGGACTTTTTTACAACAGTAGTAAAGAATCTAAACCAATTTGTTCCTAATCGAAAGGGTGGTTTGGACAGACCCCTAGACCTGAACTCTTCCCTGCCTACAGGCTGCTGTTTGTTACATGATGTATGAGTGATCCCTGTCAAAGATCAGTCTTGAATCTTTAACCCAAGGCAGCAGTCTGAATAGACTTATTGAAACAATTCTCAAAAGTCAGTGCAAATAACAATCCATTACCAGGTACCAAAGTGAGAGAGACAAAAAGCCTAAGAAAAGGAAGACATTACCGAATATTATCTAGCATCCAATCAGCATTTTAAAAAAACTCTTTATATTTGTTTTAAACAGCAGAAAATATTCACTTTGCAATCAATGTCAGTTAACACACACTGATTTGATCCATTACTAGCATTTGGTCACTGTCTTCCTTGCCACCATGCCAAGGGGCTTGGGAAATGACCATTGAATGAATACCCCAGTGGTATGGATGGCCATTTCTTTGTACATCATGGTCAACACCATTAGGAATGTAAGTTTGTGAAAGTTTCTCACTATGAGATAAACTCTCAGTCTGACTTGAAGTTTGTGCTGAATTGTTGGAAAACTCCTTTCTGTAAACTATGGTCACAAAGATGGAGAGAATAAACATCTCAAAGATAAGTGCAGCGTAGCCAAAGACTGAAAGTAATAAGGAAATTATTAATTAAGCCCTTCTTATGTGTGTGCCTGTTATCAAACCACAGTCATCTCAATATGCATGTTCTAGCACAAATGTTATTCTTAAGATAATCAATTGAACCTAAAAATTTTCTATTTAAAAAAATTAATCTGCTATTCAATACAAACATTACATATAGACAAACAAGAAAACGTAAAAGATAATGCAAACAGCAACATAGTTTTATATAAACTGCTTGACATATATGTCGTACTTAAATAACCAAAACTCACTTGCAGCTCTGTCACTGGCATGAAGTAAATGTGTGCATTCTATGACTCCAGTGATAGCTAATATTCCAAGGATAAGGGGCTGAAGACTGGTAAGAATGAACGCCAACTGTAGAAGCACAAATCTTGCTTTAATTTTGTACTTCTGGCTTATGACTGGGTCCACATTTTTATAGATCAACAATAGACCATAGATAGCAGTTAGTTGGGAGACAAGCTTTATCATGGAATACACAAACTGGACA
Organism: Lingula anatina; assembly: GCF_051362555.1. NCBI lineage: Eukaryota > Metazoa > Brachiopoda > Lingulata > Lingulida > Lingulidae > Lingula > Lingula anatina. The sequence continues at coordinate 14,466,651 of NC_141768.1, forward strand.
GGACCAGCATTTGCCTAAAATGAATAAAAACAAAATGCGTGTAACATAAGGAACTTAAAGAAACAGAACCTGTCAAAACTACAAATTCAATGAGCAAATGATGAATTAACATAAGTCCATACCTAACTTAACATAATTTTCTAAATACATAGCATAATCTTTTAGCCAACATTGATTTCTCATATGAGTCATATTATTTCAAGAGTTAAAGAAAATGCAGTAATTTTGAGCACAATATAGTCCATTTTTTAAATAACTCACTCCATGTTTTATGAATAACATGTTTAAAGAACACAATTCAATTTCTTTTCATTCTAATTAAGACTTTAAGACTTCTGTCTGTTTAAAATAGTGCCATTTCCTATAAAATGTATGTATATTATTGGTGTCATTTATAATCAAACAGCATCCTTACCTGTAGCCGTGTGGTAAAAAGATCATTTGCCCAAAGTACTGCAGCCACAAACACCAACATTGGACAAACAATGATCACCTGTCTCACCAACCATTTGATACAGTTGAATTTACGCCTTATAATGCAGAAAAAAAGAAATAGTGAGTTTTGGTGGAATTTCCTTAACCATCACACCCACTAAGACTCAGATTCAATTGCATTGGTTGAGCATGTCACCACAATTGTGTCTGGATGTGCCAGCTGTGAGTTACAGGTTGAGCTCACTGAATTAGACCCTTATATGTATTGAATATAATATTGCAAAAATGTCAATGTCATTACAATGACATTTGAATATGGGACCACTGTGTTAAGCAAGGTAACCAAATATAAAAACAATGTAGTTTATCAAAATGCTATAAAAACAGATCTTAAGACACATGCATTTGCAATAAATCAACAAAACCATTCCTAACTTAAAAATCCTGGCCTTATAACTTAAATAATATTAAAATAAATCGGTTACAAAGTAATGGCAGAAAACAGTGGTTGTAAATTTTTCTAACACAAATCCAAATACTATATCCAGTTTCCTTGATCTATAGTGGTTCATAATCCGAGTGGACATGACAAATCACTGTGGGAAAAATAACAATTGTTCAATCTTTAAACAGCTTCTCTTCAAGCATCTGTCGAACAGTTATCTAGTGTGCAGGGCTACTGTGCTGTTAACTCTAAATTACAATCTTTGTGTGAAATGAAAAAGTTGCCTAAAGATGAAGCACATCATCAATTTACTCCTACGTTTCGATCACTCTAGTTAATTTCATCAAAGATGATATTTCTCACAACATCTTGTTTGAAATTTTAAAAAATAAGACAGACTATTTTGTCAAAATTCAGTATGTACCTGTCTAGTTCTATTGTTGGCAAGCAGAAGCAGCAGCAGCAACATGGAGGACTTCGTAATGGAACAGGTTTGCCTGCAAATGCTTCTATCAACTGAACTTGTCCCCCATGATAATCCACAATAACATGTAGAAAATTGAACAAACACAGGGCAAGGTAACTGAAAATATAAACAATTATTTCATAATTTATGCTATTACAAAATATCTGAATGAATTTCAGGTAGTTATTTACTGTACAATAGTTTATGTGTCTACCACTGTGAGTTTCAGAGGACACTGGAGGCAGAGCTGGGTTAGCAAGCTCAAAGGCATCACTATTTTCAAATGCACACAAAAAATGTTTTGACAGAGAGTTATGCAGGTAGTCCTTATTATTGTTTATTCAAGAAAAGCTGAGAAAATGAACAATTATGTATGTGTGTGTAAGGGTAATTGTGATGGGGTTGACCTGTCACAAAAAAATGCCTCCAAAGAATATCATTACTTGTGTGCATTCGCAATTTCAATGCCATCCAGAAAGGAATTAGCAACTGACTACAATTTTTGCCTGTAGTTGTAAATAGTGATGCTTTAGAGCAAAGAAGCCTTGGAGAGATGTGAATATAGTAGTAGATATGGGTTTCCAGTGTCCTCTTAACCTGAGGGTGATGTTCTTTTCATTCACAAGAGCTCATTTGGCTTTTGGATAAAAAAAACAAACATTTTATTCACCCAAGCTTTACTAAATATAACAAGTACAGACAATAAGGGACCATTCCCAGAGATATTTGGATCGATCTATCTCCCCTATCTCTTAACCTGAGGGTGATGTTCTTTTCATTCACAAGAGCTCATTTGGCTTTTGGATAAAAAAAACAAACATTTTATTCACCCAAGCTTTACTAAATATAACAAGTACAGACAATAAGGGACCATTCCCACAGATATTTGGATCGATCTTTCTCCTCCGGTGAGTCTCATGTAATTGCTATCAACTTAACCGGCTTAAATGTCTGTCATGCCTACTAAAGCTGTTAAGGGGTAATTATCTTTACCCCTAGCTGATTCAGTAGGCGTGACAGACATTTAAGCTGGTTAGTTGATAGCAATTAAGTGAGACTCCCCAGGGAGTTAGACCAATCCAGATGGATCGATCTAGGCATAGGAACCCAGTCTAACATCTTTTGGTATATAATTCATTTATGATAAACCTTATGTTGTTATTAGAAAGGGTTCAATGCATACTCTGAAGAAATTAATTTTAAAAAAGCTAGGGTATTACAGAAATGAGATGTGCTCATTCTTGCTTTATTTTATCTAAGCTAAATGGTCAAATAAAGTGAACCAAATAAAAAATTTGGACCAAGCTAAGAAAAGTTCAATAAAAACTTGAAAGTCAAACTTCACTTTAATATAAAATGTATACACTAAATTTAAAGTGCTATGCTTACTTACCATGAAGCCACTAGATCAACTAATGTGTTAGCTCTTGGAGCCATTGCACCAGAAAGTGATGTGACAGAAGTAATCTGTAAATCCAAATAGTAAAATGTATTGGAGCAAACATGGCATATGCTAAAAATCTTGAGGGCTAGGTATAAAGATGTCTAGGTTAAAGATTAAATGGAATGATAAATGAACAAAAATAGTTCTGTCTGAATTTAGAGACATATTTACATAAGCAAAAGTGCAACATCATGGGTATTTTAACATGTACACCAACATATCAAACTCAACTATACTTATAAAGTGCTCTTTAAGGTGTGTCCTGCATTATAGGAAAAAAATGTATTTAGTGGAAATTTAAAAAAAAAACATGCTGAAGGACACATGGATAACAGGTCATTCAGAAGAATAAAAAAGTGAGCTTGAAAATGAGGCATTTAGCGGTTACAAGACATCTAGCAACAGGACATCCTGAGTTTCAGAAACTACAGTATGGAAAACTTTGTGACAAATGGAGTTTACAACAGATCTATGTCAGTGGTGGTACACACTGTAGAATCATAATCTGTACCATAAGTGCTCTGAAACTTAGGGTGTAAAGGAATAACAACTTACCCCATATAGTGCACGTATGATAAGAATTCTTGTTCTTAGTTTAGAGTTTTGTATGCGTTTATACAAGAACACCAAATCAAGAACAGCCATTATCACAGTTATCAAACAAACAATAGAACAGGCTACCAGCAGTATTATGGCAAAAGTAGGAATCTCTGGAAAAAATTATTGTGATTCAGAATTTTCTATACAACTTTATTACTATGTATATATCTATCACAATGACATAAGCCTCAGCTGCAAGGTAGCAGGAATACCTAATACTTGTACTTCTACTGACATATGGAAAAAGTTGACAATCAGAAAAATATAAGACAATTAACCATATAATGACAGTTGATCATGATACATGTGCCATACCTTGCTTGACAATATGGTTATGTATAACTGGAATTCATTGATGTTTATCATGCAATTACTATATAACAGGCCCACATTAAGGCAGGCCTGCTTATCCTCTTTGAAATTACTGGTTACAAGCCTGTATAATTCATATTACTTGTATTTAATCTGCTGGGCTTATAACTTAAGTGTGCATGTATACAAGGAGTTATAACAGAGTTATAACTCTTTGAAGTATACACATGTTATTAAAGACAATAATATGTTGTTGGCATGTCCCTAGCTTATGTAATGAACCAGTACCTTGGAACAGTTCCCATACATGTGGTATATGGTCCATACAATCCAGTACATCTGTCTGAAAAAAAGAGATAAATCATCTTTTATTAGTGTTGACATGCTATATTATGGTACTCAATGTGCAATTTACTGTAATATTAAGAGGGGTTTCTACATTATATTGTTAAGTAAAATGTTATATCTTTGAAATATATTTTCAAAAAATCACAGAAAAGGAGTGCAATAATTCCATTTGGTACTGGAGATCACTACCAATCATCAGGCAGTATAAATCTAAAAAATATGTTATGCAAAAGACATGCACTGGACATGAACTGAATTTATACATCCCGATTACAATTACTTTTTCAACATACTAGTACCTTGTTTATCATGGCATCAGTATTGTCAAAATTTGATATGTTACTCTTCAGAAAGCTAATAGTTGTTGACGACTCCATGTTGTAATATGGAGTATGCACCTCCACCAGCATCTATCACGTCTTCTTCAATGAATATTTCATGCAGTCCCAGTTTAATGATGGGTGAATGAAAGGTATGACTGGCTATAAATACTACTCATCTTAATATTCAACAGGGAGTCCTCTCTATTGACCTCATTACTAATTCAGGATAACACTGATTAATTCAGCTGATGCAATTGAAGTCTTAATCTTATGATTGCATACCGCATCCGTTGAGTACATATCCACATACACCATTTAGGAAAACAGATAATTTTCTATTCTCAAGTATCACAGACACTATGAAAATGAATTTATCTGAATAATTCTTGTGTTTTTTATATGTAGAACTTAATTAATTTATCTTTTGGCATAAGAACATTTTGCATTAATTTAAATGCATACACACTTGTACATCACTGTAATATCTAAAAGAAAGACATTTGTACTACGATCCACTACAGCAGATCTGTATAAATCATACAAAAATCTTTAAAAATCAAATAATTGCTTAATAAATTAATGCAAGTGTTTCAATGTTCAATCATTGAACACAAGTTTAATAATTTGTTTAACTACTTTCAAAATTCTTATCAAACCAAAATATATACAAAGACAACATAATATATATCTCAATTCAACAACAATAAATCTGCACTTAAAGAATGTCTCTCAAAACCTTAAGAGTTTTAATGAATTCAAAGTATTTCAAATGTATTTTGTACATTGATTTATTTACTGTACAATTTTTTTCATCTAATCAACTAATCACAGATGGTTCTTTCAGAAATGGTTTCAGAAATGGGAAACATTGGAGTAACATGCCCACTCCTGACCTAAAATGAAATGTTCTATTAAATCAAATTTGATATAGCCATGTTGCATTTTATTATTTATAATGTATAAGTATTAATTCACAATTTAGAAAAAGGAACTTCTTCAGCACTGATAAGCACACGTAACTTAAGTAAAAAGACAAGTTGCATTAAACTATCCAAGTCATTGCTTGTCAAAAAAAAAAAATCAGTTTCAATGGAGATTTATACTTTTTACATACTTGGTATTTAAAAACATTTTAAATAATTCAGATATGACACATGCACTTAAAAGTTTAATTACATTTCACATTTCACATCAGTCTTTGAACATATGCCAATTCAATTGAGAAAATAAAACTTAATTCATGCAAAGTAATTGATCTATTTATGCAGGCAAATTTGGAACAGACAACCATCATTTTTCATTACTGCATTATCAAAATAAGTATATGAATTGATAAACATGCAGGCAATCTTTACTAACCAAAGCTCATGAATCACCCTGATGAATGATTTTATGATGCTGCCACCTACAGTATTGTAACTTAAAACTTCTAATTATTCTTTAAAATATCACAGGCCTCCCAACCACTTGGAGCACCAAAATATGGGAAATATTGGTATTTTTGACCCAATCAAAAAGAAAAAAAAATAGAAATTCCAAGACAAATTCAGAAATACCTCTCGTTTTTTTTTTTTTTTTAGTATGAAGGTGACCATAACTTTCAGTTGTAGCATTAAGAATGAAGTTTCATTTATTATGTAGTCTAAGATACAAATTCAAAAAAATTCCTAACAGAATGGCATCAACTGACCTTGACTGAAAAAATTGGAAAAAAAGGAATAACAAAAACCTTGCTCAAATATGGGAATCTTTATTGAATTCCTATTAAAATAAAACATTGGAACAAGGACCCACCAAACAACTGGAATTATAGAATCACTGGGCGGACTGACATCATGCAAGCCTCCATGCCCACTACAAGCTTTTTTCTTCAGTATAAATATACAAGCACATGCTAGCAAAATACTGCCAAAAATGAAGCAAACAAAAAAAGCAACAAAATTCTTACCTTCAACTTTACAAATCAAAATTAAGCTGTAAAGAACAAAATATTAATGAAAAGTTCATTAACAACCTTTAACTCTCCGTTTTTGAACATATAAATCTATCATATGCTTATAATATAATAATACAGTGTGTTACTAATTGTCCTTTACTCTGAAGTGTTTGTATACGTATTATCTTTAGAAAAAAAATGTAAAACATTTGTTTTGACAGTAAAACTTTTTACATTAACATGATAATAAACAAACAGCAGCTGTATCACATCCAATTCAAAAGAAATTGATTATAAAATCAATAAAATATTTCATAACATTTAAATCAACCCATTTAATCTGAAATAACGCGACAGCATCTAAACCACGATAGGCACCATTTTATATAGTAATCAACACAAATACAGTTGACCTAGTATAAACAATGCTAAACTAATATAATGTCCTATATTTTGACCTTGATCTTAATCTGTATTGTACACACTCCAGATAGCTATAAATTCACTCACAAATGTCCTACTTTTTGACCCTTTTTTGTACAGCTATCAGTGAATGTGACTAATAAACATGCCCACCACCTATAGGTCCAACAATTTTAGCAGATTATCAATCACAGACAGAGAGATCCCAAATCTAGTACTCCTATCACAATTTTACTAAATATTGAGTGGTGAAGGGGTTATGATGACAATGCTTTTTTCACTTTAGTCAATTTCATCTAATCCAAATGGTGGTGACTTAGGGTCCTGATACGTTCTACACTTTATAATCCTAGTTCACATTGCACTAATCATGACTAATGTCCCTATATAAGCATTTACCAATGTTATATATATGCAGAGCCAGGTTCTACTGACAAAGTTCCAAAATCATTTATGACAGCGTTATCAAATTCAACTTTTTCACCACCACCTCCATTTTTCCTTACAATAGTAGTGTCGGTGGTTCCATATCCCTCCCGCTCCTTTACAAGGCCAACAGTGGACAATCTGTGTGGAACATGCTTTCTGGCAACCTCATCATCTTCCTCTTCTTCATCTGTCTGCTTCAAGTTGTCCTCCAGTTTCTGCAACTTCTTGCGATAGATGAAGCGAGCTACCAAACTCAGTAGGAACATCTCAAATGTGATGAGCATGTGGTCTAAAACTGAGAGATAAAAACATTTGTCTCAAAACACATAATTCTTCTTCATATATTTGTGTGAACAAGGAGGCACACTTAAAAACAGAGACTTACTGTGAAACTAACCACTTCAAAATTAGCCTGCAGTGAGATATGTAGGCATACATGTGCACAATAAACTCCAAACATTGCTGAAGCAAGGGTAAAATGTAGCAAAATACTTTTTAAAAGTTAAAAAATATAGCATTTAACAGTCTACTTACACTGTGCTCTTGAACTGGATGGCATCAGGGAGGTGCAAGGAATGACTTTAACAGTGGCCAGCAGTGTGGTGACAGTGTTTTGAAGGTGGGCCACAACAAGAACTATCTGTAGCAATATAAACTTAGGCTGAATACTGTAATGTTTTAGTGGGAGTTTGGAGACACGGTATAGTAAGAGCAAACCATACATAGCTGTTATAGTGCTCACAACTTTAATTGCAGTCAAATATGCATAGGCAGACCTGGGATTCCCCTAAAAGAAAAAAAATATATTAATCAAAAGTCATTTAAGATTTTCAGATGTATATAGAAAAACCAAAGAATAATGTATATTATAAAAAATGATTGAGGGTCTATTGTAATTGACTAAACATGCAAAATAAATTGGGGGGGGGGGGGGGGGGGGGGTTTGTATTTATATTGATGGGAAGAATGTGTTAGGTGTGACAAACAATGTGTAAGTCGTGATTACTTTTTGAGGCAGTGTTATGGATGTGGCAATACATTATTTTTGAACAATTCTTTGTTGTAACATTGTAAACATACTTACAAAATCTCTTGTATAAAGTCCATCTGCCCAAAACACAGCAGACAAGAATGCTACTATAGGGCTCACTATTATAATCTGATGAACTAGTCTTTTGATGAAAAGCAAATTTTTTCTGAAAAGAAACATGTTTTTGAAACATCTAAATAAACACTTAAATATTAACATAATTTTCATACTTTTTTGTTATATAATTTTAAAAAACTGATAATTTGAAGTGGATTTTAAACAGTGATTCTACTTCAACATAATTACATCAACAGGTGTTATTCTTAAATGACAATAAAAAGATAAAAAAATAGGGGTGTGCAAAAAGTATCAGTGTTACTTACATTGTAAGTTTAATGTTTGGAAGACAGAAACAACAGCAACAACATGGAGGACTTCTGAGAGCAATGGAATACTGGGATAACTGCTGAATCATGTTTTCATTGTCACCATAGTAGTTGATCATCAGATGAAGAAAAGCATAGATACAAATGGAGAGGTAGCTGAAATTAAAATACAGAAAAGGAAATTTCTACTCATAAACAGACTGCATTGCATATGGTGTATGCTGACCTAATGTTACACAAAATTACATTCTGAATACCTCACATTTTGTTAATGGCCCCTTATCTTTATCAAAAAGAAGAGAAATCTGATGATTCATTTTACAATATCTCATTATTTAATATGCAGAGAGTGAGAATACAGGAATAAGAAGCAAGGAAGAGGGATACTCACATAGTAGACACCAAAGTAGCCAAGGTACTGGCCCTGGGAACACATATTCCCATCATGGAAGTAAAGCTAAATACCTATAGGAACAAAGAACACAATAATTGAATTACAATTCTTTGAAAACATAGAATACACACCGACTTTGGCAGAAAAATACCCAGTCCAAATAAGACTGCAGTATTTCAGACATTCTGGTTAGAGTAAATAGCAACATGTTTACAACAGCAACTGAATAAAGTCAACAAAACTTGGAATTTTCAATTTCTTCAGAAATGATATCAGTATTTTAAGTCAGATTTCTAGAAATACTAGTGTGCTTATTCCTCAATTAAATATGACTCACCGGATACAGGCCCAACAGAAGTATTGTTTTCTGTCTTCTTGTCCAGTCCATTATATTGTTCCTGATATACATTATTTCAACCAAGTATAAGATCACTGTGATCATGGTCAAGAATCCACAAATACTGATCAATACAATGCCTCCAACATCTAATCCTGACATAATAAATAAAAGAAATAAAGGGATAAAAGATTTCTGTAAAAAAATAAATATACATTGTATAGTGTAAAAATATAAGACAATTAAAGAACTTTTGGTCACAAATACATTGTACATTATAATTTTAAAATTCACACTACAAAAATAAATTTCAAAAACGCTCTTTTCTTATTAAAATATAATTTTCCTTATTTTATGTGATTGTGATTTCTGTTGTAAATTAATCCCTTACAAATATCCCAACATAAATTTATAATTTTTATTTACCCTGGAAATACTCCCAGGAATGAGGGATATCATCAGAGCAGTTCACAGTATCCATTTCTGCTTACACCTGAAAAAAAAATTGGGGGGGGGGGGGGGGGGTTTAAATGAAAAACGTGTACAATCATGACCTAAAGTAAGAAACATTTGTGTTACATAATTTCAAAGTTACAAATAATATGTAATTGAAGTTGCCTCATAAAACTGTAGTTTATGAGAGCATTCACATCCAGAAGAGCCAAGGTCTAGCAAGGCCGAGACCTAAATATGGCGGACCTATATGAAAGGAAGACCGTGTAATCCTTTAATAGTCTCTCAATGACATTCATTGACATTTATTGAGAGAATATTAAAGGATTATGCAGTTTTCCTTTCATGTAGGTCTGCCATATTTAGGTCTCGGCCTTGATAGACCTCAGCTCTTCTTAATGTGAATGCTCTCTATGAGTCTGTCAATACCTGCACTTCTTTGCTAAACTGTCAGACTGAAATAATGACCTCCTCTTTTTAAACTCAAGTCTATACCTACTGCATTCTGCTCATTTGCAAAATTGACACCCACATGTTTGATATCTGCTGATAAATAAAATCATGACCTAGAAGTACTGTACCTACTTATACAGTATGCATACACAATTGAAACTACTGATAATATGTCAACAAATATATATCCGATATGCCCCACACTGATCGCATAACTTAAAAATAAAGCTCAAAGATAAATAAATAATCTTAAAGTGTCACCAGTCTGGAGAAAGAAAAATGCTATGGGGCACATCATTTAATGGAGACAGCACAAGTAATTATTTGATCTACATAATCGTATTCATGCAGTTAATTTTTCCTCTTGATATCATTTAAAATAACTTGAATGAATGTATTATTAAAAAGAACCTGCTTATCAAAAACATTTTCTTCTGAGTTTTTGAACATAAATATTTTAAAATGGACATTTAATTATCTTACAGTACATGTTGATGTGCCCTACCAAAATGTGTATATTGCCAAAATAAGTGCTGGTACTAGTACTGGTACATCTCAGATGTGTACTACCGGTAGTATTCTACTGATATACCTGGGAATCACACATTCATCAAGCAAAGCACTGCATCTAAACAGCACATTAAACAAGATAAAAATATCAATAATTTAAAATACAAAGAAAAAGGAAATGTCATAGGACAGGTTACTTTCCAGCTGGTGACTCCCTTTCTTCACGACCCCCCCCCCTCTCCCCACTGAAAAAAATTAGCATGCACACAAACATGATCCATACCATACACCAATGATTATATGTACACCATTCAACAAAAACTGAAATAAATTAAAACTGATTGTAATTTGTATGCATTTGAATATGTGTTATTTTTCTACCTGTTTCTGTTGGTCTGACTCAGAGCCAGCGTGCGTATCACCTCTGTGGTTCCAACCCGTAAATTTACGGTACCACTTTGGTCAGTCAAACTTGTTTCAGTCAAGTTTTAAACTTGAGCAAAGTTACCGCTGTCGACTGTACCGAAGGCAGTTTCCAAATTCAAACTTTGCAAATGATAAGGTACTGCATTATTTAACTACTTTTATACAAACAAAATCACTATGTGAGGTGAGGCCTAAAATAAAACTCTGTTGACAGGCCAGAGTTATGTACTTGACCCCTGACCTTACAACGTGCTTTGAGTAGCACGTGGTATTGTAAACACCGTATTGTGTTCGTATGGAACGCCATCCACGCAAAAAATCAGACTTGCAATTTAATAGCCAAATGGCATTCTAACAGCCTACAAGAAATTTAACAGTGGTCAAAATAATCTAATAGCCAACCCATAAAATTTAACAGTGATAAAAAATCTAATAGCCAAATCATAAAATTTAACAGCGTTAAAAAATCTTACAGCCAGCCCGGGAGCCAGCGGTCTGCCGCTAGGTGGCTTTTAACCAAACCGGAAGTTGTAGAATTTGAATTGCGTACATTTTTTTTAGATTTATAGGGTGTCAGAAACGGTGGAATATCTCGACTACTAAGGGTATGGGAGTTTTGTTATGTATACTGTCATTTAAAAAATAAATTTCAAATGATGTGAGATGCTCCTTGAGTTGATCTAAACCCTATTTTGTGTATAAATGCGAGATTGAAATCGAAAATTTACAAAAGTTATAACGGAAGTTCAACTTTAACTCTAAAGCTTGCATTCTTAGAGAACAGGTTCCAATTTTGAATTACCAGTAAGTTGAGGCAAATTTATTCAGCTTTCTGTCAATGTAAGCATGTAAGGAACTTTAACGTTATCCAGGAATGGCACAAATCAATTCACACCCATGTATGCAAAAAAAATCGTACTTGCAACAACCGTAAGGCAGCCTCGTTTTGACTTAGTACATTCTTGTTGTAATCTAACCTCGTTTTGAATTCCCCACCCGCACAATATTGTCTATATAGAGAAGAGAAGCTTGCACAAGAAGAATGGAGGAAATATGAAAATACAAACATTTCTTTTTTTTTTGTAAATAAACATTTATCTATTACATGAGGCCACCTGCTGCCAGTTTCTTTTTATTGAAATAATAATAAAAACAAAACAAACAAGACTTTTTTATCAATTTAATTTGCTTTTTTTTTGTTACATATGAACCACTATATAACATTCAAAACACAATATCATCAACAAAAATATCAATATTGTGAAAGCCAACAGGGATTAAAGCTGATGCAAATATACATGTATATTTGTGGCAAAAATTATTTTTTACTTTATTAATTTACCTGGGATCAGAAATTTATTTCACTGATACCAGTTAGTCCTGCACCAGTCTATATTTTCATTTGAATTTATTTCTGTAAGTGTCATAGTGGTGATTTCACAGCCAAACTTCATTTAAAAACTTTCACATTTAATGATGTTACATGAATCTGTTAATGTATTTTATTCATTAGAAAGAACTGTAACCAAGTTTTAAAAGAATGTTTTCAGTTTATAAAAGGATTAAATAGCTTTATTTATGGCTTCATGATAGCTGCTTGAGCTTCTGTCATAATTGCCAAGGAATGGCAAAATGATTAATCCTGGTCCCTTTCATGTTCTTCAAGCCTAGAAAAATATTAGATTAAAACATTTAAAAGATTTAAAAACTAACATTCAAAAACACTTTTCTAACTGCATATATATTACACACACACACAACAACAACACACACTAAAATCAGTATAAATAATAAAGCACAATCTTGATAATAGGGAAGCTGGTATCAACTGAATTATCTAAAACAGTACTCTAAAAGTGTATCAATATTGATCAATGAGCTCATCATCAAGAGCTGAGCAGTGGCAAACATGCTAATCTTCAAATCAATTAAATTCCCATTTAAATGAAGCTCTGAAGTCTACAAACTACAGTGTTCACAACTATAATACACTAATTATTGTACTGGTACACAATATTTATAAGTTAAAACAAAGGAGGAATTTTGTTAATATAATGTTCTTTTTTTCATGAAACATTTTTCCCTCACATACTTATAACCTATGTGTTTGTGTGTGTGGGAGATTTTAAACAAAAATAAACTGTTCCTTCTAACAAAAATTTGCCTATGATGGCTATCACAATTTGAAAACATATACACAATGTTATAGCACTTGGCATTTTATGATGCACAGTATGCACGTATGTATTGCAAATGGTCAACAAATGGGGGTAAAAATGTAATAAAACTTATTTTGACTAACAAGTTTTCCCCCATATTGATATCGTACTGTACATTTGTACCCTGCCAAAGGGGCAAACATGTTAAAAGTCAAAATTTGTTATTCATATTTTTAAAAAGATGCTTGTGGTTGGTTTTCAATTTTGTATCTTTCACAACTATAATTTACAAGCATGTGTGGCCCCACACTCATACCATGCACACACATGCAGGGCAGATAACACTGCTTTTCACTGACATCAACATCCAACAACTATAAATCGACTTTCCCACACCTTGGACTTGGACCACAAGGAAAACACATGGGTAAATGTCCTAGCTAAGCTTTCTCTTGGGCATGATATATTATTCACTTTATGATAAAATAAAAAAATATGTTCAAGTGATATATACCAACAAATTGATATGAAAAGCTACTCACTACTTGGCAATGTACATGTATATTCAGCTTTGTAACACTGACATCTTAATTGTTATAATTGTTTTTTGGGCATTCTTGTACATGATAATAATAAATAACTGATAAATATTTTTTATCAGTTTATACAAGTTTCACTCCTTTTTCATGGAAATTTCAAAATATTACTTTATTTTTGTTTTGTTTTTTTTCATCTTACTTAAATCAAAATGCAAAGAAATAGCATGAAAAGGAATATGCAGAATATCTAAAAAATGGCTTTCATATCCTCAAATTCAAAAGTGACCTATCCCCCTCTCATTATATATCTATCTATACAGAATCAAGTATACTACATGTCATTTTGCGAGCCATTTCTATTAATAAACATCAAAGCACAAAAAAAAAAGCATAAGAAGGCAAATACTCAATATTTTATTGTGACATTCATACAAGACATGAGGCAAGACTGCCCCCACATTCACTCTACTGTGATCGCCCCAACCACATACACTGTCATTTCATGAAGTATTTAATCTAGTTAACTTCAAAACACAAAAAAATTGCATGAAAATGCAAAAATTCAATATTTAACTTCGACATTCATTCAAGATGTAACACAAGACTGCCCATGTAGTTACACTGAACATTGCAAAATATACTACCTGTCGGAAATGTAGAAAATCAATAAGTTACAGGTTAGGTTCCTACCTAAATTTTTTACCTGTTCAAAATCAAATGTCAAACTATTTAAAAAACTGAACAGATAAAGAAAAATCACTGTTATCTGCATTTGGCACAATTCAAAAGAACGTGTTTACAATTGGGTTCTGTGTGCCGCCATTTTGGAACACGACAGTAACTTGACAGAAGATTCAGTGAAACCGATACTTAAACACTACTTTGGTATATAAAACATAGGTTGAGAATATACTTTATCGTTCTGTCAAGTGCATTAGTAAAATTATCAACATATCAGCGTATAAACGCCTGTTCATCTTACCTGTCTCTATGCCTGCTTCTCCCGCCATATCTGGGTAGGCCGCCGCTTCAGGTTTTGAAAACGAGGCCAAATCTAAAGTTCTCCAAAATAACCGTCATATGAGCCGGTGGCTCCCGGGCTGAGCCAACTCATAATCTTACAGCCAACTTCTCAAAACAGGCAAGTCAGCATCTAACGCTAGAGGTCACTGCTGTCACGGGTCTATCCGTGGACGGCGCGTAAAGTGATGACGTCATCTGGAGCCTGAGAGATGTTGTTCAACATCCACATAACGTGGATGGAAGGTCGAATCAGAACTAATATGAAAGAGTATTTTGCCACCGGAATCCATGGAGTTCCTTCTCGAAAGATGCACAAGAAAACGGTGTTCAGTTTCAAACCCCCGCACTAAGTAATGCAAGGTTACATCGCGTAGGGTAAAACATGGCGGTGCCTAGGACGCATTGTCCTATCATAGGTCACAACTGGACGTAATCTGCATATGCATGAATCAAAACTGTGACCTAATTTCACCTAATGCATAATCTGGGTCACTAGTCTCACGTTTTACTACGATGGTAATACAAGTCCAACGTTCATCGCATTACAATCACCGATGGGATGACAGTGAACGTTCTATTTAAAATGATTCTTTTAGAAACATATATTTATAAGTGATTTAATATGTAGAACAAGATAAAACAAACGCTTTGTTGAAAAGATTTTTATTATAAATTAAAAATATGGTAAAGGGACCAAAACAATGGGGAAATAATTCTATGTATACTGAGGTGCGGTGGCCCACAAGTGCACTCCAAATTCCAAACGACACTCCCAATTCTAAACCTCACACCGAATACTTAAACTTCACTCTCAATTCTTAAACCTCACTCCGAATTCGTAAACCTCACTCCGAATTCAAAAAGCTCACTCCCAATTCCACTATGCCAATTCTCATCAAAGTTCTCTTCGTAAAGCTCACTCCCATGCAATTCCACTATGCCTATTCTCATCAAAGTTCTCTTCGAGAAATCTTATGAAACGGTAATTCGTCTGGGACAAATAATTTTTTTTTAGCTGGGCGCTTCCAGTGAAAGGTTCTAGAAAGTTTTAGCAAACAGTGCGAATTGTGTTACATTTTGGTTTGCGTGATACATACCTTACGAAAATAAACCAACAGTTTACGTCACAAGGTCAGTTGACTTCTCCAGCTATTTTCAGTATTTTTCACAATTACACACACACACATACACACACTCTCTCTCGCCAGGGACACAAATTGGGGGCAAGAAGCAATTTACAGGTTTACCATTATAGATAAAAGGACAAATTAAGTGACACTGCTCCCAATTTTCTCAACATAGGATTGATACTACTAATAATCCATACATGTCAGGGGTGGATCCAGGATTATTTGAAGGGGGATCTGTTTTTTTTTTTTTTTTTTGGAATGACAGGCTGCACATGCAGAGCTGCCCCCCCCCCCCTTATAGGGCGAACAGTGCTATTTGGTATGTTTTAGAACTATTATTCAAAATTCTAATTTTAACATTGGTGTGATTTTTTTTTACAGAATTCAAAAGGGGGGTCAAGACCCCCCTCACACGCCTCCCCCCCCCCATCCACCACTGCATGTTATTCATTCGAAATCGATTAATAAAGTGTAATTAATCTGATTAATTTCAATTATTAGATTATCTATGATCTTAGATGAATATTTCAGCTGCAAAAGAGTGAGGGGCTACTAATTACTATTATCAAGTATACTCGGTTATATAACAGGTACGTATGATAATACGGATTGTTTTGCCCATTTATAAATAATATAAGCCAATGTCGACACCCTGAAACATGTTATCTGTATTACACATTCATTTCAAAATAGTCATGTGAAAATGCTTGAAGTTGTCACGTTTATTTACATACATGAAGTGCATAAATCTGTTCCTTCCAACGCTGTTTCAACTCGTAATTCTGTTCTCATATTCATAATACATGTATAATTCCTTAAAACGACACACACAAGAAAACACGTAAACATAATATATTTTAATTGTGACTTGCTGTTAAGTACATGTATGTTTATCCCTATTTTCTTCATTTCTTCTATTTCCTTGAGCTTAAAAGGATCATACGTCTACGTCATCATTTTGTGAATGGGAATACAGCGCACCAAGTAGTATGAAAAATAACTAGTTTTCACACGAAGTCCTCTATTGGCAAAATCCCCTAGCCCATCTTAGAATATTACTTCCGACTTTATACGGCAGTGAACGGCGTTAAAATACGAATTCGGAGTGAGGTTTACGAATTCGGAGTGAGCTTTTTCAATTCGGAGTGGGGTTTACGAATTCGGCGTGAGGTTTACGAATTCGGAGTGAGCTTTTTTAATTCGGAGTGAGGTTTACGAATTCGGAGTGGGGTTTACGAATTCGGAGTGAGGTTTGCGAATTCGGAGTGAGCTTTTTCAATTCGGAGTGAGGTTTGCGAATTCGGAGTGGGGTTTACGAATTCGGCGTGGGGTTTAAGAATTGAGAGTGAAGTTTAAGTATTCGGTGTGAGGTTTAGAATTGGGAGTGTCGTTTGGAATTTGGAGTGCACTTGTGGGCTGAGGCTTTTTTGCTCTTACATTTTCACGCTAAATTCATTCCAGATTAATATCAAAACCACATAAAATATTCAATTAGGACAAACATATGCGTACTTGGGAGTTTATCTTTATGTTACATGTTCATATACAGAAAAGAGAATATATTACAAGCACTGGGAATTACATTCATATTTAAATGACGTCATCACTTTACGCGCCGTCCACGGATAGACCCGTGACAGCAGTGACCTCTAGCGTTAGATGCTGACTTGCCTGTTTTGAGAAGTTGGCTGTAAGATTATGAGTTGGCTGTAAGATTTTTTAACGCTGTTAAATTTTATGAGTTGGCTATTAGATTTTTTAACACTGTTAAATTTTATGAGTTGGCTATTAGATTATTTTGACCACTGTTAGATTTCTTGTAGGCTGTTAGAATGTCATTTGGCTATTAAATTGCAAGTCTGATTTTTTGCGTGGATGGCGTTCCATATGTTCGCATATGAACTTTGGCGCGCAGCAAAACTTACTCTCTTCATCTTCTGTAAACTGTGGTGATAGTTTTAGTTACATATTACCAGTGAAAAATAATAATGAACAACATAGCAATCAAACAAAATACAATTCACCTCGAAGCACAAAATGTTGAATAATTTACAATAATATATCCAGAGTATATCTTGACCTAGTTTTTCAAGCTATTTTAGGTCATTGGTGCTTTGTAAACACATGCACTTGTATCATGGCAGGCGTAGGTTGGAAAGTTTGGAGAAAGTTGCGGATAATTAAGTCAGTTGCATTTCAAAGTTCTAGGTTTTATTCATCTGATGTATGTATATTTTATTACCTTTGTATCACACAGAAATATGTACCGGTATAGTTAACATAGTATATAAAATTAAGTTAGTATCTGGGTTTTAAATCTTATCAGAAAAACGAGCCGAGTCATCGCAGACAGCAAGCAAGGGGCTGTTGCACGGTTACTTAAGATCCAATTGATTCTCATTTGTAGTATATATTGTGGGTGTGGAATCCAATTACAAATGATTTTAAAGATAATAAATGTTTACTTATTTTATTTATTTATTTTTTTTTTTTTAGTGGAACATACGGCATGGTTTGGTTGGTATGGTAGGCAGGTAAGTATCATGGGTAATTCACAAACCATATAGGATAGACTTTTGTCAGTTGACTTGTTGTATACATGTAGTTAAACAATTTTTGATATTGGTATAAGCATTTTCTCACTCAAAAAAGGCACCAAATGACTTGTTTCTTGTGAACAAACATCCTGTTATTCATGTGGCAGCATTTTCAGCCATGCTGATGATGATGTTATATTTTCAGGACTCCTCTTGTTCGCTTGAACAAAGTCAGTGATGAGACCGGTAAATATTTTTCTGTTCATTGATATAACCAGATGGATATAATATGCACTTGCATGCACCTATATGGGTATGTGAGTTGACACATACACTCACATGCGTGTGCACAAATATGCATATGCATGCACACACGCACACAGATACACACACACACAGAGGATCAGAAAAATATGTCTGGATATTTTGTTCTGTACAATTGCCATGATGTAAACCCATATTTTATGTATTTCTGTAATTTTACTTATAGGCTGTGAGATACTGGCCAAAGCAGAGTTTGCAAATGGTGGGGGTTCTGTCAAGGATAGAGCAGCTTATTTCCTCATTAGGGAAGCGCAAAAAAGTGGTAAGTACACGAAACCATTTTAGCACCTGAATTAATGTTAAGAGAAGCTTGTAATTCTGAAGCCATATATTGAAATCAAGGGATATATGTATCATAATGTGTCCTGTAATTGAAAGTCCAGAGGTTTTTAAATGATTAAAGGTAATGAATTTGTTGAGCCAGTTCTGTTTGTATATTATAAACTTGAAGTCACTTTTTAAAGGTGAGCTGAAGCCTGGAGGAACAGTAGTGGAGGGGACGGCAGGTAACACAGGGATAGGTTTGGCACACCTGTGTCTGGCCATGGGGTACAAGTGTGTAATCTACATGCCCAATACACAGTCACATGTAAGTTTTTTAAAAGCCTCAAACCTGTATGTCTCTTCCATGGATAAAATATAGTTATGTGTTTGTTCGAGGATCATGCATGCTCGCTTGAAAGAGTGGTAGAATTAAGCTTTGCACCTTGGTTTAAGTTTATGGCTTTGATTATCATTTGAAATTGCCATTATTCTAGAAGGGGTTGTATCACAACATTTTTGTCCTTGAAAAGTACTTTGATTTTATTCATTTCATATTTTGTGGTAGTACATACATTGGGTTTCATCATCATTTTGTAAAATACAAAGTTTATGTGTGAGTCTTTTTTTTTTTTTTTTGTTATGTACTCTTACAAATGGCAATAAGTTTCCCTCATTTACATTCAAATAGTCCTTAAAAAGTACTTGAAATAGAGTCTCAAAAGTTATTCTTAATGCTGCTGGATGAATCATGAAGCTGTTGTTGCTACAAGGATGGTTGTTTGATTGCCTTTGTAGTGAGACTAGTCCAAACTGCACAATATTCATTTTTTGGTACAACTAGACCCCATATATATCTTCAATTGAGTACTTAAAGGGTTTGCTTCATGCTGTCAGAATGGCCTGAACGGAACATATTCTCCAGAAAACATGCCCAACTAACGATATCTTTATCCAAATACACAAATTAAAAGCTCATTTTGTAAATTTTTGGCTTTAAAAAACGTCCTATTTGCTCGGCCTGGTAGTTAATGAGCTACGTGGTCACGTGGTCCAATGACGACAATCGAGCCACTAGAGAACAGAGCGTGCTTAGCTGTCAAACTGAGCTGCATTGTCTACCTGTAAGATGACTTCTCTGGCTTCTGATAAAAGTTTATACTCATTCAAATCTCTTACCCGAGGGGTCTAAATCCTCGTGAAGCTGTGTAAAACCATTTCCCGTCTAGTCATTTCTTTAACAAGCATTTCATTATGGTTATCCCAAGTTGTATAAAACACTGCATTTTAATGAGTTAAGGGAAATGTTGATTATTGCATATGAGGTCCATGTTATTTGTGAAATTCAATTTATTTTATTAAACCGCTGACACTCCGTCTTGCATACTTTTATTAAACTGAGGTAAACAATGCCCGTTACCTTTACAAGTCCTATATTAATCATCCATCTAACTGGAACTTCCTTTACCTCTTAATTAGAGGGTTAAATGGCATTCAATTTGTCTTGCTTGTATCGAACGCACTCTCTATCTAAGCTTTACTCCAGTTATCTCAGGTAAAAATCTTACCTGTGCGTTAGTTACAAAACGCAGCTCCCGTAGACCTGGGGGTACTAGATAAAATCTGAACACCAGGTTTATCGAGGAGCTAGAGAAAGAAAGGAAGAATTTTTCCTGCACAACTTCATAGGAATTTTAACACGGACTTGAGCCAGCTTAGACCTCCAAACTAACAGGGTGACATGGGCAATTTTCACAAACAAATCATAAAACTATATTTCAGTTAACCTCCTTTAAAATAAATATACCGTTCTGGGTAAATTAAAATGGTTATTAAATCGCAAGAATATTTTTGACTTAAATGATGATTTTATTATTAATGGAAATTAAGCTACTATATGAGGTACATTTGCTGTGATTACGCTGTCCTTCATGTTTTGCGTAAGTCTACATTTTGCTGTATGTGCTTGTAATCTTTTTAAATATGTGCGTACAATTTTTGCAGGTCTGGTTACCCCCGTGTTATGTGATGAGAGTATTAATTTGGCAATTAGTTCCTTAGCTTATTTGAATAGAATTGCAGTGTAAAATTTTCAACAAGATGTTGGCGAAATAGCCCATTACTCTTTGTAGGTATTTCCCCCGTCAAAGTTTGTCTAAAATTATCTTTCAATCTTTACTCTTTCAAAGACAGTATAAAGTTACCTGACATATTTTCGTGTAAACTTAATGACAAGCCAAGTGTCTCCAGTTCATTCCGTACTCAATTTTACCCAAGCAAATTTTTTTCTTGAGTAGATCTTTATAGCACGGTGTTATAAGCTTACAAATTTGCAAAAAAAAAAAAATTGCGTACTGAAGAAGAATTTGCGTTTCAAGTTATAAAATGATCAATCTTTTAAATTATTTAATATTTCAGATGAAATAATCTTCAGAAACAAATCCTCAAAGCATAAACGAATTAGGATAACGAACCATTTTATTATAGCAGTTCCCATTTTTTCTTTAATATAACGCTCTTTTTCCTGTTTTTCCTCAACACGTTTTCTTCCACGGAAGCTTCAAGATACCCTGAGAGCAATTTCTTTTATTAATGTCGCGACCGTGTTTGAACTTAATTGTTTAAGTATTGATATTTAACGTCATTTACAAATACCAATAAAATAACCCCATGAAATAAAGGAGATATATTGAAAAATATGAAAGCCCACCAAGACGAGTTTCATACCTGTTATTACCTGGCTTGGGAATTGCAGCGGTGCATAATTAACAGGTTTGTTGTAAACGAGCTTTTGGTCAACTACAATGCATTTAAAATGCATCAGCAATCAGTAAGTTTGCCAACTGATGACAGTTAATCTGAAAGACTACCAACTCTTGATATGATCTAAACCACCTGAGGTGACCATGATCTAGAGCATCGCAACTATTGTCACCGAAGTTAGTAAGTAAGTCACGGAAGACCGTCACAGACAAAGAAAGATTGTCAACGAGAGCTGCAATTTTGGTGAATCCCACGGCAACACACCGAGGCATAACGAAAATTCCTCAACTCCGTTCAACACAACTTTCATTAACTTCTCCGTCTGTATGCACCATGGAGCTCAGTTGAGTCTCATAGACCTTTATCGTGATTGTCGTCACAGTACCACGTGACCCAGATCTGTTGCTTCATTTTTGCATATTGAGGTGAGGTTTACTAAAACGCTTTTTTTCTACTAATAGATTGTTTTTATAATCTTTAAATGGCGGGGATCGATTAAAACATACCTCTAGTGTATAGATTGAGTGCTGTATCTTCAAAATTCGAGAAATGGATTTTTACATGAACATTGTCCTTTAAATGATAAAATAACAGATTAGAACACTAGTGGCTGATATGTTAAAGTGCTGTCTAAAGTGGAAATATAGACACTTGTAATTACACTAAAAAAAACCCTATAATATGATGGTATATTTTGAAGAAAAATGAAAGTTGATTTTAGGGACTAAAAATATTGTATATTTTCAGGAAAAAATTGAGTTACTTCAAACTTTAGGAGCAGATGTCAGACCAGTCCCTGCAGTAGCATGGTCAGACCCCAATAATTATAACCACCAGGTAATGTAGTGTGCCCATTTTTGCCATTCATGTGACAATAGAGCGGACATTCTATTCTATTCTATTCTATTACATGATCATGAATTTTGACTCTTACTGGTTGATTGAAGGGCAGTCCAGTCAATTTTATACCGTATTGATCTCCAAACCAGTCAATATTGGTTAGGGATCAGAAGGTATAATTTTTTAAAGAACTTGATGGTCCCACGACTGGTGGAAAGTCTCAGTAAATATATTATTTTGTGA
Source organism: Lingula anatina (assembly GCF_051362555.1). Taxonomy (NCBI): domain Eukaryota; kingdom Metazoa; phylum Brachiopoda; class Lingulata; order Lingulida; family Lingulidae; genus Lingula; species Lingula anatina. The sequence continues at coordinate 14,489,620 of NC_141768.1, forward strand.
TGTGTTTTTAAACCCAAGTTTGAAAGGAAGTGAAAAAGAATGTTTTCATGTTGACAGTTACTGAGTTCAATTTTTCCTAGTTCTCTATGGTTTGTTTACTATCAAAGATGCCATATTGTAGAAAGCAATTATTGACTTTTCCTCTGGACATTTTTTTCCAGACCTTAGAATTTCAATAATGACCACAAGTTAAAGCCTAGGTCATTATCGCATTTCTTGGCTCTCAACGTAATGACCACATGGAAACACCAATAATTACTTTTGTTTGATTCACTGTAAATCAAATTTTTGTTCAGCATTTGTGGCTTTCTATTTGTCCGTCATGGTGGCAGGTTATCACAGATATAAGCTTAATGTCTTTTTGATAGTGTTGCCCATAGCAATTGGCCATTTGAAAAATCTCGCACTGCAATAAATGGTCATCAACACATGAATTTATTACCTTGAAAAAACACTCAATATCTAGATTTATGTCTTGTTTTTCTCAGTTCAAAACACAAAGTTATACCATAACATATCATATCATATCATATTATAGGCTAAACGTTTTGCTGAAAGTTTGGATAATGCTGTGTGGACAAATCAGTTTGACAACACTGCCAACAGATTAGCACACATAGAAACTACAGGACCAGAAATATGGCAGCAGACAGGTAAGATGTGGGCCGTCAGTATACTTGTTAGGTAAGAGTCTGGCACAGATTTGATATTAGGTTTTTGAAACGAAGAGTGAAAATTGAGCCTGTTGAATTGCAATTAAGCCCTTGTGAGACTTTCACCCCCAAGTTAAGAGATTGTATTATGTACTGATATCATAGAATAGCCAGACTGTATTAATTTGGTAAACCGGGAAAATATATTTATACTAATGTGATGCATCCAAGGTGTTTGAGATTAAAATAGCTGTTGCATTAACAACCTCTTTCTTGTGATACCAGTAGGACCCCATTCCCATAGATATTTAGATCTATCTATCCCCCTGGGGAGTCTCACTAGATTTTTGTCAGCTTAACAGGCTTAAATGTCTGTCCCGCCTACTAAAAGCTGTGATGGGGTAATTGACTATGGTGACAGCAATTTTGCCTGAACCCCCAGGGAGTTAGGTCGATCTAGATGGATCGATCTAAATCTCTGGGAATGCAGTCTAAGTTATTCATGTGTGATGGCCTCAAGAGTGATCAAAGTAGGCAACTCAATTAATGCTTTAAATGCAACAAAATTACTTATCTATAGCACAGTTGGTCTTTTGAACTTTCATAATAACTTTTTAAGCATTTACTGTTATCAAACTAATAGGAGATGCACAGAAGATTCAAATCCAATTACCAACAACCTGGTTTTGAATGTAAACCTAATGACACTTGATTACTGTCTGGTTTCTGGAAGCATGCCTCAGATCATGCAGGTGCATTCTTAGTGTACTTTCTACCAGTACATTTACTCAATGCTATTAACTTTTGTTACTTATTGACATTCATTTGGCTGTAACTCATGTTAACAATATACTTTCCTTGTTTCAATTAGTATTGAGTTAGGCATGTAATGAATGATATATTGAAAATATTGTAATATTCGGTCTCTTATTCCATAAATAGCGCTGAAGGTGATCATTTGTCTTCAAAACTGTGTCCACACTTTTCTGGGATATTTATATAGCTAGAGAAATGAGAATGTCTGGGATAATGTTAGCATGTTGTAAATTTACCTAATTTTCTAATACTAAATTATATATATATATATATATATATATATATATATATATATATATATATATATATATATATATATTATGCCACTCAACTGAGAAACTGGCTTAATTTAGATCCCATGAATTTGTGGCATTTGCCTCTAACTGTTTGGCATAATTCTGTACACGTGGGATTTCACAAAAGGAAAGCAAAGCCTATCATAAAAATGAATGATATATTGAAAAAATGAAAATAAAATATATATATATTATGCCACTCAACTGAGAAACTGGCTTAATTTAGATCCCATGAATTTGTGGCATTTGCCTCTAACTGTTTGGCATAATTCTGTACACATGGGATTTCACAAAAGGAAAGCAAAGCCTATCATAAAAAATTATCTGTCTTATTTAACATACATTACCGGCTGATTTAAAACATCTTATGCAAACAGTGATCTGTGACTTAAGCTTGTATTATAAGTTGTATTTATTTACAGTTTGATTATATGATTGATGTATTTTTTTTTTAGATGGTAAAGTGAGTGCTGTGACATTTGGAACTGGTACAGGAGGAACATTAGCAGGTACATAATTAGTAATGACAAAATGTGCTATGTTTCTAGAATCCAGCTCTATATCTTTTTCTTGAAACATGTTATAAAAAAATACAGTTGTGGAAAATGTGTTTTCTAAATATATATTCAAACACACATCCACTTTGCTAAGAGATGCAACAATAGTGTTTTTTGAGGCAAAAAAACATGTACATGCTGGAATTTATTCCTTAAAACACTGTATCTAAATACAACATACTTTTCAACACAACAAGATATGTACATATCTAATATTGTTTTGCTTTAATTGCTGTTTTGATTAAATGTTATTTGCAAGTAATTGGTTATAGTTATATTCAGGAGTTGGGACTTACCTAAAGGAAAAAAACAAAGATATCCAAGTTGTTTTAGCAGATCCACAGGTAAAATACTGGAATAAACTGGGATAAACATTTTTCTATCATTTCTTAGATAGTTGCATGATAATGAACACATCTTTCTCTCTCTGTCTCTCTCTTTTGTGTATGTACATGTACATGCATACTAAACATTACTGATTATACTTACTATCAACCCTTTACAAATTCAACTTTAAGGAAAAATAATAGCTTTATTGATGAACACAGCATCTACTATTTAATCAACCATGTTCACTATTTCAGGGCAGTGTGTTGTACAACTGGTTTAAACATGGTAAACTGGAGAGGTCAGAGGGTAACTCCATCACAGAGGGAATAGGTCAGGGCAGGGTCACTTCAAATCTAGAAGGAGCCCCCATAGATGATGCTATGTGTATCACAGACAAGGAGGCAGTTGAGTATGTAAGTAACATTTTCTTGATAATTTAAGTGCTTGTAGTTTAGGTATGTGTTTTGTAGACTGTCTATTGACCATTTCACAGTTCCCCGACGTTTGACACTGTACATGCCCAAGAATGGGCTTGTGGGATAGATCATGCCAGTGTCGCTGAAATTTCCTTTGATCACACAATACAGATAAATACAGATTTTGACTGCAACTTGCCTTTCTGCATAGCACCTGCCATTTTTGCATCTGGGGCATTACATGTATTATACATTAAGCGCAGATGAATGAGTTTTGATTTAAGTTCTGAAACACTTCTTTCTATGTGCTACTTTTCCATAATGCACTGTGTACATAGGTTGACCCTTCAACCATTAAATGGTCAATGTGATTCTCTTGTTTTTCAAATAAAAATTATTGCCAGACAGATTACTTGATTGTTTTCAAAATTTTCCAGAAATCAACTTACTGTCATTGAAAAGGGTTTTCAATAAGATTATGAGTTTGTTTTTTATATACTTATTTATTGTTATTGTTATGATATGGAACATTCTTGCAAACAATCCTCTCAAATGACAATACTGACATGCACAGCTAAATATACATGTTGTTTGTATAATTAGAGAAGAACAAACATTACAGTTTTTCAACTGTCATTGTTAACCTTTTCAAATTTCTGGGTCATTATCAGACATTCCGGCTGCTGCATGAGGAAGGCTTCTTTGTTGGTGCATCTTCTGGACTTAATGTAGCAGCAGCGGTTAGAGTGGCCAAATCAATGGGACCTGGACATACCATAGTAACAGCATTGTGTGATACCGGGCAGGTAACTTTGGACCACACATTGATTTTATCAAAAGATATTTAGTTCCTTTCATATGATTTAATCTTCATTGGTCTGAAACTTCAAGGTTATTGCTTTGGTTTAAAACTGTGATATAAAGAATTACTGCTTCAAAATTAGAAAGGTTTAAAGTAAGAGTTCTGATATTGCTTTTTTTTAACATTTCAGAGGTATTATGCAAAGCTTTTTAGCAGGAAATTCCTAGATGACAAAGGTAAGGGATGTATAACACCTAAAATGTATAAAGCCATATACAACCAACATGCATCACTAGACAATACCAATAATTTGATTTTTTAAACATGAACAAACTGTAAAGTAGATGTATGCAACTACTATTAAGTTCCGAAGGTCAAATTTAACTATTTTACCCTTAATTTAAATGATGCTTAATTTGAGTTTTCTTTTGTTTTAAATTAAAATTTTTTCATTTTCTTGTGATATTTACACTTTAAAAGTCTTTTAACGATATTGCAATGTTATTGCAAAGATATTTCATTTATTTTAGGCGTACTACAGTACATTCCTGAACCATATAGGATATCTCTCCACGATTAGATATTCTGCATAAGAAATTTTTGAAGAATGTTCACACCATTATCATGAAGATCATCAAATTAATACAGTTTTGAATTTTTATTCTGGATCAGTTTTATCATTCAGGGGCGGATTTAGGCCGTCTTCTGGGTCTTCCGGAAGACGGTCAGATTTTCAAGTTAACATTGTCGAGTATCTATTTTTTTCTGTTGGAAGACGGTCATAATTGGAGGATGAATCAACAAAGATAATTTGGAAGACTGTCAGTAAATAGCTCTGGATCCGCCCTTGTCATTATCAATTTACTATATCAGCATGAGTGAAGTGTTATAGGTATATTAAAACTTGCCCGCTCAATCACAAAATGTCTGACCATGCCTTATTGTCAACTTACATTTTTAACATTATTTTCCTTTAATAAAGTTCAGCTTGGAGACAAAAGACCTTTCAACATAAATTATGGATACAGCTGTGCTGATATGTTGTGAGAGATTGACAAATAATAGCCTGGCTTTCACGTGGGAGAGCCACCTTGGTCGAGTTTGATGGAAGCTAGCCTAAATGGGACCTACACCATGGGAGGTTCCAGAGATATTTTCTGACGGTCTTCCAAATTATATTTGTTGATTTATCCTCCATTTTTGACCGTCTTCCGAAATTAGATACCTGTCAATGTAAACTTGAAAATCTGACCATCTTCTGAAAAATCCAGAAGACAGCCTCAATCCACCCCTGTACACTCTACATGGATTATTAATTAAGGGAGTAAAAACTAGTTTGGCATGATTACATCATAAAACCTTTCAAATCATATCGTTACAGCTGTATTGCTGAGGTGTAACTGTGAAAAGTATTTTTGACATCTTACCAAGGCTGTATTCACAAAGAAACTATCAGACTAGGTAGTTAAACTAACACCCTGGGGACTCTCACTGATTGCAATCAGATTAACATATTTACATGTCCCCTCAGATTAACATATTAACATGCCTCCTCCTGGTGTTGAGTAGAATTCAGAAAAAAACTGGTGATTAAACCAATACACTGGGAATGAGATGAAGGGTGTAGGCCTATATCTGACTGCATTTTGCAAGAGTCTCCATGGAGTTAGTTCAAACTACCTATTACGATAGTTTTATTGTAAACTCACCCCAAACAATGCAGTTAGAATACAGTAAATAGGTATTTGTACAGTACATAGGCATTTAAACATGAAAATTCTCAGACACAAGCCTTCTACAAATTATCATACCTATGCAATTTAACAAAGTTGTTATATTATGTTGTATTAAAGTATATGAGCGAGTAAAGGAAAGATTCATTAAAGATTAGTACAATCCATCATTTTTGCCTTTTTTGTGGTTTATCACAGCTAAATGGTTTCCCTTAATGATTTTCAGAGAAGAAAAATGACAAAGGCACAGAATAGATGAATTCACAAAAAATTGTCACTATCATCAACACATTGTGAAATCATTAGAGGCAGATAGGGTGATTTGGAACCTATTAAAAGTTGAGGAAATGAGGTGTTTGGCCATGGGAGCCTGTAGAGATAGATCTTGGAACAGCATGCACATGCTCACACATGCATGCATTTACACATCAGGCTAATACTTTCCTTTGTCACTGTAGCTCCCTCCTTGCGTGTCAAGTGGCAGTAGAATTCTGGATCAGTGCTGTGCGCTTGATTACATAGGAGGCTGTCACTGTGATACAGCCTGTTGATCTGGGTCTACCTAATTCGTTTACAGAACAAGCTGGGTCTGACAGATCATGCAGGCTTGGTTCAAATTGTCTAATTGCCTTTCAGTGCCCAACACTCATTTCAAACATGGACAGATGCATTTTCTTCGTCTATTAATTGACAAAAAGAAAAATGAGTCTGCTTTATTGGGGAGAAAATTACTTGCCCCATTGTGTAATAGGCCTCTTCTGAAAGTGGAATGCAAAGTCGTCAATCGTGTTAACACACATTCTCAGGAATGTTGAACATTCAACTTTATTTAATAAAAGAATCAGTTATCAAGTCCTTTCTTCTGAAAGTGCACGATTGTCTTGTGTCTATATATTTTTTGCAATTTATTTTTTTTGACATTTGCCTCAGCAGCTCAACAGTTTTTACCACAAAGAGTTCTGTAATTTAATATAGCACTTTGTTAATGTGACCTAAAATTTCTTTTATTGTGGTTATGAATTGATGTATCCTAGGAGAAAAATTGTTAAATGACACAAAAACCTAGCACAGTACAGTACCTTCCTGCACAGAGAACTTATTGTTGTATTTTATGACCAAATAGTGATGATGCTAGGATTATAATTTATACATACAGATAACCCAAGCGTTAGGTTTTCTACTCCCCCCTCCTCTTTGCTTATATAACTGCTGAGCTCACCTGGGTGAAATTATGAAGTTAAATTGATAAATTTAAAAAAGTGGCCATGAATATTCCTATTAGTTGACAGCTGGCACGTAACGTTAAGGCCAAAGCATTATTTACTTTTCCAGTGCCTCTTAAAACAAGAAAAGTCACACACTAACAACAAACGGTGAAAAAGTTTGATAAAGTGCTTATATTTCAAGCTCAGTAAATAAACATTCGCTTAGCACTAATCTACAAGTTGGATACATTAACAATTCAAAATTGGGTTTTGATCAACTTTATTTTCAAATGTGGCAACACAACCTGTTCATAATTGACACAATGACAGTGCGGTGACATGTAGCACAAAAAAACTGCAAGTTGAGTGTTTGGTTTGACGTTGTATTACTCAATATGATATATCGAGTGGCTTTATCAGGTAAATTACACTTTGAGGATGACAGCTGAGGTTCACACGCATCTCTCCTTCTCATACACTCGCTCCTCGCCTCTGTCTTTCTTTCTTTTCCTCTCTCATTCAGTCTCTCAAGTGTTGGCAGCGTTTAACAGATAATTGGACTCATCAATAAAGACAATGGATGTATGTAATCACCGAACGAAGTATAATGTATTATTGAGACTCCTTAAGGGTTGTTTATGGTTCATGTAGCTGAAAAATGTTATCAATAAAAAAACACGAAAGAGTTTCAGTCTTCTCCGTGGGATGTCAGTCTAATTGCTTGCGTAATAAATGTCACCCTTTCCAGAAAACAACAGATGTTAATAACAGCAGCCTCTCGGTTTTTAAATATCATGACGTCTGATTATTTGTTGGATCTCGAGCTGTGAGATTATCTTCGGTGATTATCGCCTTTAAAAACGAGGCAGCAACGGCATTCTACCACACACGCGGACCGGACTCTGAAACGGCAACTTCTACGCTACAGCATAACTACGACGATACACAGCAGGTTGCCTTGTCCAGTTCAAGATTTCCAAGGTCCACTGGCATTTGATAAAGAAAAGTTTACAATGTCCAGAGAGCATCAGTACAGTAAGTACCTTTGTTTGTGAACTTTTTGAATAATTGCCGTGCATATTTCAAGTTTACAAGTACGTATTTTTTATTTTTAATAAGTATCAAGATTCAAACCGTTATTTTTAATAAGTATCCCGAAAGTTGTTTTAATTCACAAGATCTTTTTGAGACATTTCATGTGGTTTGCCCAAAAGTTTGAAGAAAACCAATTCCAAATGCTTAAACAAAAAAGAGAAAACTTGGCGGTTTTACGACTCATATTTGTTTTAGATTCTGGGCTTAGAAGTCATTAAGAATATGGCAAGCTGTTTTCTCAGAGCGCATAATTGAGGATATAAAGTTTTCATAAAATGCAACTGACTGGTTGTTATTTATTTGTTTCCTAGTGACATAGCTGTCCGGCTGCCAAATATTATTCTGCTGACGGTGTCTGCGAAATGATAATCATAAAAATAATTCGTTACTTTTTTGTTGTCCAACAGTTCTGTTTAGCGTCTTCGTATGAAAGAGTAATGTGTTCTCCTACAAAAATCTGCCTTTACGACTAAACAGTAAAACAGTAATATGTTAAAGTAGACACGCAAGGTGTAATGATATGAATACACGGAGTGCAGCAAAGTTCTTTAATCTTTATTGCAGTTTGCTATAAAATCAAAACATTATTCCGTGCTAATACAATCCTTCAGTTTTGAGAAGTATCATCGCATGTGTCTTATCAATAAAGCTGTTCACAATTATAAGGTTATACCTGTATTTGCATTAATGCCAAAAGCTACAGCACCTGCTCCTTCAGAAGTGACAAATTCTTCATCGCGTTTTCACCTACTTATATTTGCTTTGTTTTAATGTACTCGCACCTGCGTTCTTATCATTTTGAGGTGACCGATTGCATATGAAGTTACCCTGGCCTATATCCCATTGTTAATCAATTAGCAAATGAAATAAGAGCGATGTTGACCTATCTGATACTGCCCGAGTTTATACGCAAGTTGATGATACATGTAACAAGCACTTCAGGCGGTTTTTTTTTTTTTTTTTTTTTTTTTTTCAAATTGTAGCCACGTTCTCTCGGCATGTTGACGACGATTGCTCTAAGTTGTGGTGCCCTGTTGAACAATTATCTTAGAACTTCAAAGAATGCACCATATTTTTCCACGACTTTCAAGTTAAGCTTTATTGAACTGCAAATCGCTCATGGTTCTGTGCAGGATATAAATGGTCCGTAACCTTTGTATACTATAAACATCACAAAGATGATATGATAACAATGGAATTATGGAACGTCTCTTCAGCAACCTGATAAGTCTCAACTGAATGGTTAAACTTCTTTCGCGTACTTGTATTTTTTTTAGACTGGTGGGTAATGGGGTTACTTAAATACGCGTAGCTATCACATTACATAACCAGACATACATATAGAACGAGTGACGTTGAGTTCAAATACCGAACGTGTTGTTGTGTTGCTGTTACAAATATGCTATTGCAATGAAAAGTTCTTAAAACCATGCCCTGTATGTATACCAGTGCTGTCGCCAGGATAGTCGCAATTAGTGACAGGGTAACTTTTTGTAGATTTCTTTAGCTTTCCAATTTCCCCTAAAAGTATGTTATCTTGGCAGTGAACTATCCAAACATGCCACTTAAACTTCGATCCTCCACCCAAGCCCCTTCCTTCAGCTCTTTCGCTGGGTGCTTAGCGAGAAGACACTAGTATTTTCTATGACGATATTCGTTATAAGCAGGCCATCGATCGAACGCACGACCTCCAGCTCCGGACAGCGAACAGTCTTCAGTTTATGGCACCTCGCCGATATTGACTGAGCGCTATACAAAAAAGCGGTATCTTGTAAACAAGGATGAATATCTCCTTTTGAATTTTTAGCTTAAGGACATGTTTATTATTTCGAATCTTTGCGTTTCTTTTTTTCTGCTATAACATGTCAAAGGCATTTGCGAACGAAAATATAACATACTCTATTTGTAGTTAGCGCTAACATACTCTATTTGTAATGAACGTTAAGTGAAATAAACATCTATATTTGCATAAGACAAGAATTGAATTCGAAAACGTTGATCTTCCTTCTCAGCAAATTGATGGACAATTCCTAATATAAAAATATATATAGCAACCAAAATGCAATGATAAAACCCCACGCCAATCCCAAATCCCAATTCGATTTTTTACACTTCTTGTGACCATATCCTCTAAAACCTTATATTATCGCCTGTAGGCAACTTGTCGAATTATCCTGTTAACAGACAGTCACCAATCCATCAAACCAATGAAAAGACGACCCAATGAAGGGTGACCCTGAGGAGATGATAAATCTAGGCGAAATTTTAGTCTCAGAAAGATCATTTATATTATAAATGTTCAACATAAAACGGGATTAATACAGGTGGCTTAATGCATTAATGTGGGTTTTCCCAAAATTATCTGCGAACTGATAAAACTAATAAGTAAAACTTGTTACCAGGACTCTCATAACTGTAAAGCAATAATACGTTTAATGAAGTAATTTCCTCCTTGGCTTAATGAAAGAACGCAAAGAAGGCGTGGTGTAGCGTTGTGAATCGTTTAAGTCGTGAGGGTGGTTTCTTTGTATTGACATGAAATGAGTTCCGGAGTTAATTTCTATTTCATGACTTACATATCCTATAATCAAACTATTTGTAAACAAGACAAAAAGAAAAAGAAAAAAACGCACGGAGACTCATAATTACTAGAGATGGTAAGGGATTTCGGTGTGGCCTATCGAAATAAATAAAATGATAAGTATAAGTGAATAAAGTGAAGTTGAAAATGGGGCGTTCATGGAGGAGAATGGAAAATGCATTCAAGATTCGTAACATTCATAGCATTTGTACCAATTCTTCTCTCATGTGCCTTCAACATAACCATACGCATAAAAAAACGAGCAGATTCTGGCATTTTACTTTACGGAATATATAATAATAATAATAATTATTATTATTATTTGTACAGTCACATGACACGTTTGTTATGGATTATCAATATTCTAGTTGTTTCAGTGTTTGCAAAACAGAAGTCAGAACCCATTTGTCTGGCTTACAACCGCCCACCAGTTCAAAATGTGTTGAGCCTTTTTTGCTCTGATAAATGGGCCTAGACAGACAGTGGGCGGTGTTAGACATGAATATCGAATTCATAGTTTTTTACCATTCAGGTTTGGTTTTTGTGGCTATAGAGGTAACATGAATGACTGTGTTCTAATAAATGCATATTCTTGATATCCGGAATATTGCCTACAAAAATTGTGTCCTTAACCTGTTTTTAATCTGTTCGCTGACTTTCATTTTCTTGTCTTTGTGTGTGTGTGTGTGTGTGTGTGTGTGTGTGTTTGTGTCTACCAAAAGATTAAAAGAAACTAACAAAAATCTTTTGTATTGGTCCAATCCACACGACTGAGAGTCGTAGTTTTTTGTGGTTAAACTGCTGGTGTAATTCTGATCTGAAAGTAATCTAAATTTACAGTTGCCTCAATATCCCAACGAAGGATTTCTTGTAGAACCAGAGGGTCCAATAAGAGATATCAAATTAAGAAGTTATTGCAGGTTCAAATGTGCCAGTAATGATCTCGCGCCATTTATTAACAAATAAGAGAGAGAGAGATTGCAGACTATGTATATGTACAAAATAAGCCATTTGACAAATCTATCAAGACACTTATTTAATGTATACTGCCACGTGGAAACGGATTACCCATACTGTTTTCATGATGGGCGTACCTCCCGATAACAATCGAACTGATTGCCAACCTAAGAGCTGTTAATACATTTTATCTCCCGGAATGTGTCCCGTGACACGATTCCTGTGATGCCTTCCCCCGCGAGGCGAATTAAGCACGTTGAAGATATCTTGTGTAATAGTTGTTTTTTCTATCAGTAGAGCCATCAGCTCAATGCTTCCTGCCTCTCCATCCCCTATTAGAGTTTATTTATGCCGATTTGTCTTCGTTAGATGCCCGCCTGTCAGGTAACCATTAAACTCCTTCTAGTAGCAGAGACCGATCCTGACGTACATTTGAGTGATTTGATTTGATACGTCTCCGAGCTTCCCTAACACGGTTAGTATAAATGTTACTGCCACTCTCAAGTCCATCGTGGGTTGATCTTCTTTCTTTTCCTTTCTTTCATTGTCAAAGGCATTGATAATCTTAGATAACATTTCCCCATAAAACATGCACTGAAAGACATATGTCTTTTATTTATTGGCATTTATCCAATGACTAATGCTCCGTCACACAGGCGAAATAGACTGGCGTAGCAGCACTCGATCTTTTAAAAAAGGCCTCGGGTATTGTAGCACATATTTGGTAACCATTTTAGCAGTATACCACCTCCTCATAGCTAAAATTCAATAATCCCGTTGGCCTCTGCTGCATATGTTTGATGACTACAGTCAAGAGATAGGGTCAAATAAAACGCTCTGTACTGTGGGTACTTTCGGGAATTCGCATATAGCAGTGTATTGCAGTTTTATCTGTTTTCATTCGTCCCCGATTTAAAAGAATGAATTTCGCCATGTTGGTTGCAAAATTCCATTCAGAAAATTTGCTACAAGCAATAGATAAAAATGACTACATCTATATGTCAACACTTTCTAAAACTAAGATTACGATATAATGTGACGATGCAAGAATAGACTAAACATAAGTTTATCAGCAAATAAAAAAGGGTCCAAACTTAAAGGGGTATCAACTGCGCATTTTGGTCAAAAATGGATTTTTCAGAGGTAAAGGACAATTTTCCACACTTACCAATGGTGAATGAATCCATTCCGACATGTACATTTAAAGTTAGGTCCTGGATTAAACCCCAAAAGTTTTTTAAATAATCTTTTACGAGATTATGGGGCAGCCATGGGGCAGCCATCTATGAAAGTCACGTGATCCGATGGCAAGCACAGATTCCAGAATAATTGTGATAACCGACGTTTTCGGGCAAAATAGAATTAATTATATTTCTATGAGTCGTTTCCAATGTATTTATTGTGAAATATGGATCCCTTAATAAAGATTGCTATCCTTTTAAAGATATACAGCATATTAAGCGATAGTTGATACCTAGTAACGTTTACTAATTCTTACACTAGATTTTACACAACAAATATACTTGCCAAAAAATTAACTGTTCTCTTAGGCAGCAAAAGGCTAAATACATGTATCTGTTCAAAAGTTTTACCTCCGTAAAGCACAGAAGATAAGCAGAAAATATCTGTGCAAATATAATTTTTACAGGTAATATTGTGACTTGTAATATAGGTATTTCTCTCAGTCGTTTTGGCAATTGGGAGGATTTAGTGGCAATGATTTGTCATCAGAGTCGCTTAACATGCATTTTTAATGAGCATGACAGATAAAAACGACTATATGAAAAGAAACAAATATTACAAGTATAGACACCAATAACAATGAATTTCACATCACAAAATTTTACTACTAGTTACCTTTATCAAAACAAATCGTGCTTCTGATGGAGCTATAACTTGCATATTTTTGAATTATTAAAATACAATATGTTGAACTCGATCTTCATAAATGAACCCATTTGGTCATCGTTATCTATGAATTTATTTTAAAAAATATGGACCAAGTATTATACATTTGAATTCGAATGTACACGATAGTGTCAGTTTTTGTTCAAATTCCGTTAATTGCTGTAAACAGACCCGGTCGATAATCACCTTTTTACAGTTAGGTAAACAAACGTATTGAATGCGCTTTATTTAACAGAAACGCTCGGATCTTGTTTTGCAGTAGGCTTATCTCCGGTAGAGACCGCTACTTCTTACTCTGCTACGTCAACCATTACCTTTTCGACCCGTTGAACATGAAGTATCACTTCCGAAGCTTTCGAAACTGACATCAACAGTGAGAAGTTTGATCAATTATCATCAAACGAGTTGTCCCTAACTTTGTATGTCAGCCTTCCAAGAGATGGTTTGCATTAGTACATTCGATTACCGGTTCAATCACTGAGAAGCAATTGAAAATCTAATATATTGCTCGCATAATCTTAGGTGTTAATACCGGTGTAGCCTCGCATCCAATTTAAACTGATGCCGAGCCGTATTTCGTGTTTTTATACAAGTGCAATTAGCGCTACCGAGACAGATTCTGTCTGCCTTTAGACAGTTAAGGAACGATTTATCTTCAGATGTTATGAGCTTCGATAAAAGATGGGCTCTGCCCACTCTTTAGCTTATTGTGTTAATGTGACGCCTTGCCTAAACCAAGAAGTTTTACAACTTCTTGCCTAAACTATCATATAAATGCCACCTTGTTGAAATGCACCGCTCCTTCGCTTACGTACTGTCAAGTATGCTGCAATTGCCCCTCTGACTCTCCTGGCTCGCTGTTAGGGGAATCTCAAGATTACGCCTTTTGGCCCAATAAGACGCTTGTATAGAGACAATGTTTTGATTTGATTTACATCTAGATGGGTGCTTTTTCTTCTTTCAATTATGATGCATGTAAATCTTTTGCAAAATAGAAGATATGATTCAAGTGAAAGTTCAAGCTAATTGTTTTTTAATCTGCAAGTTACCAGCGAATTTCAACATTCGTTTCTCAGAACGGACAAATGTGAAAAAAGTGAGAGGATGATAGTGAAACAAGAATTATACTGTTCGGATAAGCTAGAGTTGAAAGTCTAAGTTTGCTGATGGCAAAAATTGGCTGCACGTTATTTTCTGCTGTCTACCAAAGTAGACATGTATTGATCATGTCGCACAATCTGTAAAGTTCGAATCACCATCTCGGAATCTATTCCCCCTAAAATCATCTACTGCGAGATGTTATCAGATAATCTATCCATCTATCTATCTATCTATCTATCTATATATCTCTCTCAGATAACTTTCAAAACCAAATGATTGGAATCAATGGGCTTACAATGCATAGTAAGAAGCATTTGCATTGTCCTTTCATCGTGACCATTCCACCATTTCCGGTACTTCTCAGAGGCCACGGGAAGGCATTTCCTTTGTTTGATTAACTATGAAGTGCGACTCCTGTCGGATGTAGATGTCATTCAAGTCTAGTAATGGGAACAGGATCGCCCCCATCCGTCTATATGGGAGACCAGTAACGGGCTAGTAAATGCCATACTTTGAGGCTGATTCTCCTCGTAGACGATTTAATGTTCTTTTTAGAGCCTCTTTATTGTTAAAACAATAACAGATCAAACAACTGCCTTGTTTTTGGTGGTTACTTTTAAAACAAACTGGCAATTATAAAAATTGGTTTCAATTTATGTGCGTCTGTTATCCTAAGTAATATTGCATGGAAATAGTTGATATCCGAAGCGGTTTGTCGCAACCCAGACTTTCGATGTAGAATAACAGTGTATTCCTATTATGAAAAAATACGAAGTCAATTTCCTTATCTAATACCTATCTGCTTTGTGATAACGAAAGATAACGTCTGTATTGGTGGGTTCTGCTTATGTTTTTTGGTAACGGTACCTGAAAGATGCTACATTGAGACCGAAAAGCCGAGATAAATCGGTAGTCGTTATTCAAGTTGGCCAACCAAAGCAACTGTCGGTCTGTAACTTAATTTGAAGTGGATTTAAGTTTTCAGTCTTAAAGCTATGACTATCATTCAACTGAAATTCCTTGGTGAAATTTAGTCAAAGAATTAAATTTATTTATATCTAATCACAATTGCGCTCGCATTCATTGCAACAAACGTTTCTTACTTGTCACAAAGCTAATTCACATGACTGAAAGACGAATATGTTTTAATTAAGAGATAGTAATTTTTTTCTTTTTTTTTTTTTTTTTTTTTTTTTTTGCTTTTCTATATCTGTAACACAGTCGGGCACTTTAAGACTTGCTGATATGGTATCTCAACTTTGCATGTGTGACTTTAGAAAGCAGTCATTCGCCTGCACATTGATAAATAATGTACAGCCATTTCTTTTGATGTCCCCTAATTTAATATGACAACCTGCTGTAAAAAAACTGCCACTTTTATTTATAAACTTTAGGAAACAGAAACAACATCCACACCCGTGAGTTTCATTTGTATACGTTCATGCCGTTGCAACATTCCCCTGGTAATCGTGGTGCGTCAAATAAGTTTTATACTGCCTTGTTTTCAAATTCTGTCCAAAGTTTTTGCAACGGCGAGCTACATACTAAACATTATGACACTTTTGTAATATAAACATAATTTATATCCTAATATTTCTTATTTTTATAATCATAAATGTTTTCAATTTTCTCATTTTTAGAGATGGCAGCGTCCGTCATATTTGCATTGTATGCTATAGTAACTGTGGTCGACGCTGCAAATCCGTCTCACTCGGTTTCATCGATCTGGCGGAGAAATTCAGAAACTGGCAGCAGGCATGGCATGAGTTCTATATGGCGAAAAAGGGGGAGAAATAACCTATCGGCAATTTGGAAAAAAGATGACGCTGCTTCTAATTCAGCGGAAGCCGATGTTACGGATCGTATCTGGCTAACTCCCATTTCTCATGTCGCAGACGACGACAACCTGCAGGCGCCTGCGGGTTACGAAGGCGCAACAAGAGAAGACAACGACGTTGAAAAGAGAGGCAGAAACACCATGTCGATTTGGAAGAAAATGTCTCCATACAAGGCCTACAGTGCGATTTGGAAAAGAAACCAGGATTCTTCCAATTTCTATTTTCAAAGGCCACTCCGAAAATCCATTAACCGTGAAGCTAAATGCAAAAGTAACGCCATTCATTTCGATTTTTGTTTTCTGTGTGGGGCCGATTGCGAGGATGCAGGCGTTTACTACGACTGTTGTGCGGGACAAAAATTAGCCGTTGATTTCTGCAAAAAGTGGCTGCTTAAATAGATCTAAAAACGGTCCGAGATAAGGACTTACTACCTGGTGGCTGATATATGCAAATCGATGCACATGCGCAGACACCTAAATTGTAGTTTTAACAATCAAATGGAATTTCTCTCTTATTTATAAACTTTAATGGTATATGTATATGTATTTTTCAGGTCTAACTGGTTTAATACCCACTGACAATGACAGTGCCTTGTCAACACATCATAGATATTCTCTGTTAATTTATTCAGTTGAAATCTAAACTAGTTTGCTCTTTCGTTTTATAGACGTTCTGAATTTAAACTGGCTTCATGTTTTCTTGGATTTAAGACGTTGTAACCTTTATTAGAGAAGACCCTTAAACTCATAACATTATCCAAACAGGGCAGCAATATCGCTAGGCTTGTAACACTGTTTTCAACTAAGCACGAAGAACCTACAAGTTTGTTGACTTAAGATTGCATATTTTGGGTTTTTTTGCCTTTTGAATAAACATTTCTTTATGCAATAATTATGTTAATTATTTTTTTCTTGCTACACACAAGAAAACATTCTAGATAATCAATTCTGAGATGCAGATCTATTCGTATTAGCACGTACAGATATAAAAACATGAAAATTCACTTTGCACTTACGATGTCGAACTCCAAAGCCGATGAAATGATATTTGAAGTATTGGTTCACTGTCCTCTACTGACCTTATCGTGATAAAAACAAAGTTTATAGACCCCTAACTATTATCACGATGATGTAGCTGGTGGCACAAAGTTTCAAAAATCCATCCCCATGTGGCTTTTGACTTAAGCACAGAGGTCATGAATTTTAACCAGGAACCAGCCAATAAGCCAGGTTAAGCTCGTCAATACCGATATAATTTACATATGTCGAGGATATTAAAAGTAATTTTTGGATACATAAAAGTCTTTAGGTTTTTTTCCCAATATCTTTCTTTCATAATGTTATACGATGTTGTTTTTTTTTTAGCTGACGGAAAAACGCTAAATACTGTACTTTTTAAACCCTAGACCACTTACTGATTAGAAAATCGTTGTATAATAATTTTTAACCTTGAAGATATATATGGGCAAATATGCTTGTGCACCTTTAACTGAGCCTAGGCTTCCAGAATTCTGGAAGTAGTTAAATCGAGATTGTGGGTTTCTAGTAAGAGTATCACGTGTAATTGACTTGGATACAGTTCAAAATTTTGTTAATCCCATTGACCCATTTTTGAGTTCTTTCATTGTATCGCACAATGAAGTCCTGTATGTTAGACAAGTTTAAATTCTATGAATAAAATCGTTTGATTTGGTAATGGTTCGGATGTCCCTGCTTAAAAAAGCCATCAAATCATGGTGTGTCCGGCAGACCACAGACAATGATCTTAACGGATAAAGAGGTGCTTGAAGAGATTGAATGCTCTTGTTATTGACTAGTTCAAAGCATTTCATGTAATTTGAACACTTTTTTCTCTAACTTACAATTCCCCATATTTCAATTTGATTTTTTTCGGGCTATATTTTTTAAGGTTGGACTTGATGTCATCTTTATATTTGTCATATCTTTTTTCTGGGACATCATAATGACTTGATACTAAATGGAGGTCCCTTAAATGTGGAATTAGTGGGTAGTGTTTTGTTAACTTTATGTATACATACCCTCCTGGTCCCATGCAGATTCAAGATCTTCTAGAGGGATGAATCAGTCTCCTGGTCAGCGTGCTGGACCAATGGTGGAAATAGAGAGGTCGTTGGCTGGGCATGTTTGCTTTTATCTGGACAAACTCTTATCACGTTGACCCCTAGCCGTTGTCATCTAATCATCAAGGTATCATATACATAAATGAGCAGTTCACTGAATCTATGCTGTCCAGCATCTCATTTGGTTTACTCTGTCTTATAAAAGCCTGATGTATATATTCTTCTTTATGTAATGAAATTACTACTAGTGTCAAAAATGCAAATATTGACTGAAATTAAGCAAAAGAAAAAAGCAACCATCAGATGCCAAAGAGAGAGAACATTTTAGGAAGTCGGCAAATCTTAAATATACATGTAATGCATAGCCCCTCTTTCCGATAATACACCTGTACAGTTCCTGCTTTAGTCCACATCTTTTAGGTATTCATAAAGATGTTTAGTCCGCTAGGGTGTCAGAATCATTTATAGAAAACAAAAATGTAATTTTAAAGTGCGTATCGTTACAATGCACATGGTTGACTGTGTATTAGTCAATACGTCTATAAGTCTATACGTGTATAAGTCTATAAAACAAAAATGGTTCTCATTGTGCAATATTTCAATTTTTTAAACCAGCAACATAGAAAGCATGAGATAATAACAAAACTTTTTAAGGAAGTCATAAAGTATCTTGTATTTAATAAAATGCACTGAATAGTCTGTTTTCACATTTAAAAGTAGTTTATATAACATTTACGACTGGTTTATGGAGTCCGATTTCTGCATTTGTAGTGAAGCAAATATAATGTAAACAGTAACACACGATTGCTTATTTTTTGTTAAAAAAATGGAAAATACGGCAAAGACAAGTAATACAGTTGTATGTATGCAACGACCTTCGCTGCAAACCACTACACCAAGTCCTACGGAATGAATTATCTGTTCCTGTTCCATGAAACGTGCAATGAGGAACACCCACAGTGAAACAAATGCAGTGAAGCAAATGTAAATCGTTACACACGATTACTGATTGCTGTTAAAAATGGAAAACCTCACATAGACAATTAATGTATACAAATTCAGCAACTTTGGCTGCGAACCACTACACCAAGTCCTGCAGAATGGATTGATCTGTACTCTTCATTGAAACACAATGATAAACACACACAATAGAAACTGATAGGGTAGCGATCCCAACTTACGAAAGTAAGAGAGAGTGTTCACATTTTCTTAGTTTTTCTTCCAGCCACCCGGGTACTTCAAATTCTGCTGACTAGCACTTTTACCTGGACCATTTTTTTGAGAAAGATTTACAAGAAAACAGATATAATTAGGTATAAAAGGCGACAGTTAATCTTACGAACGTGTCTTTATCAAATAAGGACTTTCTTCTATAAAGCTACTGTATTATGGGGAATCAATATCGATATTTTGTTTAATTAAAAGATATAACCGTGAGCATACGGTAGAAGTGTACAAAACAGGTAATCACTTAGTAAGGAACAATGAAATGAAGGAAGGAACGTCAGGGTTTTTTTATGAATCTCTTTCTCAGGGGTTTTGTTCCATATAGCTTTGTTTTGTTTGTACTCAATGTGACATACGATTGGAATGTCATGTTATGACTGTTAGGTTATGTTAAGTGGAAAAGAATGCAAACTGGGTTTTAGAATAAGTCACTTTGTTAGTCAACTAAAACAGATCTTCAGCCATGAATATTATTTAAAACTACTTGCGAGAATGCTGGCATATTTATCCACATTGCCACCTCACGACATTTACTTGTTCTCGTTTGCCCTCGTTCTTTAGCGATTAAATTTTAGCAATTTGTCACTAAAACTAGGGCAATAAATGTAAATGCAGTCATAGTGGGCCTAAGATACCAGAGATTTAGAGGAGAGAAGCTAGCTAACATGATCATGAGAGATATTATATGAAGGTTAAACAATCGCTGTCACAGGGAGCTAGCTGGAAATGCGTTAAGACCTTGAGGTTGCTCTATCACATCTATTCTCATGTCAGTGTCCATTGTGTTATTTGTCATATCATATCATATGTGCGCTTTGCTATCACACCAAACATATGGTTACTTTCAACGTGGGAGGCAAAATAATTACCCCGAGTTTCAAAATCTTGCTGACAGTCTTGCCCACTTGTGGATGCTTCTTGCTACGACTAAGCTTGACCTAAATTTATTTATATGTACCAGTATAAGGTTTCAGAAACAAAGGATCGATGAAGCTTCTATCTTATTTCCAAATTCATATACCATAACACAAGAAAGATGTGGGGCTACAGACTCTTTGATGGTGGACAATAAACATTTTTGTAAAAGGCCTATGGAATGGCCCTCTATTTATTAATTCACTCATTTTTGCACGCTTTCTACGATTTGAATACGTCGCGCCAACCTTTGGGAAATACATTCTTATTAGTAATTTATCATATCAACATGTTTGTGAATCCTATTCACATTGAGCAGCATTTATCAATACCAAGTTTGTCAAATAATGAGTGGGGTTTTAATGGGGAGGAGGCGCTTACGTTTATAAAGATCATCAAAACTAATGTGGGCGTCTGATACATGTATCTGTACATATTTGTTTTATCCTTTAAAGGGTATTATAATAATAAATGCCCGACTGCAGTGAGATTGTAAAATAGCTAATAGAGGGAATGGTGCACTTAGGAAGTCCAAATTCAATCCAAAACATCCCCTCCCTTAAGCTAAAATGGAATAGCCTTTCGAAACAAAAAGAAAACTGCTATCTAATCGATTGCTATATCAGGCACTGCGTGTGCGCGCTACTTACAACGTATGTGTGAAAGAACTGGCAGTGAAAATATACAGGTGGTGTGGTAGTTATGTGGGGTAATTACTCAGCCTAACGTCTCCAAACATGTCTGGAAACAATGTGCGTAACTGGCAAAAAGCCGTGGTCTTCTTTATAAGCTATTTTGCTTGTACGGGTGCAAATACAGGTAAGATATGTCTACTTTTAAGTATCTCTTTTATTGTGTTTCACATATTTGGCATTGCATTAGTTTAAGCCATACGTCTGTGAAAGCGGCGAATAGAGATAATACATTTGAACAAAATACAAAACGAAAAAGGATAAATCTGACATTTTTATTGCTAAAACTGCAAAAAGTCCATTAGGGTGAAGTCGCCTATCCAGCTAAATTCGTCTTTAATTACGATCCCTTATACTGTATACAGTCTTGGCTTTTGTCGGGAATGTGGTCTTATCTCGAACATGTCTTCAATACGGGGAAAGGGCAGTATTTCGCTTGCTTGCCAGGGTACTCGAGCATTATTTCCCGTATTCATTCTCTGTTTTATTTATTTTTTTTTTCAAAGAATGGCACGCCATGGTGTATTATCAAATACATAACATATCCCACAGTGGACCCCAGTGCAGAGCTACTGGCGTTTTAGGGAGCTCGGAGGGGTATCTTCGCCGGAATGTTTTGAAATGAATGGCAAACTTTGGAATAGTTTGAATTGTATGAAATATGCTTTTATGAGCCTCAGATTGTTGCCTCTTAAAACTGCCACTGTACCTGCATGGTCTCAACGAGGCTTACGCAACTGACAGGCATATAGAAGGGATAAAGAAAAGAGATAGTGGTGAATTAATAACAGCGTTTCTCATCATATTGGACTTGTATAGATACTGTAGGCCTATATCATAGGTCTATGGTGTATTTTGACACAATTTCGATCTAAAATTTCTTTAATCTTGAAACCAAAAAATGTCAGCAGAAAAACTAATTAAACCCATTCTAGCATCGCACGGCTCACTGAATCACACAAACTCACATTTTTTGTCGTCCTTTGGGGATATGACAATCTGGTTAGGGTAAAAATAAGACCTTAGTTGTGTCGGGAAGGATTAAATTGTCCTGTCGTTTGGGATTTTAACATAAAATACACAATCAAACTTGATTTTTAAGTGATGTATTAGAATGGTGCTTCGGCACACTTTCTCATCAATAACACTAGTACTGCGTGTCAGATTGCTTTAAATGCAACAATTGCATCAAACGGTTAGTTATGATGAAGGGCATTTAAAGCTTTAAGCTTCATCAAAACCGCAGTATGTTAAGATGGATAGCTATATATTAGGAGGACATTTGGTGCTCTAGTAAATACATGTTTGTCAGCCTGGCGTTGCTCTTTTTAACCCGTTTGTTCTAACATTTCACTAACAGTAAGTATATCTCTGTAATGCAACTACTGAACTTATCTTGGCTTGAACAGCCAAGAAACTAGCGCAGTTGTTGTGTTGACCAAAATCTATATATTTAAAGTAAGTCCCAGCAGAGAAGCCTTAACTCATATTGAAAATACCGGTACAGTTTTTTATTTGGCCACCACGATTAAGAAAAAAAAAAAGCTCAAAGCCCATTGTATGAGTAACTACTGTACACAGCTGGAATCATATTAGATTGGCTTGACTATTGAATCGATATGGTCATTAGTGTGTCACAAATTAAAGACCATACCACGTGCTTCTTATTTAATGCGGGAAATGGAGAAAAGTCAAATAAGTCGAATTATTTCGCATAAATATATTTCCAGTAATAAGAAACACAAATGAAACTGAATCTTAAGAAAGATGAACATTATCATTTATAAAGATTGTATAAGAACCATACATTCTCCTAAAGTGAAAAAAAATATAAATCGTCTTCAGTCTACCTCGGGAATTTTAATTACGAATTGACAAATATGTGGCACCTTAGCTCGTTCCACCCATTCAGCACAGCAAATAAACGAATTTCTCATTATTGTAATGAAAATTTATAAATTAAACTCATTTGATTCTTCTAAAATAAGACTAGGTTACGTTCCCTAATTCCTTGATGAAATAAACCAAAAAAGCTGTATGTCTTCCCATGATACACATCATAAGTTCTCTTTCCCACACATCGCTGTGTGACACAAGTGTTACGTGACACGGACAACACACATAACCCTTAACGGGAAAAGAAGAATATTCAATTACATAAATTGATATATTTAAAATAAATTATAATTGGTGAAAACCAAACTATGAAGACGGATCCAGGGAGGAGAGTAGGCTTATTAGACACGTGTGATTAAAAATGTCCCTTGGACTCTTTTCCCAACTTTTCTTTGGTGAAACCATGTATCCTCACAATGATTCATTGCTTAATGGAAATATCCTAAGAGAAAACAAGAAGGTTCCGACTTGTTGTACAAAAACAAAAAAACAAAAAAAAAAAAAAAAAAAAAAATGTTAATTATAAGATCATTTAGTAAAACAGACCAGTCGCCAGCCCGGCTGTATAAATTGTAAACCTGGTGCACGCATGGATCAATTTTTTGCCATGCACGCCTCCTAATGGGAGTTCAGTCACAGAGTGGCACTCCGATGTCTATTCTCAGAAAAATAACTGTTTAAGCCATCTATTGACACAGAAACCAGATTATTGATCTCTAATTTCCTCTGCTCCCTCTTCAAAGAACCTGTCAATTGTTCTTCGGAATAGAATCCCAGGCTTTCTTAATCCGTGTAAATAAACTCGTATTTGATTTTTGAAAATAATATATTGAAGCGGTATATATTTTTATCAATATAGCCGATAGCAAATCAAGAGGTGCTGTGTCCATATTTTGTTGAAAAATGAATTGTGAAAATATGAATTTCTTTTCAAGAACCTGGGATGTTTGTGGTTATCAATTTCATCGTTTGCCACAAAAAAGTCGATGACATGATTACCTTTGATGCCTTTTGAACTTACATTATCTGTAAGACTTACCATGCAAGACAAAGTATCACCAAGCAAACGCGTTTTCATTCAAATCTCATGCCAAGCAAAATATAAGTAAATGTTTTGCGATTCTTTCCCCCTGACTACCTTATTTTCAATAAAATGAAAAATCGAATGAAACTGTCAAAATCTAAAATGACCATGTAATTTTTTTTTTTTTTTTTTTTTTTTTTTTTTTTTTGGTTTCCAAGACACGTATTCATGAAGACATTAATTATATTCATGTTCTGTTTGTGTATAGAGCGCAATATATCATTGACATGGCATGCGATGATTTTGAGTAAAAATTCAACCGTGTAATACCATTGGAAAAAGTTTAGTGTAAAAATTCAGATCATATGGCGTTTCACCGATCATATATTATTCATAAAGTTAGTTGTTTTGTCTTCAGATTCTAATGCCACATTGGCCTTAAAATACATCGAGAGCGTGTCCAAGAACAATTGCTCTACCGGAACCCAGGAATCTCTTCCGGTCGAATTCGACCAAAACGCATGGAAGGACTACGCCTTGGTGGCCGTCAGAACAGCAAATCTTCTGACAAAACTTATACATGCGGCAGAAGAAGGTAACATAACTGAATCAAACATCATACATAATGATCAGTTTCTTTTTTCACTTGTTCAAACCAACGTGGAAGCTAATGATTTGATTTTCGGTTCTGCAATTGCTTGGGAACCTGATACTTATCCGGGATACCATACCTTCTGCCCGTACGCATTTCGGAAAAATGGGGCAGTGGAAGCGTTTGATCTTTCGTTGAATTATAACTACCTGCTACCTTCAACAGAGTGGTACATCAACATCAAGAGCGTAGATTGGTCTAATATGACCGTTGTTACTCACACATCGAGTTTGCGGTAAGTACTCTTCTGTAGTCTTTCGGTTTCAGTTTAATGTAAATTGTTATGAGGAAGGAAAAGCAGTTAAAAATGTGATCAAATCAAATATACCTAGATCAGATGAGATATTATCAGCGGATGATGTTTCCAACAGTATTTATTACAAAACGACACATTAATATAATACATTTTAAAAGCCTGGCTTGGACAATATCATCGATCATTATCATTAATAACCGCTCTAGTACTGGGGTTTTTGCATTTTGTAGCTTCTTAGCCTTGTGCCCCATTATTTATTTTTTAAAGATATTTCCACTTCATTTTACACCCCTATCCTTCCTTTGTCTAATGGAGTAGCCTAGCTGTCAAAGGGATTTAAAGTCACCCTTTACACTAGATGTCTTCTTGGAAATTGGCATGAGCAGTTTCGGATAAAATGTCAAGAGAGAAATAACGTTAATCAGTAGGACAATATACAATTTCCCGCTCGAATGCACAGTTTTGCTTGACGTTTAATATCCTAAAAGCATTAGTCAACCAAACGATATAAGTTGTGTGCTGAGATCTGATATATGAACATACCTGCATGTAAAAGCATTATAATTAACATGATTCATCTTTCCATCCATCCATACTTTAATCTCTCCGTCCATTTCCCTTTCATTCATTCCCTATCCGTCTTTCATCTTGATCTGCCCTTTTCTCTTTTTAAATATCTATCCAGTGGCTCAACTACCTGTCAGATTATACATAAAATATTGTTTTACAATATGCTTTCTGTTAATAATTAAAGAAATAACCATAGCCACGCCGCCAATAAATCAGTCGACCATCCTCTGACCGAGTTGTCCAATGGGCACTGGACCATGCCGTACTTTGATTGTGGCGGAGGGGACATTTGGATGGTGACATTTTCTGCACCTTTCTTCCATAAGAACGCATCAAACGGGCTAACATTCTTGTAGGTATCACTTAAACCATTAGAAGCTTACTACTTCCTAAACTTCTTTGCCTCCTTATCTCTACGAAATGACTATTGCTGTTAACAAATACTGGAACTTTCAAAGGGAAGATAAACAGAAATATATAGATTAAATAAAATCAGTACAATATCATATTATCCCCGACACGAAAAAAGAAGAAGGGATCGAAAAGTCAATCAGGCATTTTACGCCCCTGAATCTTTTAATAAAGTGAATGCATGAAACGGGCCCCTAAGGGCCCAAGAGCACCTCTTTTCTCTTTTAGAAACATGGGGTTGGGGTTAACAATTTTGTTAAAGGAAAAGTGATAGTGAGAGGCAGTTTAATATAAAGCAAATACAGCAATGTATATCTCTATTTCTTTTTATTTGCTGTAGGGGTGTTACCACCATAGACATAGAGCTGACTTACATAGATATAAACCAATGTGACAACGAGGAAGAGAAGAGCCATTCTTCGTGGTTTCGTAATACCCATCGTTGCCACAAAACCACAGTGGTAGGTATCAAATTTGACTTGACTGCCATAATTGCGAAACTATATGCTCAATGAAGGAAATTACACAGTTTGTGGTTAAGCCGTCAGTTGAAATTATGTTTATCTTAAAACGGTATCGAGGCAAATTTTCAGAACCATTAGCAGAATCTTCCGACACGTTTGACAAGTTTGAGAGAGCGTGTGTTATTGTTTGCTTGTGTGATTGATTCCTCGGTGTTTAACTGTGCACTGCAGTGTATAGTTTAAAGATACGTTGACAGCGGAGGATGTATTGTATTACCTTTAATGGTCATTTTGCTGTAATTAGTTAAACAGTGCCGCAATGACACGAAGGTGACAATTATTGTCGGCTTGAAGCATGGCAAAGGCACAAGCGAGCGCGCGCACGCACACACACACACACACACACACACACCTTATTAATTAATTATATCGATTCCCGGATGTGACTGTCAAGTGTCATGCATCACACTTACTAATGAAAAATCATGTTGGCAAATTAATGAACTAGGTTTATGTACTTCCAAGTACATGCTTATCATGAAATATATTACTCTCCTGTATTAGCTATCAAACTGTGAGTTAATGTCTTGATTATGAAACACATTACTCTCCCGTCATGACTATACCAGTGTACGTTATATGAGGCGAGCTGATAGAAAAAGTAAACATTATGGTAAGTGGCCATGTCTCCTCGTCCAATTACTTCTTGAGTCGCCGTTTGTATCTTTTTTTGTCCCATTTAATGAGTTAACATAACCATAACGAGGGTGAGACAGTTCACAATAATAAGTATAACACTGAACTTTAAACTGATTGTATTCAACGTACTTATTTATTGAAGAAAGATGACACGACTCGGATTCAGTTTGGATCCGCGTCCAGAAAAAGTGATCTAAACAACTAAAGGAATGACATTCACGTCATGTGTTGATGAGAACAATAGTGTAGATATTGAACTTTTTCATTGTCTAAGACCCCATTCCCATAGATTTTAGATCGATCTATCCCTGTGGGGAGTCTCACTAGATTTCTGTCAGCTTAGCCGGCTTAAGCGTCTGTCCCGCCTACTAAAAGCTGTAAAGGGGTAATTAACTATGGCGCGCGCTCGGCTGACTGCAATTTAGCGTGAACCCCTAGGGAGTTAGGTCGATCTAAATCTTAATCTCTGGATCGATCTAAATCTCTGGGAATGCACCCTAAGAGTCATTTTCCAACTATATTATTTGAAACAAGTGTCACGAAATTATATATAAAAACATTCGTGACACCTGCAGTTATAATCTCGTTTATGTGCCATTTTAACTAGATGCAATTAAATGATACTGATAACGTGACGTTTTATAACTTTTCATAATCAGATGATTTAATCGTGCATATTCCATTACGCCTCCTCTTGACGGAAGTCTTCACTTCCGGGGTGCTATTCATTTTAAACGCGGTTTCTCCTCCTTGAGATATATAAAACACGATTAACAGCGTATGCATGGCACCTGTACACCTTTGAAAATCTGCTGCATTACACCATCTAATAATTTTCTTCAAGTCACTATATTACCTTCGTTAGCTCTATGTCTTATCATCACACCTGGGTACCAGGATTCATGTCTGTCAGTGAAAGCTTCAACTCTTTCTTTTTCCGGCAGTCTCCAATCATTGATTAAAGGATTTCTGACAGTGTTTCAACTATTCTTAATAGGTTTCCTTGCAGTTTTTGAACTATTGGCTATAGGCATATATACAACATGTCAAAAAGGGTTGTTCCACCGCTAATTCCTTGTGCTTTTATTTACAACTGATCACCTCGTGCACTATTTTGGATTTTCTTAAACATTAATCATGTTGGATATGTTATCTGGAATAAAAAAGCATTGTTTAAGACAATTTACACTTGTGAGGCGATCATTTGTAAGTAAAAGTACATGGAATTAGGGGTGGGACAACCTTTTTGGCCAATGTTGTATTTATCGGTGTTAATGATCATGGGTTACCTAATGGATGTCGCTGGTCAAAAAGCCATGCATCATCTGAGGCGTTTAAGCAGTTCTGCCGTATTCAGACCCATAACTGAAAATGTATCCACCGACTGTTTCACGTTCGAAATGTACCTACATTAAGTAGATCTAATAAGCTTTAAAGTACCGGAATAGTGCCATCGGTCAGCTATCATGGAGATCGAATAAAGGGGTTTTTTTTTTTTTTTTGCAAAACATGTACATACTGAAGCATGTCAGATATTCTTCTTTTGGTCTCAACAAATGCTTTGCTTCCCGTTTGGGAAAGGTGGATGATATGGAGTTGCGGGTGTGGTGGCAATTTTACTATAGGAAATGTCCCCGTGTCACTCAAGCACTTTCAAATCTGCCACTGTCAATTTATTTACTGTTGTATTCCATAATGTCTGCTGCAGAATATGTAAAATGTAGAATCGAGTTTATTTCTCCTAAACTCTCTTGTTTTGAGACCTGCTTTAAATAACGGAAAGAACGCACCATTTACACCAGTCTAAAAAGCCACAGTTATAGTGGAGTATAATATTTGCGTCGAAATGTTTATTTCTTTATAAGGTATGAAATATTTATTAAAAAAGCACCTTTCCCGTGGGTCGATTTTTCATAAAAATGGTCTTTTAAATGCATAGATGTTTAAAATTTGACGTTCTTTTCCCTACCTTACACAATATAATTATTACGAATTAACCCATGTCAATTATCAATTACGTTTCCATTATTATAGTTTGATCTAAAAATTTATCTTTTAAACAAACTCTAGTCAATTCTAAAAAGATATTTGACTTGTTTTAAATGCTGTATTTTGTTCCAGTGCGTTGCAATTACCGGTATGGGGCTTAGAAGAGGGGCGTATGAATGCTTGTGCAAGAAAGGCTTTTATTTTCCCGTCGTTGATGCCCCGAAAAAGTCCTTCAGCGGAGTTGAGCTTGAAAACTACTTTCAAAATCAAGCCCCGGAAGAATACCCTGACGAATACAAATGCCTTTCGTGTCCCGAGGGGTGCGACACGTGCACAGATGCCACGCCTTGTATGTACGCTTTAAACATGGCCGCAAGAACGTGTATACTTATCATTGGTTGCCTCATGTTAGCTGGCATTATAACTTTGGCTGTTATCATTTGGCGGTACAGAAACGAAAAGGTAAATTGATACAGCAAAGATGGAGTTACTGTAGCGCAAAGAACTAACGATGTAATATGCAGCGATAAACATTTTATTAGACAAAATTATACAACACAGGCAACGCAATTTGTAACCATACATTACAAAACACATCCAATCACTTTCTCAATTTCTAGTGCTTATAAATGTGTACAGACTACTGAAAACAGGTAGGCGGCGAATTATGGTGGCATTTATTTGGGTATTATGTAAAACTAGTCACCTTGCTAAAGGACTGACATCAAAGTGTTATTACAGGCTTAAGCCTAGCTTATATTTGCCACGGGTGTCGAACGATGAAAGCGTATACAATTTTCCATATGATATTTTGGCATCGTAAGTAGCTACGGGCTACGGCGGGTAGGGGAGACCGGGGCTAGTTGGACCCCGGGGTAAGTTGCCCCCCCGTCAATTTATGAAAAAGTAACTACGAGGTAAAAAAAATTGGCCACATACTCTTGCAAAGTGACCGTAGCCTACAATGCTAAGGAAGTGTCGGACGTTAAAAAGTTTTACTTAAGCGGTGAGTCGAAATAAACGATTTTTGCACCTAAAAGTAATTTTGTTTAAGAGATTTAAAAATCTATTTTCATAGGCTTTTGATCGAATATAAGATATGTATAGGGCATCAAACTGAAGCTCATCGTTTCAAGTTTCACAGAGATGTATCATCGTTGCTCATTCTATCATCATAAATGGCTACCATCCTTTAAAACAGATAATGTGCACCCGGGGCTAGTTGGCCCCCTTAACTCGGGGCAAGTTGGACCCTCATATTACCCACAAACCTTTGCGCGCAACGCTGTTTGAAATAAACAAGTTGGTGAAATTGACAAAGCTTGCCGGTGTCTATTACCGTCTGATTGATTTTTTTAAATTTTCTCTCTGGTGTCTTTTTGAAAATTTATATTAGAAATATTCTGTTGATTGTAAGTATTAAAAAGCAAATCCATTGGACTTTCCGTAGAAAAACATTTATTTTGCCTTAATTCATTGTAAGGGGATTCCCTTTGTATTTATAGTGTTATATGTGGCCCCAAGGGGATTTTCCACCCCTCCCTAGCTAGAGACCATTGTTGAAACAAACTCAGTGGTTTAAAACTGAATTTGTTACTTTCTTTTAAAAAGAAAATTTATTATTCGTTTTCATTCATTAAAAACCTTCTTTATACCATTATTTATTTATTCTTAATTAAAACAAAACACATTTTATTGATAGATATTTTGGTTCTTGCAACACATACCCCCCCCCCCCCCCCCCAACAACGTGACATACGGAAACCTCAATAAATCTGCCTCACTTGAACTGTTTATTCATCAAAGACTCTCAAAAATCAATTAAATAAATTAAAATTTTATAAAAATGTATTTCAAGGCGTTTACATGGGATATATATACTTCATTTTCGTATAGGGGGGCCAACTTGCCCCAACCCTGGGCAAGTTGGCCCCCCTGACGTCAACTGCGTTTTTTGTCAAATTGTGAGCCACCTGGCATTATATTTGAAAAATAATGACGTTGCATACGTAGCTTAGTTCATGGGGCTTACTTTGAAACCGGTTTTGTTACTCTAACCCACTCCTAGTTGGCTCTACAAGGCAAAAAGTGTCTAACTGGGCCAACTAGCCCCGGTCTCCCCTACGTTTACATTACGTGCGGGTGCCGTGACATGACCTTGAGGTCACGTAGGAAAAATCGGTTGTCGGATGCAAAATGATCGCACGGAGCTCTTTCGGCCTCTCGGATGTTGCCGGACATCTTCCGTGCAGCTTCCTTGAAGATCCGATAAGTTATCGGTACAGCCCCCCTCTAATTTAAGCATCATTGTGGCTAGAGTAAGAAAATGCAAAACTTAAAATTTATGCAAGTAAATTACTCTATATTTTAAACATCTTTATTATTGTTTGTTGTGCCTCCTACGATAATGCTACGGCCCACGGGCTTATGATTTTCAAAATTTGTCAAAAGTTTTAGCTTGACAAAATTGTAGGGGCTACAGAGGCCGTAAATCCCTACGATTTACGATTTTGCACAGCCACTGCCTGCTTCCGCACAGACGCCACACGAAAAGGAGTTTACGAGCAGAATACGAGCACCTTGCGGACATCGCGTGGCAAATATATTCAAGGCTTTATGATTTGTATTTTAGGAGCCTACCAAATTGCATTTAGAACAAACAAGAAATGAAATAAGATTCATCTGAGAATAAAATGAAAACGTGCAACCCAAAACGGGCTTATTGTTCACTTATTTGGACGCATGAATTTGTATTTCATATGTGACATACAATAATCTTCGCGTGTAATCAGCAGTAAAACTGATTTGTTAGAGTCCTGTTTCATATTTTTAAGTTTATTTTCGTGTTCTGGTTGTAAGATTAGCTTACCTTTTTACAGGTGATCAAGGCAGCAAGTCCAGTGTTTTTGCACATAATGTCTATTGGTTCGCTGCTCATGGTTTCAGAGGTTGGTATTCTCTCTTAGATGCCACTGGTAATCTAATGGCTGAATAGAGAAAACGTCATTGGTGAAAACTCAAAAGAACATGCGTTGTCATGTAGCTTTGAGATGCTACATGTACACTATCATTAAAAAACAAACAAACTGTGGATAGTTTTCATTTCATTTTCATTTCTTTAAATAAAGCATTACATTTAAATGAAGTATTTTTCAGTTGGATGTGATGTGATTTGGATGCATGTGATTTTCAAACGAGCATAATTCCATTGGTGTTTGCTGTTACGTAAAAGATGTCATTAATCTTGCATCATGTATTCGCCCAAATTAATTTTGAAAAAGGCTGTGTTTACACTGATAAATCAACCAAAGGTAATGTACATATTGCTTTTTTTTATCATTTCAGGTATTTGTGGAATACCCCAAGGCCACGAATATTTCATGTATCATAAGGCCATGGTTGCGATACCTGGGATTTGCGTTAACGTATGGAGCTTTACTTTTAAAAACCTACAGGTAATCACATGAACAACTTAAGGTCTAGCAATCACTGTACATGCACATGTTTATCTTGGTTAACAGTCTGTGATACTTGGGGAATATTTACAGTGTTTAATGACTTCCTAAAGCGGGTTGTAAGGTTCCCCGCTTCCAATATTATTAGAAGGGTGTGGCGGGTATATATATTTTTGTGTATATTAAATATAGATGGAAATAGTAAACGATGTGCCAATTAAGATAAATAGTTAAAGGCTGCATTCACAACAGCGGACTAACTAGTCCCAGGATCAAATGTGGCGACCCACTTAAATGCCTGCCGTTTACTCCTCTGATAGACACTGAATACATTTCCCTCTGGGATTACGCAACAAGCATTCAAGTATTTGATCCGCAGACTAGTTAGTCCGCTATTGTGAATGCGGCCTGACTCATTTCAAAGGTATTTATGCTTATTGTAGAATTACGTCTTTCGATTTTTGATTTTAGGATTGCAGCTATATTTGAAGTTTCCAAATTTAAGAAGATAAAACTTACCGATAAATTATTATTACCTCGACTTATCCCAATAGTAGCGGTCAGTCTTATTTACCTGACTGCTTGGACGGTGGCCGAACAGAATCGTCTTATTCCGCTGACCACCTCCTCTGGGCTAAAATTCAGTACATGTTTAGCGGGTTGGTGGCAGCATGGCGCAGAATCATGTGAGTATTTGAGTATCATGAATTTACATGAAGGCTCCAATATCGGGTGGCTCAAAGAAAAAAAAACTAATTGTTAAGTTCACTAA
The DNA here is from genome assembly GCF_051362555.1 of Lingula anatina. Lineage (NCBI taxonomy): Eukaryota > Metazoa > Brachiopoda > Lingulata > Lingulida > Lingulidae > Lingula > Lingula anatina. The sequence continues at coordinate 14,523,010 of NC_141768.1, forward strand.
CTTCTATAGGTTTGAAGATATTGCAATGAAATTAGAGGTATTTTAGAAAACGATGTGTCTAAAAAATTCTGAAAATTTCTTGAATCTATCTTTCTTGGTTTTGGCACACAGAAAAAATTGAAATCTTATGTCAAGAAATTCCATGCCGGCCTATGTGACTTCCGACAGGTGCCAGTGTCGTGCACTTTTGACACATTGACTTAAAATTTTATTTATTTTTGTGGTACTTACAATATCCCAAATTTCATTGCAAAAAAATTTTAGTTATTGAATTTTGAAAATAGAAACGTTTTTTTAGCTCCCTGATTTATATCTTATACTTGATTACTTAAATGATGGGAAATCTTATTCTTATTTTTTGGCTTTGAAATCTGCGAAAAACGACTCTCCTTTAAAAAAGTGGTGATAATCCTTATGCACCATGACAATCAATATAAAGCATATTTTCATTTAATAAAAGCATTTTGTCTTATTTAATTAAACAGCTAATGAAAATGCAAAACTATGGACCGTATATATATTCTCCACATAATCAATATTTGAAAACACGTCTTATTTCAGGTAAGCTTGGTTTTCTGCTCTGGGGAGTATACCTCTCATTCGTGGTGAGAAAGGCGCCAAGTTATTACAACGAGAGCAAACACATATCTTGGTCAATTTACAATACTGGGTTATTAGGCCTTTCGCTTTATATAATACAGTAAGTCGTTTTTCACCAATTTATACATTTCTGTGATAAATGACCAGTATTAGAGGCGACATATTTATTTGATACCCATACGTCAATGAACAATGAGACAGAAACGCATTGGATAAACATTATTAAGCAAAGTGTTAATTAATGTCCATTAACAAGTAGCCTGGAGATAACTGTAGAATATCATTTGATTACTGTAGCGAGAAGGACCTTACATATTGCATACAGAAATGATAATTGGGGGAATGAATGCATATTGTACCACTGGGATACACAATATGATAGAAGGAGGAATAAAGAAATGTTTCTGTCATGAAGTCCCTGACCTCATTTCTCTGTATATAGACCCATGGGCGAAACTTATGTTATTTACCATTAGCACGCGAAGTTGGGATAACTTTTATCCTTCAAATGGAAGTGGCTTTTTTGTGTAATATGTTCTCCATTATGTTTTCAGTCAGTTTATAGCAATGCAGGAGGGACCAGATGTACAGTACCTTATGTTGATTCTTTACCTGCAAGTCTCAGTCACCAGCATGATGTGCCTCATTTATGTTCCAAAGGTAATTTCCCGGGAGTGCATTATATTATGCATGGGAAGAGCCATGAATGGGTTGACGTCGTCAAACATAACACGCTTTGGTTTCTTTGTTTAAAAGCTGTAACACTAGTCTTAGCTCGTGATGTACATAACATGTTTTCCACCTGCTATTGGGATCTTCGAAAACGCCAGCACAAATCAAGTTACTTTCGTGTGAAAAAGCTTACAGGACATTACAGTAGATTTCTCTTATGACCTGTGTTGTTTCAAGGCAAAGGGATGAATTTTTCATATAAAAGTACAACTACTTTTGTCATTGAAAGAAATTAACTAACAGGAAGATTTCGTGTTAAAGCAGGTCCAACACACACACACACACACACACACACACACACATGATATCATAGTGTAATGTTTAAAGGTATATGGTGTTCACAAGTTCGTAGGTAGTAACGCAACCCACATAACGTAATCAAAGCATACATCTTAGTTAGGATTATGGCATTTTAGGTAGACGTTTTTTTCTGGTCTCTGATTTCCCGTGATAAATGGAAATCATAATCATGAAATCCAAGGTAATCAAAGTATAAAAGAACAATATTTCTCTCTTCTTTTGGCCCCTTGAATACAATACAGATAGAATTTATTTCGATAAAAATTTCAAAAAGCTTGTGCTACACAGAAGCAGGCGTTAGATAACACAGGGCCTAGCCAAGCATAGCACTGTCGTCATTACCGGCAATTCCTGCATTTGAAAAATGGCAGGAATTATCGCCTTTTACAATGGTATTATTAGGCTTCGTTCACATGCAATGTCTATTTTCTAAATTCTATTTTCTATTTGCGGTATGTCTTATGATCACGGTCTGTGGCCTGAATATCCCGCGGCGTAATTACTGGCAGCGCGAGCCAGTTACTACATGTATAAGTTACTATAGATACGTGATCATAAGATAGAGCAAATAGAAAATAGAAATTAGAAAATAGACATTGCATGTGAACGAAGCCTTAATTGTATTGCAACCTGAAGGGCGTTATACTGTTGTCATACTGATAAGTCTTGTATTGAGAATCAACAGAAAATTAATATCTAATAGAATTTTAAATAAAAGGACTGCGCGATTTGTCTTCTTTTATGATCCAGTGCACAGACGCGTCAAATCCAAAAGTTGCGTGTTGTTTTTATTACCCTGTAAAACTGATGCTGTCAAGTGCAACAGCAGGGCGTTTGAGGCAGTTTTTTCTCGTTTTATCCATTAAAAAATTCTGATATGTTCGTGCAAGATATTTTTTTTCATTTTTGCTCTAGTTGTAGCAAACAGCTTTGGAGCTGTCTCGGTTCACATTTCCTAAGGATGCACATTTATAAATATTTCCGTACGTAGGCTACTAAATGCTATTGTATATCTATTGATTTTCATACAGTAAGCCCTTCAACACTTCCTCGAAAATCTCATTGGAAAATTCACATGTATATAAAGAAAAATGCACACGTGTTACGTGTAGGCCTACGTGTGAAACGATTATCGTTAAGAATCTCATAAATTGTTGTCTATGGATGTTGAACTGCTAAAGTAATTGTTCTGACCTTTGTGTCTCAAGCGAACTGTCTTGTATTCGAACCATACTAAGCAATTAGTTAAAGCTTTCTTAAATTACAAATATGTCTATAGATAATTTAAACATACATGTATGGCATTTATTTTAAGTGATACTCATTTCTACCTTTCAGTTCCACGTCATTCTTTATCCTCAGAACGCCAGTAATTTAGCATTACAAGAAGGGCCGGGGAGAGGAGTTTCTCAAAGACAACGATCGTATCACAACCGCAGTCTTTTCAATAACAAAATCTACCCCAGTACATCAGAACCCGGCAACTTGACGGAAATTGATAACCGAACGATTTCTCGCAAGATGCAGGCAGACGCTTGCGTTCAGACATCCCAGGCGTCATCAACCGTTGTTTTCCAAAGTCACATTTGAATGGCCATTGGGTGACCCTAGCAATGACATTTGGACGTGCAACGTGATATGCATAAATGTGTATGTACAGGAGAATGGTTACCATTATAATCACTGCAGGGAATATCTTACTCTTCATTTTTAAATATGAAAGTAAATCATATTCATTTTTGTCTATGTTGGTGTTGGTTTGAGATATTCTCTGCCATTCAACAAAACAGAAAATCGAACTTTTTAGGCCAAGAAGAAAAATGTGTGTCACCATTTTATGTTTCGCCGAAAGCTTTGACGATTTTGATAAAGTAGGCCTACTTTTGTGACATAGACACTAGAGCATGAACTATGTACCGTTTCCATAACATTCTAAGCATAGATTCTCAATGGACAGGACATGTCGACCTGGGTAATTCCGATGGGCAGTTCTGTCAACAGAGGTCTTGCAAACCTCGCAAAGACTGTCAGACTCGGTCAAATGCTCTAAGTGGATTGGAAATGATAATAATCATATAGTTCACATGACAAGAGTAGATATACTTCATCTGTAAACAACTAGTACGTGTTCATGATTTAGAGCCGAAAGATAGTATTGGTGCTTTGCTGAAACTCGCCAAATATGTTTGGCACTGTCTGATCTTTATTTTGATTGATTGCTTATTATTATTATTATTTGTTATTTTTGGAGTGGGATCAGTCTGTATACGGTATGTGAAGCAATAACCGTTCTGTTACATACATGGATTCTTCCTTATGTGTTAGAGATTAATGTGGCGAAATAGTAGTTAGATTTGTTTAAGGAAAGCGTGACAAGATGATCGGAGATCACATCAAATTCATAACGAGTAACTCGAAGAGTTTGCATTTTGGCACGTACACCTGGGGGTACGCCTCGAGGGAGGCTTTGAATTTAAAAACAAGACAACTGACATTTATTAGGTCTGAGTCAAAATTTAGAACAATAATAAGGAAATACGCAGACTATGTCAAAAAGCACAAACGTATCGTAATGGTGTCGTGGCTATACACGTACAATATAACTGACACCTGAGTATGCACAAATGCACACGTAGGAGCGCACCTACACTCCATCAGTTTTGTAACAATATCATTCATTGATTTGTAGTTATGATTTCAATAAAAGATAAATATTTTTGAAAGGATACATTGTTTAGTATGCACTGTATATGTATGTAGATAGTCCGACAAACTGGTCACTTGATGGGTGGTTATAGAATATATATATATATATATGAGATGTAATTTAATGCAGTATAAGTATGGTCGTCATTAAGGTCCACTGACCTTGATCACATCAAAACGACGCTTACTCGGGCTCTGGATTAACCTGTTTTAATTCTTGCTTTATATATGTTCGCGATGAATGAGCGACTCAAAAGTGAAAAACGCTGTTTAGATGATATGGCAATTGCGAGAAAAAATTACCCATGCAGAAAAGCATCTTAGAGGAGTATAAATTTCGTCAGCTTGTGTTCTGGGACAGATCTTAAATTTTACAAGATAGTTTGATTGCCTTTCGCTCTTTCCTTTGAATATATATTATATTTGGTCTTATCTTGGGATCTATTCCCATAGATTTTAGATCGATCTATCCCCGCGGGGAGTCTCACTAGATTACTTTCAGATAATCCGACGTAAATGTCCGTCCCGCCTACTACAAGCCGTAAGGGGGTAATTAACTTTCGTGTCCGCCCGGCTGACAGCTATTTAGCGTGAACCCCCAGGGAGTTAGGTCGATCTAAAGTAGGTCGATCTAATCTATGGAAATGGGGTGTAGGATAGATCTTCGTTGTGTATAATAGTCTACAAAACCATTAGGATGGAATTCTTGCAACAAAACCAAGCAAATCAATAGATAAAAGCAAAAGAAAGAAAACGAATGTAATGTCTAATAAGATAACAACATTTGATAACTTTTTGTGCAACTATAAATTGATAAAGATAGTCGTAGTAATAATTATGGAGTCACTACCAATAGCAAATTAAGCGTATTGAGTATGTTATGAGCTGTTTCTTTTTTTCTGTTGTAATTTAGCTGTCAGGATGGGTTTCATCTATTATCAATTCCACTAAGTTATCACCTGTTCTATTTCTATACTCTATCCTTTGTATCAAATACTTGATGTCATTGTAGTCCACACTCTATCATCAGTCTCTTCAAGATATTGCGTCTCTCCACTTTCTCCTCGACATATGTTGAATCCTTAAAATCATGTTTCAGTGAGATATTTCTTTATCGACACTCTCCACTACCACACATTGTTCTTCACACTCAATCATCAATTCCTTCAAGATATTGTGGCTGTCCTCTTTCTCCTCGGCATTATGTTGAATCCATACAGTCATTTTTTCTTTCCAGGAGTAACAATGCATCGACTATTCTTGTCTCTCCAACCTTACTGCGATTTCTTCTTTAATAATTCTAAATTTTGTCATTTAAATGATAAAGAATAAAACAACACTGGTTCCCGTTTTTTTCTTTAACCAGATTTTTTTACACTGATAAAATGTTGTCTATAACTATTAACAAGTAAAAAAAAAGTTAATAAATAAATAAAATAAATAATAATAATAATAACCGACTTCCCTTGTACGTGAGGGCATGAGTGACGACTGAAGTCTTTCAATACATCATTTCTTAAGCGTTTTATTTTTAAACAACAAACATTAACAATTTTAAAAATCTGATAAGAACAGAGAAAAAACTTAAAACATCCAAACATTTAGTACTATGATACTAAAAATCTTTAGTAATTTCCACAGGAAATGTTCCATGTTATGAGTCAGATATACTGGTAATGGCGTGTAACAGTAATCTGGCCACCATGATATCAAACGTTTATAATACTTTGTGTTAACTGCATATATTTTAACAAATCAAAAACATTAAAGCAACAGCGAAAAAAAAAGCTAAAAATGTAATTTTTTCCAAATCTCGTAGGTTTAAATTCAACATGTGAATTACTTATGCTGATGACTTAGTCACACTTAGTGATAAAGGTAAATATGACAATAAACAAAACAAGTGCAATATTGCTAACAAGTCTCTCATCTTCACAGTCTGAGATGAAAATCTCCCCAGTAACATTTATTACAAGGGAGAAGTCATATACAGCACATCAATTTGGCACCACAAGTAACAGTTCTCAGATTTGTGTATGGTTAATTTCAAGGCAAGGAAATGACAATGTCCAGAAAATGTATCATTTCTAACAACAGCCTCTTAATAAACTGCAAAGAAATTACAATAAATTTTCTCATAACCCCACATGAACTAACATACCTGGTGGGTAAATGGACTTTCAGCAAATTACAGCCAACATTCCAAATTAAGAATCATCACAGCACAATTCTGTATGGTTCATAAATCACTTATGTCTTTTCCAAAGTTATAATTTACTGTTAAATATGAAAGGGAGAATGGCAAAGAGTAAATTCATTTCTAATACTATTTCCATTGTTTAATTTGAATGCTGGTGTATGTCCATTATCAGTGGTATCTTTGCTCTCACTTGTAAAGCATCAATTGGTGAACATCCAAAAGACCTCAGTTTCAGAAGACTGGGCTATCTCCTGAGTATGTACCACCAGCCGCCTAATACATTTCAATAGACAAGACTGTACTTATTAATGGTAACCATAAGAGGTTACCAGCAGCTTAGTTTCAAGGCACCACAACAGGTCAGTAGGAGGGTGGCAAATTCTTTGCAGGCAGGACAAATAATGCAATTTCCACTTAAACACATGGTTAAGTCTCTTCTAAAATCAGTCAACATCTTCAAAAGTACTAATACAAACCACTTTGTTACAACATTATGATCATGATATTCAATTATTTACTACACTTGGTGACTGGTTTTTTCATCAGACACCTCCACACTATTCAGACATGTTCAGGTTGATGTGCATGCAAATGCACATAATGAACAGCTTATTATATTGATTACTCCCTATTAACACGTTAAATGGACTATATTCTACATGGTGAAATGATGACTAGCAAAACATTATATGCCATTGTCTCTGTATACCTTTGAAGTTTCCAACATGTACATAAGATATTATCAGTCATTTGACATATGTCATAGACTTGATATGTTCTGCCTGAATAGCCCAAGTGTCAAAGAAATCAATAACTTACAGGTACTATTACATAAATCTTACTTAACATGTCTGAACAAACATGCTTTTCTTAAATGACGTCTGTAAAATATCAATTTTCAACTAAAGATTGTTTGAAAAAATATGTACAAGTTTTCATTTTCAATGAGGAAATCTTTGTAATATTAATATCAATATAGACAAATAGGTCCTATTTTGATCCATTTAAACTGACATAGGGCACTTAAATCCATAATGATACTGTTTATTTTTCAACCAATAAAGAAAATGCTAGTAGATAAAACCAATACCAGGTAAGCCAGATAAAATTGCCCATGTGCAGAGATAGGAAAAAAATAAAATGTTGCTATGGCTACACAGTGGTATTTTTTCCACCTTCTAAGGATCCTGGCAGCCACTCTCTTGTTTTATTCCATGGTCTTCATTCTTAGGATCATTAGAATTCTCTCCTAAGTATTCCTTCACTTCTTCCCCAGAACAGCTGTCTTTGTTAAAACTAGCTGGCAACTTGTAGGCATTCAGTAAATACTGACTGTAATCCTTAGCCTTGTCCCTGTAATGAGCATTTAAGATACAAAAATTGAAGAGCTAAAATTACATCCAAACTTTAATTAAGCCATTTTATACATTAAACTGAAGAAATTTACAATTCTTATGAAAGGGGTTCTAAAAACAAATAAAATAATAATAATAATTATAATAATAAATATGATTAATATTAGGTTTTGTATTAGTCATTCTTCATACTGTTTCAAGAAAGAAACTGCATGTCCAGACAAAGAAGATTGATATAACTACAGATGACAGAGTCAAAGCTAAATGGCATCTCATTACTTGTAGGGTTTTTGCTCCTCTGCTGTCATACTTCTCCAGGCACTTCCCATCAACTTGCTGATATGAGAGGTATGGGTACCTGGGTGTTTACTGAAATATGGATAAGAACACTATTAGCAGAAAGTCAGATCAACATAAAATTCAATACAACTGCAATGATGCATTATTACCTGATACTTGATACAAATTGGCACTACTGTAGATTAATAGTTTTAGGCAGGCAGGCAGGATACAGTTAGCTGTGGTTTAATTATTTCATCCTCTCATGAACTTTGTAAAGACATGTTTTCAACATGTAATCAAGGTAATTTTTCTACTTATTGCTTTCAATAACTAATGGATTTGACGTGTACTTTTCTCATGAACTTTATTTTGGCATAGACAGCAATTAGGTGAAAACATATTAGAAAGATCGAGAAAGAGAGAGAATGGTGTTCATGTGACACCTAGTGGTATTGCATTAGATGAGATTATTCAGTACAAATCTTGTTTAGTATAGTATATATTCAATTCTTACTCAATGAAATTCTTCCTATTAATCCTGCTGAACATCATGAATCCATTCATCCAAGACGTCTTCCTCAGGTCAATTCTCGCAGGCTCCTGGACTGCAGATTGCCTTGAATTCATACACACAATTAATCAATCCATACAAGTTGATTATGAAAAACCAAAATGGGATTTCCAGTTAATAATTTTTTTCAATATATTACTACTTACTTATAAAATGCTAGAGTTTTAAACTAAAAAAATCACAATCTTAGAAACATCCTTATTCAAGAATAAACTTAAAAGCATCCAATGGAGGATATAAAATGCATTTTAAGTGCATGGATCACTTCTTGTTGAACTTATGTGAGGGCAATTAAAACACTTTAAAACATAAAATGACAGATTAATGGCCTTAATTAATAAATAATCAAATTCACCATCCCCTGATTGGAAGTTGTGAGAGAGAGAGAGAGAGAGAGAGAGAGAGAGAGAGAGAGAGAAAACTAAAATGCAACTGCAAAGTTTTAAATGATTTTGAAGAAAGCTAAGCCTTATTGATTCTACATACAGTTACAGTAGTTTTAAACCAATGTATAATGGCTGTAACTAGGCAGACCACTGCTGGGCTGGCAACTAGCTGATCATGACATCAAACAAAATACATGTACATCGCACTCCATTCTATTTTGCCTCATTTATCACAGTCCATACAAACACCAGCCTGTTATGCCAGTACGTTCTCAGAGGTATATAGAAGCCATCTTAAATATCCACAGATATTAAGGTCTGCTTATTATACTTCATTCTCCATTGCTAACTAAGACTTATCCAAGTGCATCACTCTCAATCTATTCTGAGACAACAAAAACCCAAATCATTCCAAAACAAATACTTAAAAATATGTGATCATTTCCTTACCTGTCTGAGGCACTTTCTTCTACTTCAATATCTTTTTCAGCAGATTCTGAACCTGCACAAATATTGATATACTACATTAAATCCAATTACACATAATGGAAAGTATAGTCCCCATTGTTAGTGTGAACAGTTTCATAGGCTGTTGATCCAGTAGTTTTCTGCATAGCATCATTTAAGGTTAAAGAGACCTGTTGGCAGCATATATCAAAATGAGTGGAAACTGAATTAATTTGATATTGTCGTAAGATTACAAATTTATCCTACATAGTAATCAATCCAAGTCCCTTACATATATTAATGCTGAACAAGGAAAAAAAGGAAGCAATCATTAACAGTAATTAACCTGTAAATGTGTGCAAGTCAAAAATGACCTGCATATTACTACTGCTAGGCATATTCTTGATATTAAATGTTAAAAGCCAATTAACCTACATACTTAAATGTAAAAAATACTGGTAAAGTTAAAAGGAGATTAACTACAACTAACAAACATATTTTAACTAATCATCAGTATGTTAGTATAATTTAACAAGCAAAGGTGTAAGAAGTTTGTTTCATACCAGATGTCTTCCTTTCTGTCTCGTCTTCTTTTTCAGAGCTGAACTGATGTGATTTTAACACAGAGTTACTGAAATCTTCATTACATGTTTCACCTACAATCAAAATTGCAGCCTACAGTGTCAAAACCTGGTAAACCATTAGCATTTTTAACTTCATTCAGATGTGGATTTCAATCAAAAGTGAGAAATAAAAGAGAAAAAGAGATAACTTTATTAAATACTTCTATATAAAAAAAATTACAGAGGAGAAATAATCTGCTCAATCCCCACCATCACAACAAACACAATGGTTACAGTTGACCACCACCCAGCTTAGTACCTTCAGCACTCTCCCAGTCATTCATTTCTTCCTTTTTACCTTTCTCCATATTTTGCTGTAATCTATACATTCGGGTCTTGTACTTTCCCATGACTTTCCTCATAGTGAGGGGTCTAATGACAGGAGAACGCTTGGCCATGTGCAGGCAAGACTTTTTCAGGGGGCAAGCCTTCTTTGGAGGGGTTTTCAATCCAAAAAGGAAGCTGTTTTTCAAACAGCTGGGGGCAATCTGCTTTTTCTGGGCAACTAAACGGTTTACCTTCTTTTGCACACTTGCAGGTTTCCTAGAGAAATAATTAAAATCTAGCATCAAATCCTTTTTTTTTTTAATTCAACGCACACTGAGAGTAAAATTGATTTAAAGATACAAAATTTATCTTAAATTAACATTACCAACAACATCAGCAAACATTTACTGATCAAGCACACTATTAAGATTCACTCTCATAGGGAAAAAAAGAATACCAACTTTTGAAACAAAGACTGTTCAGGTGTAGAAGGTGTTACAATAACCCCTGAATTCTTTGTAGGTGTGAGTTGATGACCTCTCTGAACAGGTGTCTTGGCAGAAGACTTGCCATGGCACTCTGCTTCTCTTTTGGTCTTTGGTGTTCTGATTGGAGACTGTATTCTCTCGGGGGAGGTCAAAGGGGATTTGGAACACAGCTTGGGAGTACTGAGCAAGTCAAAGAAGGAAGAATCTTGGTCTTTCAGCTCAGATTCTTCATACATGGATGATGTCTGTGTCAAATCACTGGTGCTGGCATTCTACAAAGATTGGAGAAATTTATTTCAAAACAGTTTTATAAAATACATATTAAAAATAAAATTGCTATGAATAAACTTTCTTTAATTGACATAAAATGTAAAACTACTTGGTATTTAAGTCTTAGCATGCAGAATGCCTTCTCATCAGCACTATAAGCACCAAGCTAGTTTTACATTTAAAAAAATTATTGAATCAAATGTTTGTATAATTCACTAGACAAAATGGCAGAAAATTCATTAAAAAACTAACAACCCCATAAACTGAATAAAACAATTTACATATTAAAAGATACAAAAACTTAAAATAAATAAAAAGTAAATGAATAAACTAGCCAATGTGCAGTAATCATACCTTCCATTTAATGCATATTTGTAAAAGTAAGGATTTCCCTCTATATTTATATTGCACTTTTCAAAAATTTGCTCTTAGTGGAAGATGGACCATGCACTGTTGCTTGGAAGATTTACGTAGGTAGCGATATTACCCTTGTTATTGCCTTGGGCTGTAACAGACATGCTTGTTGCAGAGCAATGGATCTTGCCTCAAGTTCTGTTATTATTTTGCAAGTTGAAAGCAAAACAATTTGAAACAAAATGAAAAAAAAAACATGTCAATATAATAATAATAAATAAACAAATAAAAGTATAAAATAACAAGCAAACAGGTTAATAAAATAGCAAGCCAATTATTTAAAATCTAAAATGCATTTTGTAGAAAAATGTTAAAGGAAGCATTTGTAAAAAATTCATTTTAAAGTGCAAAATTCTTCAGAAAACAAAAACTATATAAAGTTATCCAAATCAGAACACAAACCCCTATATTAGCCATAGGTGAGGCTATTCTTTGGCACATGCATCATGAATTACAAGAAAAACTTACAGGGCTGTTTTCTTCAGAGTTGTGCGATTTGCCTGCAGTCTTGCTGTAGTTGTGGAACAGGGCAATGCCAGAATAGTAGGGAATGCTATCATCAGAGTCATCAGAAACATCCTTTAAAATAATAATAATCTGAAGTAAACTTACACCAACACAAAAATGAGACTTCTGTCAAAGTGATTAATTTTATATAAATTATAGGCAAGTTTGACTGAAATATCCTATTTATCTATTTATTTAAAAACCTTGATATTTGCAAAATATAAGGTTAGGCATTTTTATTGGCCTATACTTTATGGGTTTTAGTCAAATTTTTCTCAAAGAATTTTTTATATTCCTTCAGTGCCCTTTACACTATTCACAACACTGTCACAACTCTTGACCAAGTATGCAAATGATTAGTTCTCCCTTACCATTGCTTTGCATTGTAATGAATTGGAAATATTTATGTTTTAATGCTAACATGTGTAATTCTGACTGGCCACAAGTTTAGTGTAGCTCAGATGATGTTTGCTTACTTGCACTGCTGGTAACATAATGTCCTCTGCTACAAGTTCTGCCCTGTTGGTCATTTGTTGTTTGATCAACTTGTCCACCTTTTCTTCCTGGCCAGGGTCACATGATAAGCTGAACTTGGACACTAAATGAAATGCACTGTCACTATGTACTTCAATGAAAACAAACATGGTAACATTTTTTAGCAATATTTATACTTGTGCAATAATTAGAAATGCTAATGCCTGTGGAAAATATCTGAAGCTGTAGTAAACTTAAACAGATGCTGGCACATTGGTATGCAAATTGATAGTTCTTTTGTAAACCTGACTTAGAAAGTGTCTTGGGTTACACTGGCAATTCCTCACAGCATTTCTGGTTCCAGGACTGAATGCACCAATGTCTCCAGCAACTTTTGAAGGCATCTACTTTTTTTTTAACATCAAAAGATTTATTCTTAGCTTTTCATGATAAAGAAATGGAAAACACTGAACTAATAAAAAAGTGGATGAACATAAAGGAATATATATACTTCCAGGTAACTTTCTCAGTAAAAGTGGCACAAAACTATCACCACACCTTGTTGTTCCCTGTAGATGTCCTCATAGCCAGATTCCTGCCAGTCTGGCACAAGCTGAAGTGGGGCAGTGATGGAGAGGTGGGGGACAGTCTGTGGACACTCTTCCTCTCCATGTGTGGTGGAATCTATGGTTGGAGAGGAGACCTTACTGTGCCGATCTCTGTCAGACTGCAACTGAGAGGAAAACTGCAATCACCATGAAAAATTCCAACAAGAATGTAAAGGTTGAGTGTTGGTTGGCATGTATACGTTGGGCTTGAATTCATCATAGATCATGAAACATTTTAGGACACCTTGAAAATAATTTGTGAATTCATCAATATATTTCAGATAAACGCATTTAGTTTTCTCTTAATCTGTGTGTGAACACTTGTTATACAGGTCAATAAAAAACTTACAGTGACTAGTTGTGAGGCATCAGACTCTTGAAAATCTTCCTGGGAGTTGGTTGCACTGACAGAGTATTCCTCTTTCATTGGGATATACATAGGAGAGTGATCTGAAAGTCATATCAAGCACATATTTGTGTGAAATTGCATGTTATATTTCAACTTAAAATCAAAATTGTATGCATTTTACCATTTCATCTCTATAAAACACAATTCTCCCGAAAAAAAAAAAAAAATAAATAAATTAAATAACCACAAAATAGTGGTCAAATTGTTTAGTTTTGGCCCTCATTACATCAATGACAATAAAAATTTAATATGTAGATGTTACTTTTTACTTTTAGAAATAACATGAAATATTGAGAACCGAGACTGTTTACTTCACAGCTTCAGCAAATATAATGTGATAGGAGATTTGCAACAAAATGACCAATCTGATTAGGACATACACAAAGTACCTTAAATGTCCGAAATCTACACAAATTCATGCATTATGCATGCATTTTCACTGGCACCGCCACAAGTTCTCTGGTGTAAATCTATTGTAAATAATATGATGAACCAACAGATCTACTCCTTTTGAGAACTATAATATTGCCATACCAATGTGTCCCAGCAAATGCTTACTCTGATCTATATTATCAAGGTGTGGAGTGAGGAACAGGCTGTCAAAATCTAGTGCAATATCTAGATCAACACACAATGACCGAATGTGGGTCTCCAGGTAACAGATATAATTAACCACTCTCTTCATCCGGGAAACCTATAATGAGATCAAAGATATTTCAAAGATATAGATTTTTTCCTATCATTTCTTAATCATGAATATGATTATAAAGTCGTTGACAAGTCATATAAAAACAACGGCCGTACCTTTTCAAACGTATATTTTAATATATAGGAAACAACATTTAGTAATTCTGCATAAACAAAATTTCACATGCTCAGTCTTACCTTAGTTTCTCTATCTAGAGATTCTGTCAGTTGTGGAGTCATAGCTGCTAGCTGCTGTATAGCTGAATTCAATCCGTGGTGGCGATTTCTGGAAAAAAGTTCAAGAAACAAAATGCAATTTGAAATAAATAGCTAACAATTTTCTAAAAAGTATGAAAGTTAGCTGCACTGCAATAACCTGTCTGAATTAGCATAATCTTACAGAAGATTTACCTAACCTTCAAGATGTTCTAAAAAATATAATTAATTATAGCAACGAGAATGTATGAACAAGGAATAAAAAAGGCAACTTTTTTCAAGATAGTATAAATTCATGGCTAGTGCCAAATGCAAAGCCAATTTAATATGCCTTTCATTATCCCTGTGTAGTTTCTGTAGCCTGCTTAATGTCCTGGGCGTCTTCTTGTTGGAATTTCTATGCTTCCTGAAGAACATGGACTTGGTGAGATCTGGGGAGAGAAAGCTTGAGTGAGGGAACCCATGTTTCTTCCTGCTGACCTTGGGAGTTGCACCTTGTGTTTCCTTGCTTGTCTAAATTGAACAGTAAGTAAAATTTCATCCACATCAACATATAATAAATATCAAAGCATAATTTAGGATATACAAAACTCGATTAGTCATGCATGAGTGTACAGCAGCTGAGCTTGCAAATAAAACTCATATAAAATTCTGTACTAATATTAATTATGTCAAGTCTCTTGATTACTATCATTTTTGTTATTTTCTGCTATCTTACAGTTTTTTGTTTTTTTTTAGGATTGTCTTGGAAGCTCAATGGAATTTATAAACAACTTTCAGCACATCAATGAGCAAAATTAATGGGGTACACCAATAAATGTTAGAAATACACACATTTGTGTTTGTAAACTGTGTGGCTGTCCCTCCGAAAAATGGCACTGGTTGGCCACAGAGGGGCTCCCCATTCTCTCCTGTGGGAACCTGCTTGGTGGGACTGACATTTAGAAAGAAAGGGTCAGAAGGATTCTCCCGCTTTAGCACTCTTGTGTTGGAGACTGCCTTGAAGACTGCATCTCCGTGCCTGTCCCAAGGCACTGTAGATAACAAACTACTGGGTTTGGTTGAGTGCTGGTTTTCTTTGTCATCTGATGTGCTTGAAGCCTCAATTAAGTCTCCCAGGAGTGTGCTGTCTGGAGACACTGTGGCCATCATTCATTCCTAATTAAAACAAGTTTTATGCATGTAAACTATGTAAAGAACCATTCCCAGGGAGAGAGTAGAATATTTTGAAACATTTAGATTAATGCATAAATGGGTTCATTCAGATGCATGCTTGCCAGCTTCAACTGTGGAAAATTTACACAAAGATAGCACTAGAGGTAGAATAAAGCTTCGCGTTTTATAAAATAACAATGCCAAACGCTAATTGCAAGTCGAAAATCTGAAGAACAATATATTTCTGATGCAATTTTCTTTGGGTTACGAATTTCTGGAATAATAAGGGATTCAGAGCAAATGTTAATGGGATGTATATTAAATCATACACAAATGAGACTGTCGTAATAGCTACGATTCAGGACATAATTAGAATACATTTATTTCTTACCGCAACCATTACTGTACACATATTTTGACATTCCCGTCTACTGAAAATCTTACCTAGTCGGCATTTGCGCTTCCCGCACTTCAACTGTGGATGACGTCATGAACTCTCGCTCATTCTCGTCTAATGATTTAATAGACATTTCATGAAAGCTTCTCCCTCATTATAATATGAAAGTTCTAAATAAATATCATACATTACTCAATATTTAGTTTAAAAGCAGCATCAGCTGTTCACATTTTTTCAACAAAGACGAACAAGACAAAATTGTGTTGTACGTCATCACTTTTTGTGTAACCGGTGTCTGCACCAAAACAAGACCACGATGGAGAAGTTTGACGGCCCGGGTAAGTGGGGTTTATGCCAAATATGTGTGACATTGCACAAGAAAATGCTCGAGAAGATAAATGGTGTATTTTGTTAGCAAAGCGTTTAGATGAAGTGCATTGCAAACCCCAGTTTCCACACTCGGGCTGTTGTTGAGGCTTCGTTTTCGCAATGCAGGCGGAATCCAGTCGAGTACAGATACTGTAGTTGAAAGGAGATAGCAACTTTAAGATATACATTTTTGCTTTCTTAGAACATTGCCAGTTAAGTGGCAGCCTAGGCAATGCCATAGCTATTTCAACCTAATTTTCATGACTGTCTCCATTAAATATGACCATATTCAATCATACAGTATATCCTGGTTCAAACCGCATCTGATCATGACTTAACTTCTTAAGGCCGGTGATAGTAAAAGGACCAAAGTCATAGAAACAAAGCCCTGGGCTTATAAGTTTTTATAAAAAATTAAAACAAACTTCCCAAAAGGCCAATTAAAGACGGGGATTAAGTACAGTGTCCAACGGATGACGCTCTGGCGCCAATTTGAGGGGAAAAATGCCGTTTTCGGTATTGGGATTTTCTCTATAACCAAGACAGCTATTCAAGTGATTCAAAAGGCCTCATAAAGCTGGGTGAAAGCACTTCAGCGCGGTACCAGGGAATTGTCTTAAACTATTTACTTTTGATTTTATCATCTTTTACGTTAAATTACCCCATATTTCAATGGCTTATTCACTTCAAAAGGCGATATCTTTCAAACAAACAATTTTCTCTTAAACCCCTGATATCATGCTGTAGTCCACATTCCTAACAACAATAGGTGCAACTTTTGTAACGATCGGTTGCTCAGATAGTGAGATATACTTGGCAGCGATTCACTTATCTCGTCAATATAGAAAGCTGTTAAAACAGCCAAAAACGTTCACAGGTTGGTTAACAGGGCTTATTAGTCAAATGCTTAGCTGGCAAATTTACCTGTTATCGGTTATACGATCAGCTGGAACCATTGCTTATTGTCATCTAAAAATATTTTGTTTGGGTGCTTTGAAGGGGCAGAAAATCGTGCTTTTGTTACATTTTCCGACCACTCGTTAGGCATGTAAGCGTGCCGCCATTTTGATTGACAGCTCTGGAGAGGGCCCTAGCCTTGTGATGCCCAGTAGGGTGTCAAGGATATGTAGAAGGAAGCGCTAACAAAGGCGATTACGTTTAACCGCAATTAAGAGGTGTGAAGTTGCATTTGAACGTTTCAATGGCTCTTCCTCGGCAATCGAGTAATTTTACCTGAGAGATTCCTTCTTTGTTATCGGCAAAGTGATCAGATAAAACTGTGTCGAGAGCAAGTGTCCGTCACTTGTGTTGATACGAGTTTTTTGACGGGTAACGCTGCAGGATTATTTTGCACGGCACTTGGTAGTCGTCAGATCAACGGAAAAATCCAGTGATTACTTCAGAGCGGTCTCGCTCAAAATGCCAGCTAAGATAAAGGGGAGACGCTCAGCTGCACGAGATTCAGAGGTAAAAGTTGCTGAGAGAAGGCTTTTGAATAAATATTTTATTTTTACACACATGACACTTAGACCCTATTTGCTTTTTACCTGCTAGCCTTGACTATTCTCGGGGTCTTTTTGTGATTTTCATTTTTGGACACTTGAACTCTTTCTTCCCGCTTGATCAGTGATTTTGAAATTGTTTTTCTCCAAATATCGCAAAATGCAAAGCCGCTAACATGCGTTTTTATTTTTATTGTTTTAATCATGCTGTCAATCTTTGCTTGGATTTCTCTTGTTTGGCCATTCAAATCACAATTTTTCGCGTGTCTCTCAAGCTCCATGATATCATATCTTGGAGAATAAAATTTTATTTTGTCAACATTAGATTTACCTTTTGCAAACGGCGACCAACAATCATTTCCGGTTTCGTAACGTGTCGCAGATACGCTCGACGATATATATCGCAAAAATTAAAGGCTAGGCTAAAAGTATCCTTTTTTAGCTTTTTTTATTTATGTTTTTATCGATTTTTCTTTCATTTGTCAATTAATTTAGACGTTTCGATTAACTCTTTCACCCATTTATTAGGTATACAGAAATCAGTCATCCGACTGAACAAATAGGGCCGGTTTTCCCCAACCGCCACGCATAGGCCTTACTCTCAAAATTTTCCTTCTTTCCTCTGGAAAGGGACTTTTAACACGAACTTTTCTCTTCCCCATAGTGTACTAGCTAGACTTCTTCGCTGCTAAGCTGATGTAAGACTTATGACCTATTACCGCACACGTAATCGGCTTATAACTCATTAACTGTGCTCCGACCCCCTCATGGCAACGGCCCTTAGTAACAGAGGCGTGGCTTAGTTGTCAGCCTGACTGGGGCGCGTGCCGGTTGAAAAACTCATCAAAAGACGCATTTTGCGATGCAAATTCATAAAAATTATTACATCCAACGTTAGATACTTTTTTGATTAATATAAACACACAAAAAACTCAAAAACACGATTTTAAGCGTATTTAACCCTATCACCGACCTTAAGTTGTAACTTGTATTGATCTACAACCATTGATCTTGTAAATCACTGCAGGTAATCACCACAATTGACACAATATTTTTTCAGATTAATGAGTAAAGGAATAAATATATTTTTATAAATAAATATGATAAAGTTGAAGTAGAACAAACAATGGTATTATTTAGATATATTACAACCTGCTTATATATGCTCAGGAACTATATAATTTCTTGATTCTGTAAGTGTGATTGGTATGTAGTTATGGGCAATGAGCTCTGACCTTCTTTCATTTTCCTAGCTCAGTCTCTGTAAACTTGTTTATTAAATCAGAAGAGCTCTCACCATATTGTCACACTTGACTACCAAAATTCCCCAAAAATATGCTCAAATGCATAAAAATTCTTTAGTAAATTGATAAAATGACATTTGCATGCACTCAGCCTATAGAGTTGATTAATATGTCGAACACGGCATTTGTGCATTCAAAATCATGAAAATTCATCAGATTTTTTTCTTTTTTTTTGTATTAGAGTTTACTGACTATTACACCTAGCAATTTTAATCGGACATTATGTACAGAGCTGATGTCATTAATGTGGATGTACTTACTTGTTCCAGTATAGGCAACAGTACATGAAATATATGTTGACCACAGAATGTTTCATGCTTTAACCAGGCTGCAATCCACCTGAATATTGGCCTGAAACATTGTAGAATGAAATATAAGAAGTACCTTTTTTTTCTTTTTCTTTTTTAATAAAGTCAAAATAGTGGTTAAAGTGTTATTATCCAGAAATATAATATCATAGAAAATATTTCAACATTGTAGCTAGGAAGTATCACATTTCATTTTTGAACGCTTCATTATATTTAAAATTTAATTTTGTATGAATAAGTTATGATTAAGTATTCCCAGATGTGTCATAACAGCAATGCAATGATAATTAGAACCCAGCTTCTAGGCATTAACATTAATTTCTCACTATATAAATCCATTATTAAGACAGAAATTTCTGTCTCAGAGTTGAGATATTTTAAGAGTACACCTTCGTGTGTCATTTTGACACATCAAACTTTAAGGATTATTAATGTAGAAACAATTTACTTTTTTCACTAGTTTTGATGAAATGGTATTACCCTGAATTTCTGCTAGTCTCTCAACAAAAAATGCAAAGCAAAGTAAAACAGTATACTTAACTTCTTTGTTTATATATGTTATTTTGTAGTGAACAATCTATAACTTTTGAAGGTAATGTTATTTCATCTTTAATCAAACATGTACGAATTTATTGTTGTTGTTTGGAAACTAGCTCAGTTATTTTATAGCTGTCTTCTAGCAAATTCTAATATGTCTTAGAAAGGATTTAACTGCCTGGAGCATATGTTTTATCATTTTTATTCACAAAATATTAGGAAGACCAAGGTTTTTACCACCAGAAGCATATGTTTAATCATTCTTGTTCACACAATATTAGGAAGACCATTTGCTTTCATTTAAATTATTGAGAAAACACATTTGCTTCTGATGTCAAAAGGCTGAAAAAGTAGCACTCTTTTTTATTTAAAACTAATTGCTTTGTATTAAATGCATTTTTTTATCAAGAATTTTGTAAATGTACTAAAGGAATGTGATAAGCACATATTTCTGAATAGTTATCTAATAGACCTTGGCATGTTAGAGGGTGTGGATTGTTTAATGTTGATTTATCATTTATCTAAGACCAACTTAAGAAGGGATAGTTTGTCTTTAAGAGTTGAATAGTTTTTTTAAGAAGAGACACATATAGTAATACAGTCCTTAATTTTTAGATCAAAGTTCAAAATTAAGAGCAAAATTGAGGATATTTTGTTTTTTGAAGAACTGAACTCCGAATTTAGACTGATAGAAAGGTAGGTTTGTAGGTCATGAGAAAGGATAAGGTTTGGACCCTTAATACAGTAGACATGCATCTTTTTGGAAGGCTGATTAATTTAGTTTATTCACCTGTCACTTTGGCCAGGTTTCTCAAAGGTAATGGCTCCTTTTTAATTCAGACGTGCAAAGGCTTTGTGAATTTATTGAACATACAGGTTTAAAGGGCAAGGCTCTCTGGCAATTTTCCAGGGTTCTGAAAGAAATGTAAAATTGCATTGAGCACCTAAGAAAGGGCTATGTTTAATAATTTCTCATTGCTGCCCAATTATTGTACCACCAGCGTTAGCGCTGGCGGTACACATGGTTTTAGTCCCGTCCGGTCCGTTCCGCCGGCTCCTGCGGCTCCGCCGGCTCCGCTGCCATGTTACCGTTACCGCTTCTCCTCCTAGACGCTAAGGGCCCCCATACCCATCTCTTGGATTTAGGTCACCTATAATCTCAACTCGTTCCACGTAAAATTTGGGCTTTGTCGGTATTGGGGTCTAGGTGTGGCACTCATTGCAATGCACCCTTGTCCAAAAATGGCAAAATTAAATGCTAATTATCTACCCTACGGAAGGAATTATGGGAAAAATTTCTACAGACGGCTTTCCAAAAGTCATATGTGTAGATTTCAAATATGCCCTTGGATTTGACCTTTGACCTTTATTTCAAGGTCAAACGGGCAAAAATTTTCAAAAAAATGAATTTTTTTACGAAAAAAAATTTATTTGCGCTGTTATTCAGACAC
Organism: Lingula anatina; assembly: GCF_051362555.1. Taxonomy (NCBI): domain Eukaryota; kingdom Metazoa; phylum Brachiopoda; class Lingulata; order Lingulida; family Lingulidae; genus Lingula; species Lingula anatina. The sequence goes on from NC_141768.1 coordinate 14,544,575, forward strand.
CACACAGACTTAACCAATAATATTATTGGAAAATGTTACCCTTCAGGTCATCTTTCATCTGTGTGAATTTGGGGTCAATCGGTGCATTTTCACGGGTGTAGCGGCCATAAGATACCGAAACTGAAAACTGTCTCTAATTCGGGAACCGTTAATGCTAGAGACCCATTCTTTTTTGCATTTTGTAGAGCATGTAAAGCCCAACACTGGACGTGGTCTCCGTTTTTTTGTATTCCATACGGTTTTCGAGTTACGCTGTATCAAAAAGTACATATTGGTGGTGAAAGCAAAATGTGCAGTACGGTAATGGATAATAAATTTTGAACTCTGGAAAAATAAAACATAAGGCTTGGCAAAGCAGACAACTTGTGGTCAAAAATGACATTATTTCATCAAATTTGAACTTCTGGAACTTCAGAGCACCTCCCATTTCAAGAATTTTGACCAAAATGACCTTTTCTTTATTTTAATTAATTTTTTCTGTAGGAAATTTATGGCACATTAAGGTAACTCCGAAATTATAACATTTAGTCCCTTATATCTCCAAAACTGGCAGAGATAGGTCCATAGTTACTATTGAAGTTGAATAGGAAGTTACATACTGGCAATCTTACTGTGACCTTGAAATTGACCTTTGACCTACTTTTCACCATAAATTGAACTTTGCAAATTTTGCTTCCCTTTTATCTCCAAAACTGGCAGAGATAGGTCCATAGTTACTATTGAAGTTGAATAGGAAGTCATATACTGGCAATCTAAATGTGACCTTAAAATTGACCTTTGACCTACTTTTCACCATGAACTGAACTTTGCAAATTTTGGTTCCCTTTTATCTCCAAAACTGGCAAAAATAGGTCCATAGTTACTATTGAAGTTGAATAGGAAGTCATATACTGGCAATCTAAATGTGACCTTAAAATTGACCTTTGACCTACTTTTCACCATGAACTGAACTTTGCAAATTTTGCTTCCCTTTTATCTCCAAAACTAGCAGAGATAGGTCCATAGTTACTATTGAAGTTGAATAGGAAGTCATATACTGGCAATCTAAATGTGACCTTAAAATTGACCTTTGACCTACTTTTCACCATGAACTGAACTCTGCTAATTTCTTTCTCTTTTAACTCCAAATCTGGCAGAGATAGGTCCATAGCTACTGTTGAAGTTGAATAGGAAGTCATATACTGGCAATCTAAATGTGACCTTGAAATTGACCTTTGACCTACTTTTTATTATGAATTGAACTTTGCAAATTTTGGTTCCCTTTTATCTCCAAAACTGGCAGAGATAAATCCATAGTTACTATTGAACTTGAATAGGAAGTCATATACTGGCAATCTTACTGTGACCTTGAAATTGACCTTTGACCTACTTTTCATCATGAACTGAACTTTGCAAATTTTGCTTCCCTTTTATCTCCAAAGTTACACTGTATCAAAAAGTACATTTTGGTGGTTAAAGCAAAATGTGCAGTACGGTTATGGATAATAAATTTTGAACTCCGGAAAAATAAAACATAAGGCTTGGCAAAGCAGGCAACTTGTGGTCGAAAATGACATTATTTCATCAAATTTGAACATCTGGAACTTCAGAGCACCTCCCATTTCAAGAATTTTTACCAAAATGACCTTTTCTTTATTTTAATTAATTTTTTCCATAGGAAATTTATGGCACATTATGGTAACTCCAAAATTATAACATTTAGTCCCTTATATCTCCAAAACTGGCAGAGATAAGTCCATAGTTACTATTGAAGTTGAATAGGAAGTCATGTACTGGCAATCTTACTGTGACCTTGAAATTGACCTTTGACCTACTTTTCACCATGAACTGAACTTTGCAAATTTTGCCTCCCTTTTATCTCCAAAACTGGCAGAGATAGTTCCATACTTTCTATTAAACTTGAATATGAAGTCATATACTGGCAATCTAAATGTGACCTTGAAATTGACCTTTGACCTACTTTTCACCATGAACTGAACTTTGCAAATTTTGCTTCCCTTTTATCTCCAAAACTAGCAGAGATAGGTTCATAGTTACTATTGAAGTTGAATAGGAAGTCATATACTGGCAATCTAAATGTGACCTTAAAATTGACCTTTGACCTACTTTTCACCATGAACTGAACTTTGCAAATTTTGGTTCCCTTTTATCTCCAAAACTGGCAGAGATAGGTCCATAGTTACTATTGAAGTTGAATAGGAAGTCATATACTGGCAATCTAAATGTGACCTTGAAATTGACCTTTGACCTACTTTTTATCATGAATTGAACTTTGCAAATTTTGGTTCCCTTTTATCTCCAAAACTGGCAGAGATAGGTCCATAGTTACTATTGAACTTGAATAGGAAGTCATATACTGGCAATCTTTCTGTGACCTTGAAATTGACCTTTGACCTACTTATAATCATGAACTGAACTCTGCTAATTTCTTTCTCTTTTTACTCCAAACCTGGCAGAGATAGGTCCATAGTTACTATTGAAGTTGAATAGGAAGTCATATACTGGCAATTTACTGTGACCTTGAAATTGACCTTTGACCTACCTTACGATGAACTTAACTTTGATTGTACCATTTTAAGTTATATATATTTTTTGCGTATTTTGAAAATTCTTGTTGATTGCATTTTTATAGCTTGTCAAGCATAAGACTGGTGGCTGTGTCCCTTATTTTGTGTATGTGGGGGTCTATACGAATGCGCTTGCTCCAGCTGGTGGTACAATATTCGGAGGCGGTATCGCCTCTCTGATCCTCTAGTTTGTGTTTGTATATTTAATGTGAGATACAGGTACTGACTGTATTATCTCTCTATATATTATGTAATAAGTATACTGCATTTTATCCTGTTCTGTTCTGTCTAGTAATGGTTAAATTAGTACCATAGTAGGAAGGTGAACTTATTGTACAAGCAGGTCTGCTGGAGTATTGATGTCCAGTACCAGACAGATTCTCAAGGGATTAAGGTAAATTTTCTCAACAGGCAGATTTTCTCTGAACTTGATAGATGAATTATATTTCTCAGTACTATATTTTGTTGAATGTACCTAAAATGATGAATCTTGCATTTTGTAAAGTGACTGTCAAAGTGTAGGTTTTTTTGTGAGTCAGTTAAAGTTATGAATTTAGGCAAATTAAAATATAGGAATGAGAGAGATGTTTGAAAGTTGAGTAAGGTTATTCCCATAGTTTAGAATTTGGGATGCGTCATTTGGAGAACCTTTTGTTATACACTATACCTTTTAACAGAAATTAAGAAATAATTGATATTGCAACCATTTTTTGTAAGCTTCATGGTGAAATATCCGCAAAGACATTACTGTCAACTGGATTTTAGAATAATAGATATTGGTGGTGCATTTTATTGGAAAATGTAGGGAACTGTTTATTATTGTTGTTATTATTTGTAGAGTGGTGGTAGAGTAAGCATATATACATTTAAACAACAGAAAAACTGAAGACAGTTCAATGAAAAATTGTGTTAGCTATATATTTGCCAAGACATCATATATTTACTCAGCACCAATACAGATAAGTCCAAACAGTCTGTTAGGTCAAACAGCTGCAGGGTTAAAATGATGAGAATCAATGTTAGAGAGAATGCTCACATGATGTGATAAATCAAACACACTCAGAACTACTTTTAATGAATTTGAAATTGAAAAACAAGTTTATCTGCTGGGCTATGTTGGTGTTAATACAGCTGGGCACCCATACTGATTACAGCAGTGTTTGTAACTAAAATACTGCTAGTAGATAGGTAGATGTTTTATTTATTCTGAATTGTGAGCAGAAGCACAAGAATTTAGAAACGCCATTTTCTTTTTCAAATATCTGCAGTTAAGTCAAGCAGTGTTGAGCAGTGAAATACATACATGTTGCATTAGACTAAGTGTTTGCCATCAGACCCATGGACAGGGGGAGAGGTGGTCAAGAAGCCCCCCCCCCCCCACCTCCCCCCCCCCCCTGGCCAGAACAGGGTTGGGTCAACTAAGTAAGTAAAAAGGGGCCTTTATTTAATATTGCTGGTTTTAAGTTTGGGAATACATGGAGTATTTGAAAGAAAATTTGGATATGAAAATAAGATTCCTTTCAAAACAACTATCATGTTTTAGTTGCCCCCACATGTACATGCATGCATATAAAAGCATGCATATACATGTATGTATGTTCATTTGGAAAGGTATGCTTATACATGTACCCAAATTAAATGACAACACATACCAAGTTTGTTTTTTAACAGCAAATATTTGTCAAGGACAGTCCTGTGTCAGTTCTATGTTTGTTTGGCAAAGTATTTTGATAATTAGAAGAACAAATAGACATGATCTTTGCCTAGTGTTCTGCAATCTATTATCACAGATAATAAAAGTTATGAGGAGGAAACTGTCTGTGTTAGTAACAAGAAACAAAAACATACCCCATCTTCACTATGATTATCCTTATCAGCGAGTCTGTTGAGTACATATTGAAGTCTGGCTGGATGGTGCCAAGAATGAGTGATTTTTCCCCACTGGCAGTTGAAACAGTCTTGATATCTGTATAATAATATAGATGTGGTAGTTTTAAGCACGCGTCATGTTTAAATAATGATACACATTTCCAGTATCATTTGATGATAAGGGTTACACACTGCTGGATGATAATTCACTTTCAACGAGAGGAGTAAATATATACTCTGGAAAAAATTTTGACTTCGTTATGAATGTGATTCTCAAAAGGTGACATAATTTTAAAAAAAAAAAAACATTTACATTATATTTCTTACCAATAAACATTAAATTTTTAATTTGGTATTTTGCAAAAAAAATCTTTGCTGAAAGAAATTCTACCACTGAGGTTAGTAGGGAGAGGTCATGGAGTGTGGCAGTGATTGGATCTGGTATTTTATCTGTTTCTTATATTGAATGATTCCCATTTGTCAGTATGGTTTTGAGGTGATACAGGCTTTACTGATGGAACCCATTGTTGATGCCAAGAAAGAGAGTTGGAAAATGGTCAGGTTTGTTCTTGGTAAGCAGTTCTCTTTAGGTGTTAAATGGTATAATGGTATCTGTTTACTGTCTGATGGTATGGTTGAAATGTTGGTCTGCTTGAATGCCATATTGCTGCTGTCTATGCCTACCTCAAATACACTAAACAGTTGTGCTCTGTTCTATTTCAGTGTATAATGGGTGATTATGAAAAAGTCACTGAATGCCATTGCTTGTGTCATTGGTGATTGTTTTATTATCTGTTCCATTGGTCTTCAATTTAAGCTCCCTATATATCTGTATCTGTTGCATTGCCCATATTGCCATTCAAGATTTTTCTAAAGCTCCGAGCTTTCAAATGGAAGCACATTGAAAAAAAAAAAAAAGAATCATTTATTAGGAGAATTTATCTTTCTGCTATTGAGGGGGATTTATAAAAAAAAGTTCTATTTCATAAGCCTCTGGGATTCATGGTACCAGCTGCTACAGTGTAGTCTCTGAGGGCAGAATTCAATTGTAAATAATATATTGAAGTTGCTTTGATAATTAGTTGCACATAGACGGCTTGAATGAATTTTTTTTTCTAAATTCAAAGGTGATAGAATGCGAATGTCAATGGACATTGAGAGTTCATTATATTGGCATTGTGATCTTTTTCCCTGCAGTTATAGATAATTATGAGACAATCATTGATTTTAGGTACTAATGATCAAAAATTAAAGAACTGCAGGTCTAATGATCACTAATTGGCTTGGCTCAGCGGATTATACAACATACTGACATACTAAAAAATGGTAGAAGACCTTTTGCTACTTGGTTATCCAGGAAGTCCAAATGGGGGAAATAGAGGAGAGGATAGGCTTACAGGAGCTACAATCTACATATGTTGGACTTGTTAAGACAGATTTAAAAAACAAACCATATTGGGAATCTGACATTGTCTTTTTAGGACTACTTTTTTAAGCATTGCCAATAACCCAGATTGGAACGCGAATTCATCAACAACTTAAGCTTCCATCCAATGATACTGGTACCTGCTTTCTTCCCCATTATGTGATATATATTTAATCTTAGATATGGATTGCAGGTACAAATAGTAATAATGTTTTAAATACCAGTTATAGATTATATCAAAGAAATGATAGTAATGATACAAAATTACTAATAACATTCTGAAGATATTGTGCTACGTACAACTCATGATCATCAGGGAGGTATTGCTGTTTATAATAATTGATGAATTAACATAAATTTGTATTGGGCCACATTGAATAATTTTGTAATAAAAAGTGTATGAATGTATTTAAATGCATTCAAATTTAGTCATATTGTTTACACAATTGATTGATTAATATTTTTTAAAAGAAATTATCTAACCAGTATACATGTATATATATGATTTGGTAAAAATAAGTCTGCCTGCTAACTTGAGCTCAAATTATTGAAAGGGAACAATGTAGGAGACCTTATGAATTTCTAATTTTGCACTTTCTTTTTGAAGATATGATGTCCATTACATAGTGTCCTGTTTAGAAAACAAACTAACATATCAGATTCTTTACCTTAATCCTACTTTAAAGAAGAACATGTGTGGTAATCAAACAAGAACAACCTCTTAATATGTTATCAACGGTTGAAATCCCCCCTCCCCTGTGGAAAGCTTCACAGGTAAGATAAATATTTGATATGTCTCACTAAAACCAAGATTAAGATTAGACGACAGGCATCAAAATTGAATTTACATACAACTTGTAACAGAGTTTATTCCTTCCACCCTGGAATACTAGTCACAGGCTTGGGGAAGGCTTTATTGACTGGTAAGCCTTACCAGCAACAGTCTAAAACGGTATGGATTTTTCAGGGAATCTTTCAGATATGTCTGCTCTTGGTAAGTCTCCATGTTATGCCCAGTACTGCTCTGTATGTGTATTTGTTTCTTTTTGTATATATTCTGATGTCATGCATCATGATGCATTACAATGTGTAGAATTGTATGGCCAATTTAATGTCAGTGGATGTGGTATTGTTACCTTTTGTATCCTGATGTCATGTATTACAGTGTTAAGATGTCTGTCTGATTTAATATATATATGCATGTTTACATACATATTGTTGCAGCTTCTATGATTATCTTGAAAGTCAAATGTTCAGAGCAAAGGGCCACAGGCATGTAATGCATTACCTTATAGTGACTTAAAATTGTCTCATAGCATATATTATGTACAAATACCTAACTTTATGGTGACTTAAATGTCTCATAGCATTAATAAATAAGAAGTGATGGACCATTGTAATACATGTTATCTACCCAAGACACCATTCTTTCCCAATGTATTCATCTTATCTTGAGCAATGAAAGCACCATACAGAAGCTGCTACTGAGGATTTACTTATTGATAACACATGGTTAGATTATACTGGCTATTTTTCCTTTTGCTGAACAGACTTCATATTATGATGATAATGCTGTTAAGATATTCTGTCACTACATTCCCTACTTCATTGTTGGTTAAGGCAAGGTCTTAATAAGGGCTCTGGTCTACAACAAGACACAGTCTAGGTTTCCACACGGGTGAGCTGTAACAAGGCATATGCCAGCTTGACACAATTAAGTTACAGCTATTCTAGTTTACCACTTGGCATATTTTGTTTTTTTAAAGATCATTTAAAGATCAGCTGCAATACACAATTACTAGTAGGTTTATTAAAGCTATAGGCTAAGTTGACACAAGGCAAAGGTTGGTTGCTATAGCCAAAACGTTAGTTTCATTATTGTGCCTTGGTTCAGTTTATCCCATTTGATTGACCAAAAAGGTCTGGGGAAAGATAATCTTCATTGCAAAAAACTTCAGCTAGGTGAATATGGAGTAAAAATAGATATAAAAAACAAGGAAAATGAAATTGATACTGAAGTAAATAGATATTAAGTTTTTTCAACTTAGGTACATGCTTAGTTTGCCAAAATGCTAGTTTGTCACAGGGAACATGATAGGTTGCCATATGAAAAAAAGCTAGGTTGGGATATTACATAGGTCTCAAATAATAAAACAGTTGTCAGAAGGTAGTGACAAGATTGAAAAAAATTGTGAATACTGGATTGCCTGCTTGTCCGTCATATGGTAAGTCTTTTTGGTGCACAGCATATACTAAGGGGGCATTCATAATAAAACTATCCTACTGGGTAGATTGATTGAATTTTGCAGGGACTATCGCTGAATGCAATCAAATGAACTGAATGAAATGCCTCCTCGAGTAGCCGGGGGAGGGGAGGGGGGTGATTAACTTTCATATGCTGTCGGAGGAGTCTTGTCATTTAGTCAATCTGATTGCATTCAGCAAGAGTCCCCGCAGAGTGGGATTGATCTACCTAGTATGATAGTTTCAATGTTAACACACCTTAAGTTGGGACAAGGCATAGGCTAAGGCAGGGCAAGGTATAGAATAAATTGGCATAGCTAAGGAACAGGTTGTTTGCAAGCACAGTAGAAATGGCCACTGTGTACAATTTAATGTGGTTACAATGTGGAGACTGGCTGGGTTGCAATGTCAGGTTATGACAAATGGTTTGTTCCTATTGATTGATTTTAATTTTTGATATTTCTATTGAAGTTTACTCAAGAATTCCATTGACTTTACAAGATATGGAATATCATCTTCTCTAAGGGTCCTCAAGGTTATCAGTTGGAGAATATGTGCATAGGAAAAGAGTTGGGAGACATGGTCACACCACTCAGATAAAGTTGTTCTGTTGTTAAGTGGTTTGTTTTGGGTGATCAGTGTGGAAACAGTGAGATGTTCAAATTAAGTCTCACTGAGTGATGTACAAATATATATATCTGCTTTCAAAATGGGGTTTGAAGCAAGTTTTTATGACCTTGATCTGTTGTTTTTAATACACTTTTCCTCAGTAAAAGCCACGTGATGCACTGAGGATGCTGTTACTTTGTACACCACCATCTCTCCAGAGACCACTGATCACTTAGGCTCTGTTCTCACAACTTTTAGATCGATCTATCACCGCGGGGAGTCTCACTAGATTACTGTCAGATAATCCGCCTTAAGTGTCCGTCCCCGCCTACTACAAGCTGTAAGGGGTAATTAACTTTCGTGTCCGTCCGGCTGACAGCTATTTAGCGTGAACCCCCAGGGAGTTAGGTCGATCCAATGTAGGTCGATCTAATCTATGAGAATGGGGTGTTAGTTTAGTGATCAGTGTGGAATTGCGTGGGTTTGTCCTTTAGCTGAACTGTCTGTAGAGTTTATGTAACTGAAAATATGAATGTTTTTAGATAAGAAAACATAAACAGAACAATACATGCTAGCATAAATTATGTTAATTATGATCCATGGCTTTTCTTTTCTTTCAACAAAGAGCAAGATACCAGGAATATGACTCACTTGTGTTTCTTAGAAGAAATGTACTCATCAACATTTCCTTGATGCTTTTGGTTATAACCCATTAACTTTGTTGTCTCTCTTAGTTATGAACTACTATCATCTTTGGGCATCACATAATTAGATGATGTTGTCTAACTTAAAATTGTGTAAATGTGATTTTCTTTAAATTGAAAAGTGTTTTAATGATAATATTTCTCATGCAAATATTTTGTGTGCTCCATGTATTTCATTCATTAATGAAATTTATTTAAAATGTTTTATCTTGTAGACGGCATGCTGGATCATGAGAATGAGGAACTCAGAGAGCGGGTGTCTGCCCTGGAGAAAAAGGTCCACCAAAATGAAGACGAAATGCTCTGTCTGAAAAGTGCCCTGGCAGATGCACTGCGCAGGATAGCTTCCTTGGAATCCGGCAGAACAGGTATGAAATGGAATGTTTTTTGACCATTTTCAAAACTTAGCTTTTCTTTTGCCCAGAATAGCTTCCTGGGAATCTGGCAGAACAAGTATGAAATGGAATGTTTTTTTGGTCATTTTCAAAACTTAGCTTTTCTTTGGCCTTAGTGGTCAACCAGGGCCACGTAACATGAAAGCATCACATATTGCAAATAGTGATATCACAAAGAGGCTACAGTGTATTAAATGGGGCGAGTATGGGCGAATTTTGGAATGAGACGTTTGCACTCAGTCACAATGCGCAATGCTTTCGAGTTACGGGACCCAGGTCTCTAAGTAAGAAAAGCTGGTCTAGCAATTTGCAGACCACTGGATACAAGAGTATTGTTTTAGCCATGTACTTCTTATATTAGGCTCAATGAAATAAGTGAATTTTCTCAGAAATGTTTTTTTTACCAAATTGACTGTTTTGTATTTTTATTCCATGTATTATTGCTCCAGTATGAGAAAAGTTTAAGTGAAAAGAGGGCTCTCATAAGAAGATGTAGATTGTGTAATTTATCTGTGGATGCCAAAAACTCAAATAAGCACACTTATCCTTTAAACTTTTGATCCCCTGCAATCTCTTCAGAAGTAATGAGGTTTGGATGTAGTACACAGTGCCTGTAAGTACCCTGACTTACCAATATTATGACTGATCAGCATGTACCCCCCACCAATTGAGCTTACATCAAATTCAGGAGGTTTTGAAAGCATCCACTGAAATGAAAAATCTTTATCTGCTGGATTATTGAGTAATTAGTTTTGCACATTGAATCAAGTAGGGCCAAATGTACGTAATTTCTTGATCATGTCTGTTCTGGCATTTATCCCATAGGTTATAAATGTAATAATGTGTTTGATAAGCCAACACAATCTCTGCCAGCAGTGGCTTCATTATTGTGCCTTAGTTCAGTTTATCCCATATGATTGATCAAGATAAATTTGTCTGGGAAAGATAATCTTCATTGCGAAAAACTTCAGCTAGGTGAATATAAAGTAAAGATAGATATAAGAAAGCAAAGAAAATGAAATTGATATAAGGTAAATGGATATGATTGTGTATTTAAATTTTTCTATAAATAAAAAATGTAGTTTTATTTTTCATAACTAAAAAATTGGGCATACTTTTTGATATCATCTATTTTGAAATTTATTTAAAGAAATGTAACATTTATGTGCTTGCCACTGATGTCTTACTTATGTACGAAAGAAACTAACTGACATTGTTGTCACCAGATGTCTCTACTAGTACTTGTGCCTCATAATCTCCAAACTAGTGAATGAGTGAGTGTGCTTTCACTTGGCCCACAATACTGTTCACTCACAGATAGGAGGGGCAGTTGGTAGGTATTAGGTATTAGTGCTCAGTGGGAACAATTACAGATGATTTTGCACACTTTTATGTTTACGTTTTAGTTCCCAGCTATTAATGCAAGGTTCTATATTTGCTTTGATAACTTGAATTTATTTTTTATGTTTTTGTCACTAAGATGGAATGCACTTGATGTGTCATCTAGCTGGGGAAGTATGATATATTGGTATTATGTGGGTCAGGTTGAAGTTTTAACTCTTGAAATTGTTTTCTGTGCTGAGGCTTACTAGAATATATGCTCTGTCTGACTTCTGGTAAAGTTGTTTATCTTTGAAGATGGGGTGGAATCATTTAAGATAATAGTGGATAGATATGAGGATTATTTTGTCCAGGTGTGCACCACATCCAAACAGATATTGAAAAAAATATTATGAACAACTAAAGCTTTTTGAGGAGGGCACCTAGCAGAAGGCTCAAGAACTGATGGAGACACTTGTGCAGTGTTGGAATACCTGTATATACATTGGTTTCTCCCCAAAAAGAAAAATAACTTTTGGTTGTTCAAAATAACTATTTTATCATATAATTCTATCAACCAAATGAAAATCTTTGTTAAGTCACCAAAGAGGTTACAAACTGGCCGTGCTATAATTTTATTCAACGAATGGCTTATCAGAAGTAATGCATTTTTATTTATCACTTTAGGTAATGAAAATTATTTCTGTAATATTATATAGCTTGGTAGAATACAATCATAAGATAAACTTGTCTTATTTTAATTAGCATATAGAACTGTAACTTCTTACTTCTTCAATAAAAATATGTATGTCCAGGAAAAAAGGAAAATAATGAAGGGAAACATCTATGTTTAGTCATGTATAAACAATAGCAAAGTTGTCTCTTTATCAGGAGGTTTTTCATGGGAGATAATTACTGTGACACCCAGGGCTATTAATACCTCATGCCTGTAGTATAAAGCAGATACATCTTGATAAATATAAATGTGTAGGCTGATCTTGTAGGTCAACTATTCCAGGCAGCAATGAGATAATACCTATATACTGGTGACACACAGTATGCTGCTGTGGAATGTGGTCAGCATATATAGACAGAATGATTTCATCTCCATAATAGCTGCTATCATAGGCAGAAATGGGCGTGTCTGTTCACTTGATTATGATTATTGTTCACTTCTGTCTATATGAATTCACGGGGCATCATGCTGGGCATGAAAATGAAAACAACTTTTAAGTTTTATCTAGTTTGTTTTTTATGTACGAAAAGTTGATTTAAACTTTAAAAAAAGGATGTTATATAGGTAAAACTGAATTTTTTGTCAGTGTTATCCTACAGGAGCCATTATCTCCATAAATACTACATTGAGCACTTATTAAAATAAGTTTAGCCCCATTTTGATGAAAGCTGCATCTGCAATATCCTGATTGCAGATGAGATATTGCCACATCATTTTATTTGTCACCTGATAGGAAGTATGTGGATGCTTTCACATTGCACTTTGGCCTAAACGGGCACACTGAATGTATAGAAGAGAGATTGAGAGACATTGAACACATAAACTGTCAAGACATTTATTGCTTATATTCCATATGAATACTCTTCTGCTTAATTTCCTGCAGCTATTGTCATTCCGTCTCTCTAATAAATTGCTGTATCAGTTATTTAATTATCATGTCCTGGATATTATACATGATACAAGCATTTGATAGATGTAACCTAGAAGACGGTTGTTTTAGCCAACATAAAACGCACCTACTCAACTCTATCAGTTTTGGTCAACTCGCTGACAGTTTATTTAAAAAACTAAGTAAAATATACAGTATATCTGCCCATTAACCAAAACATTTTTATCTACCCTCCATTAAAAAAAAAGTAAGTAACATACATGATATGTGCCTGTTAACCAAAACATTTTTATCCAATGTCCAATGAACAGTTATGCAAGCCAAAGTATGCAGATGGCCCAAGAAGATTTCTGTTGCCAGCAGAACAATGACTGACTAGTTTACATATTTGATCTGTTTTTCTTGCAGCTGGACTTACTAACAACGTACTCCCATCCAAACCATTCAAGCCACAGCCGAGGAGGGTATCCAGTGCACCCATCTCTGCAGCTGATTCCAGGAGTAAAAGAGCAGGTGATTTTGGGTTCTCGCTCTGATGTCCTTTTTACTGAAGACAGCATTCTAGTATATATAATGATCAGAATATTTTATTTTATGTATATTATCATTCTTTTTTTTTTTATTATTGAAGAATGTATTTTTGGCTCAGTTATAGAAGAACAGATATGTTTTGAAAAGTGATTTTACTATCATATTTGTATCTTTTTTTTTGTTTGTTTGTTTGTTTTCATGAAGGATACTTTTTTAAGTATGGAATACAAGACAACATCATCTGCACTTAAAGATTTCATGTTACCTCATTTCTTAGCACACAGCATGCAGACATTTATATTATGAAGTTGTTTTGTTCACTCTCAGCAGGCTTCTCCCTGATAGATCCATCTGTATCTGACTGACATTTATAATGATCATAACCTTGAATATAAAAGGAGATTGAAGTCTTTGTGAATTTCCTTTTTTTAGAGATGATTTTTCTTGAGCACTTGTTTTCTGAGCAAGATTCTTTCTTGTATGTTCAAGATTTTGTTGTATACTTTTTTATCTGCCCTCTACCATGTCAAATATAATTTAGGCCAGTGTAGTCCTTGTTTTTATTTAAAATGTAGGATCAGTTGAACAGGCATTTGTCACTCGTGACACAGCACCACCACAGAAGAGGGCGCCCACACCCACTCCCAAGGCTCCCCCCTCACCCAGCCCAACCTCACTGAAGAAGTGGTCATCACTGTCTTCTGCAGAATTCCAGGGAGGAAACTTACAAATGAGCAGGTATTTATGTTGGTGGTGTATTTTTTTTCTTTATCCACTTCCATAAGTTTTGTTATCAGGGATAATAACCAGGAAAGTGGTTGTGAATTCAAGTTAATGTAGAGTTTGTGTTGATTTCTGAAAGTTTTACATTTTTTGTGGGGTGATTGTTTTGCCTTTTTTTCTGGGATGATTTTGCTGTTTGCTGTGTGATTTTTCTTTGGGAATGTACTCTTTATAGCTTATACTTTTTAGCTCACAATCTTTTTATTTCTCTACTTGCATCTTCAGCCATTTTCAGTTTGGGTTTTACTGGCTTTCATGTTATTACTAACAAAATGCTAAAGAATCATTACAGTATAATGCATGGGAAAAAAATCTTCATTATAAAGCATTGCCATGGGCATATTTAGTTTTATAATGGTATGAATTAATTCACCTTTTACTTGGATTTAATTTCATTGTATGGGCTCTGCAGTTTGTTTGTAAAAATATTCCCACTAATGCATTTCTATGCACATAATTAGGGTATCTTTTCACAAAGCTCAAGGAATAATTTGTATGCATATAATGTTTGATGGACTAAATTGATAATAAGGTCAAAATAGTGATTAGCTTGTTTGGAAACCCAAGGGCATTGGTGTCCATCTGCATGCAGGGTAATTGTTTAGTATATTTACTTCCTTCTGGATTCTTTTATGTAGATAAAAAAAATCACTCACCAATAGTCATTTTATGATTAAAAAAAGCAGTATAGAGATAAAAGTAAAGAATTGTGTCTTCATACAGTAGCCTCAGTATATAGCCTGATGTGTCAGTAGGAAACCACTTTGTAGATCAGGATGAAAAGTACAGTGATGGAGAATGTTCCTAATTTTACAGCAGCACAATTGTAGTAATATAGCAATTACTATATACCAGTGCTAGCTGGTACTTAACATGGCCCTGTGGGGTTTGTTTAATGCATTTTGTTCATAACCTGTTGGCTTGGGCATTAAAGCATCAATAAATAGGATGTTTAGAACAAATGGTTTGTAGCATTCTGTGCTGGAATAAGGTAGGGTGTGTGCTTTTGAGCTGCTTTTTGGTCTGCGGTAAATGCTTTACTTGTAATAAGATTTGTTTTGAAGTTTTTGAAAATTGTGACATTACTGGAATCAAAGACAGAAATCAGAGCATTGCAAGAGGATTTAAATAATGTGCCCGGTTATTTAAGAAACAGAGAAAAGAACTCGAATTTCAAAAGTACATGGCAATAATTCCAGATATCGTACATGTAACTTCTTGAATTTAAAATACATGTGGTATTTGTTGATTAACAAAAAGAAAGGTTTTAATAGTATTTAATCAGAATTGAGCATTTTATGTTGGTAACAACACAAACAATGTAGTTTGATCATTGTAAGAATTTAAATACCTTCACCTTTAAGCTTAATTTTGACCAGTTTGTTTTCAAACAATATCATATCTAAATTATATATATATATATATATATTGTATGTAATTGTTTTAGATCGTTCCAGTCTGTGACATGCTTAACTGACAAAACTAGAGCTACTGATAGAAAAGCTATGGCACATAGGCGGTAATTTACCACTTAGTATCTCTCTTTTCTTCATGGTTGATTGCTATAACCAAATATCTACAATATCTACTTGCTGTGATGTAAACCATATATATTTTGCTTGTTTTGGTTTTTAGCTGCATAAAAAAATAATGCAATAAACATTTCCATGCATGTGGTCAATTTTAATCATCTAACCAAGAGCATGTTTTATGCTTAACCTGCATTATTCCTTTACATATGCCCATGGTTGTCTAATCGCATGTAAAAATGTCTTAACATTGAAGATAGGTGGCTCCTTCCCACCTCACCTCTGCACCACCCATCTCTACGATAAATCTGATTAAATGTAATTCAGCTGTACCAGGAATGAATTACTGAGAATGTTCAACCAAAATGGCCAAAATCTGATGGTCTCTAACATTGGAGTGTTTATTACAGTGAAGGCTACAAGTTGTGTTTTAGAGCTGTTTTCAATCATCGGTTTCAAGCACTAAACAAAAATATGTAAAATCACATTTCTATGGAAAGATTAAATCATCAGGAGTTACCAGTTTAAATTCACTTTATAGCAAATTTTTCCATCTTGGCCATTTTGGTTGAACATTATTGGTAATACATTCGTGGCTGCACTTATACCTACCTTTGAGCATGGCAAACAATGGTCTTTAAGAAACCAGTAATATTCCCAAGTTGTCTTTGGTACGCAGAGCTTAATCACACCAGTCGCAAAGAAAGGTTGTATTGAAAAGGGTGGACATATCTTCAGTATAAATGCGAATTCAGAGGTGTGCATTTGAAGTATATGTTATGACCATCTTTATAGACTGATTGAATGTCAGATTTTATTGCCAGAGAGAAAAAGAGAGAGGGAGAGTGAGGGGAGAGAGCAAGATTATTTTGTCATTTTTGCTTATGAATAAAGGACCATGGTGTACACTCTTTCAGAGAAGCTGTTTTTATGCTTACATAAGGGTATGAGGATGAAGAAACTGGAGCACCTGTAACAAGTACATTAAATTATCTTTTTTTGTTTTCTTCAGAGGCTGAAGGATTTGTTCATACGACATCTCTGATACAATGCCACGGTAATGATGCCAGCAGTATAACAATATATATGGTTTAGTAAACATATAGCAGTACTAACTTTATTTTTCACCCTTTTTCAGTGGTATATATATATAAATATATATAATCAAATACTGTCCTTGTGCTTTAAGGAAGGGTGTAGTTATAGTGGATTAAATTATTTCATTATTTGCTATATGCATAAATATATTTAGGTCAGCGATGGTGAACCTTTATTCTTCAATCTTTTACCTTGCATAAACATTTTATATTGGAACATTTATGCTTAAAATGTGTAATGACTATCTTATTATTTATATTATTATTATTGTTGCCTGCTGTTCCTTTCCTTGAAATAAATATTTACTTCTCTAATGAAAATTCAGGTAACTGATATTGTTACATATTAAGATGATTATGAATCAAGATTGCCGTAACATTATTGTTTCAATAACAAAATATGTATATGAAAGCACTGACCAGGCATTTATACTAACACAGAGGAAATATTGTAAAGGGAAATTAAATACATTGTAGCCATATGGTTTAGATATAGTTTAGAATATTCTGTCACATGTATAGGGTAGTCATACATTTCTGTCAAGAGGTGAAGGTATTAACATTATCTTTTAATTTGTAAAGTGCATATATGAAAATATCTCCTCAGATTCCATGTTATCCCATAATCTACATTTTCCTGTTAATTTCTTTTAAATGTCAGCTTTGGTGAAGCTTCATATTTTAAAAAAATGTTAATTATTGAATTTAATTTCCCTGACTCTGGTATTGGTTTTTTAATATCAAGAAGACTCCTTTAGTTTATGTACTTTATTTACTGTTTCTTACACATTATTAGCAGGCCCGTAGCCAGAAATTTCAAAAGGGGGGTTCGTTTTCTGAAAAAGTGGACCTTTTTCCATAAAAACATCATGTATCTAGATCAAATTTTACCCAGAGTGGACCTTTTCTCAGCAAAAGGGGCGGTTCTTTCGAACCCCTGAACCCCCCCTGGCTACGGGCCTGATTAGCATATCTGTATTAAACTTGTAGTGTATCAAATTAATATTTTCTTTTACAAATATTTTTTCAGCAAAGAGACAACATTTAATAAAGGTAAATGTTACTACTTTTGAATCTTGCATGGTGTCAGTGAGTGCACATGTAATATGTATAGTATACATTTGTTTTACCTACTCAAACAATCATCTATGTGAATAAATAGACTGAACAAATAAGTGTAAAGAAAAGTGTAAAGTAATTGAAAACATTTCTTTATATTTAAAATTTGTTTTTTTCCTCATGGAATTTATGACTGCTTGTAAATAAGATTGATCAAAATAAAACATGAATGTCTCTTTTGGTGTTCCAGAGGAGGGATACCTCCGTATGTACCTCAGAGGTCGTCCAGTGACACTGTACGCTCCCACACTAGAAGAGTATGACCTGGCAAAGAAAGAGGACCAGCCGCCACAGAGTCTCAAATTAGAATGGGTGTATCCTCTAACTTATTTATTGAATAACTGTGACAATGGAATACATTTATCTGCAACTTCTGTTTTCTTGAGTTTATCCTGAATAATCTAGATTTGGCACATAATGATATTGATTAAAAAAGATAAAACAGAAAAAAATTGATTGTTAACACTGTGAAATAACAGTTGCCTTTCTTTTTGAGTTTTGTACTCTTAGAATTTGTTTTATTCACTTTACATTGGCTAATCCTTGACATTCCACAGTTACGGCTATAGGGGCCGAGACTGCCGCAGCAATGTTCATCTACTTCCTACAGGAGAGACTGTGTACTTTGTGGCAGGTGTGGTGGTGTTGTACAATGTGGAAGAACAAATACAGAGACATTACCTAGGACATACAGATGATGTCAAGTGGTAAATCTTTGAAACGGCATCCATGTGTTGGAGCATAATTTAAAATCTAGCATTGTAGAGTTAATTTTTTTTCAATGCGATTTACATGCTGGAATGAATCCAGATGTTGCATGTGCCATAAGAAAAACTCTACAGGCAATTAATCAATTAGAAAAGTTAAGTTAAGGCTGTGGGAAATGCCTTAAAATATTTTTTACCAGTTATAATGACTTGTGCATTTAAGATGGAATAGAATTTGTCTGTATTTGAGCTAGAATTTGTGTCATTATTGCCCTTTATAGCATAGAAATATTGTCACAACTTTAAAGATTAAAAAAATTTATATTCTTTTTAGCTTGGCAGTTCATCCAGACAAAATTACCATAGCAACAGGTCAGGTGGCTGGGCATGATAACAAGAAGTCTAGCAGGGTAAGCCTCTATGTCCCCCTTGTGGGCTAGGACAGTTTTCACATTTTTACTCATTTCCAGTGGTTTTTATAGAGGTTTGACTTTGTTGATGAAAGCCTAGAAACATTTTATGCATGGCATTTAACATTTCTGCTTTAACTTTGAAAAAGACCATGTGAAATACAAGGTATTATACTGTTTTGGACAAAAGCATTTTGTGAAAATGAAGGTACTCCGAAAATATGAGTTGAATGCATTTTGGTCAGATTTAAAAGATAGTATGATCACATATGGTGTGCTTTTGTAAAGCTTTCTGTACTTGCCACTGGTTGTTGAATGGATGTGAAGATGTAACCAGTGTCTGTTTCTGTTTGCTACAGTTCATTTGTGCTTGCCAGACTCACTACAGTGGCACTCTGTTTTTATGATGCTCACTTAAACTGTGAAAAGACTAATTGCAGCAGACAATGCTCTTGATCTAATTGTTCTGTTCAAACTATCACTGATTTGCTAAGAAGACTTAAAAAACAAAACCAAAAAATCAAAAATATATAGAAATATGCTCTGATTTGAAATTCTATCCATATGGAAGATATTTGATTAAACTGCAACACTTGTGCTTTTAGGTTATACTTGGTCTTTTTATTTTGATTTGGAAATATATAATTTTTGCTGTTTATATTGTATCTCTGCATTGAAGTGATAATACCCATTACACCAGTTCTTTTCTTGATTTTGTTAGACTGCTTAAACTTCTGAAATGCCATTGTGTTATAACCAACATTTAGGTTTACATGATTCAGATACAAATTTAACATTAACATTTGTATAGCAGACTCGATTATAAACTATGCACACATTATGCATTATATTAAAGGTTTTGCGTACAATACAAATACCAAACTTTTCTTGTTCCTTCTTGCTCATAAGAAATCATTATGAATGTTGATAATAAAAAATGCAGTGGCATTTCATAATGTGTGTATTATTTGACTGGTTGGTTGTTGGTTTGTTGGTGCTGATTTGCTTTGTGTTCCCCCTACCTGCAGCCTAAGAGCGCCCAACATGGAAAAGGCGACCCAAGCACTGCTCCTGATCATTTGGTGAGTTTGGTTTGCTTTATCTTATTTTTTCAAGGGTTCCTTTTCTTTCATGTTATTTCTTTTCTTGATGGAGGTTTTAAAGGAGGCCATTTTGGTAAAATATTTTTTTAATTTTATTTTTGTGAAAAGTGCATGACTATTTTGCTTTCTTGATTGCGGAATGTTGCTTAATTTCTTAAAAATTATTGTTATGATTTCTTACATTAGCAATTTTTTTTTTTGATATCTTGGTGGTATGTTCTATTTGAATTTATTATTTTACAGCATTGTTCACCCTTCAGAGATTGCATGAAACAAATTCTTTAGGAAATTTAATTTCAATATAGATTGATAGTGTTTTTATTCATAATGATTTCATTTTAAATTTCATTAAAAATGTATCATATTCTACATACCTGGATGAATACAAAAATGGTGCATTACAATTCCAAGTTTGGAAATGCTGTTTTGGTTTTTCTCCGTTATCTCCACCTCAATCATACTCTTTTGTATTGGTTTTCTTTGTGTAGAGAGCCTTCAGTTGGTTTTACTTGAATATACTGTGATCCTGTTTGATTTTTTCTGATGCATGGTTTCTGCAAAACCATTCCACTACTCGGTGGAGCAGGTAGCATACAAAAAAATTTGAAAAAAAATTAGTTAAACGCTGTAGGCTAGCATGATACTGATTTCATTAGATTGCTAATATTTTGCTAGACTAGTTCTACGAACGACCATATCCTTTGTATTTGTATAATTAAACCTCCCTTCACATATTGATTTCTTATTATTTTCTTTGTGTCATTCGTTCTTAGATTCATTAAACTCACTGTAAGGTTTATGCTGCCTGTCCTACCTGATGACTTGCCTAAATAGCTTTCATATTTTACCATGCTATTTCTATTGTTTCAGCCTCATGTCCGGATTTGGAACTCTGTCAGCCTGCAAACTCTCCATGTCTTGGGTCTGGGAGGAGACTTTGATAGAGCAGTATGCTCTATTGGATTCTCAAAGGCAGTAAGTTCATCTGACTCAATTGCAAGCAAGGGTAGTTTGACAAAAATATGAACTAGGCCAATTGATTGTTGTAATAACTCAGTAAAACATTTTGATTGTTTATTGCCTTTCCCTTAAAAGCCATTGTCAAGTTAACAATCACTTCCAGCACCAACTGCCAGGTTTTGTGCAATTCAAAATTGTGTCAGATGGCAGATAGGTGGCCAGGTGTGTCAGCAGGTGATGAAGTAGATTATTTTTTGATGACTTATATTCATGGCATTTATCTGTTAAAATTATTTTTAAAATATTACTTGCTCTCAAATGAGTTCAACAAGAAGCAGTTTATGTATTTTTAAGTAAAAAAATGTGCGTTAAAAATCTTACGCTTTGTCCTTTCAAGAAAAATCAACCCAAAAAATACCTATGAAAAAATTCTGTCAGCTTTTACTCATTTATAGCCTCACTCACTAGTTTGCCATTACTTCTTACCTCATTCTCCTGTAAATATACTTTGATTTTTATGCCAAGTGGGGAGTTTTTTTTTTTTTTTTTTTTTTTGCCTATCTCAGATGATTCCCATTCCCATCCATTCAAAATACTGTATACTGAACATGCATTCAGATCTTTTTGAACACAGGTAATCTCCGCAATTTTTGCAAATTCTTGTCTTAAAAAAATAGAATGACATGTCATTTGATATTTCAGTGCATACACCTCTATTTATCCAGTGATGGCTTGGGTATTTTAAGCGATACAGGTTTGAGCTTTGTCGTATCAAAGCAATGATCAAAATTGTTCTCAAATTTTTTAATGAAAATGAACATCACTATGTATTGTAAGGACAGCAGGAATGATTAAATCTATGGTACATTTGCTCACCTTGACACTGCAGGATGGTGGACAGCTGCTGTGTGCTGTGGATGAGGGCAATGAGCATACTCTATCAGTGTGGGAGTGGCAGAAAGGAGAGAAAGGACACAAGATTACAGAGACCAAGGCAAATATGGAGAAATTCATTTTTTTCAACAGCACCATTCATAAGCTCTTATCGGTATTCCAAAATTAGGTTAAGAAAAAAGATAACAAACTTACAGCTAGCTTTAAATTGGTTCAAACTTCAAACCATAAACCTATTTTCAACTCATAACAAAAATGAATAAACATACCCATAATGTAAATGTATAAAAGCCAACTGATGATTTGTGAATTAATATCTGTGAAATATATAAAATATGGAAAAGATTGTACAAATCATGTTTTACAATGGATTACAGAGTTCTACAGAGCCTGTTGTGGCCTCAGAGTTCCATCCACTGGATGCCAATACCATCATTACTTGTGGTAAGAATCAGATCACATTCTGGACACTGGAAGGTGGCACCCTGGGCAAGAAACTGGGGCTCTTTGAGGTAAATAAAAACCTTGCTCACAAAAGAACTTGCTTTGACAGAAATGAGTTTGATATATATAACAAACATATCACATTAGGGACCCCTCCATTACTTTGTGCTTTGAAAGTTGAAATCTCATGTAATCTAAGCTGGTGGTCTGAGGATGCCAGTGAGGTTTTGTCTGGTTTGAGTAAGCATTGTTAACATTGTTAATGGGCCTTATTTCTTGAAAGATGATTTTAACTTAGTCATGATATACGTGGAGTATGTTTTTTGTAAAAGGGAGACACCTGTCATTGAAGGGAGCTGTTTTATGCAAGAAAAATGGATTAATATATGTGGGGGGAGGTTGAAAAAGAATATTTTAGCCTCGAGTTCTTTGTACCTGATTAAAAGTTTAATATCATATTGGTGTTTGAATTTCACAGAAACACGAGAAACCCAAGTTTGTACTTTGTCTGGCTATTGCTGATAATGGAGATGTCTTTACTGGAGATTCTAATGGAAATATATTCATTTGGCCAAGAGGTGAGTATATAATAGGTATAATGTAACATAAGTTCTCCACAATTATGTCTGCAGAGCTTTATAGTGAAGTGAAGTACCTGGTCATATGATTTTACATATACCAGTTGCCATATTAATGTATATTAATTCCACCAGGCACCAACAAGATCTCCAAGGCCCTGACAGGGGTACATGAAGGTGGTATCTTCTCCCTGCTGTTCACCAAGGATGGCCATCTGCTATCTGGTGGTGGCAAGGACAGGAGAATTGTACAGTGGGATGCCACTGGCTTGACTCAGACTGGAGAGGTGGAGGTAAGTTTATAAGGGGATTCTATGTGTGTGTGTGTGTGTGTTGTGTGCAAGTGGACATGCATTTACAAAGGTTAAAGTTTTGAATGATGATATTTTTATAATAAGTTGATCCAGCCTGGTGAGATGACATTAAGATTCTGACTATGTTGTTGAATGTAACATGACATTTATTCATTCTTCTAAGGGATGGTGAATTTGTATTTCTCATTGGCAGTATATGTGAATGCTATGTGAATTTTGTGGTCATTTTAAGTTAATTGAAGTTAAATTTCTAGAGCATTATGATATATATGGATAAAAAAGTCAAACTTGTAATTCTTGAATATATTGAGTTGACAATTCAACTGACAGTTCAGTTTTTCAGAAAGTAGTTTTAAATGTTTGATATTGTAAAGAATATATTTTATAACATAGCCTTGGTGTTAATATAATGTCATATTCAGTTCCTTCAATGATTATCCTCCTAGATCCCAGAACACTATGGTGCTGTGCGCACACTGACCCAGGGCAAGGGGAATATGATTGTAGTTGGCTCTACCAGGAATGTCATACTACAAGGGACACTGGAACTCAACTTCAACCCTATAGTACAGGTATGGTATTTTTTTCCTGACAAGTCTATATGATAATTTTTTAAAGTTTTAAATAAGGGTTAAACATTTCGTTAACATATCTTTATACAGCAAACTAACCCCTGACATGATTATTCTGTCCCCAGGGTCATGTTGATGAACTGTGGGGGTTGGCAGTCCACCCTAATCAGCACCAGTTCCTGACCTGCGCCTATGATAAGAAGGTGTTCCTCTGGGACGCACTGTCTCATTCTGCTGTTTGGAGCAAGGAATTGGAGGTGAGGATCATGTAACTGTGTTGAGTTTCTTATGTACATTAAACAGAAATGATATGGCTATAGATGTTTTATAACTACATGAGTACTTCCCTAGTCTGTTGCTGATTTAGGTGGAAGTTCTCTGGGTCATGAGATACTGTTTGCTTCTGGTGAACAACATGCAAATAAAATTTTGGGGGGTTTGCATTATATTATATATTGCTTTTTTTTTCTATACCAGGTCCCTGCCCACTGTGCATGTTTTCACCCTGATGCCCAGGTGGTGGCTATAGGGACACAGACTGCCAAGTGGCTGGTGCTGGACCTCACTTCTAGAGAACCTGTCTATTCTCACACTGATGGCAATGAACAGATTGAGTGTGCGGAGTATTCACCAGGTATGACTTGTGTGAGTGTGTTTTGAAAAAAATGAATTGTAGGCCTAGCAAAAGGATTGACAGTCAGTTTACGTATGTTTGTGAGCATAACGTGGTCTGCAGAGTTTCCAAATCTATGCGTATTCTGCATATTATTTAGGGCTGATTCTTGCTGTTTACAGATGTTATTATATTGTTAATAAGATGAAAAAAACTGTCTATAGTGAGGCACTGAGCAATAATTTTATATTTCAGACGGAAAGTACTTGGCACTGGGCTCCAGGGACAATCACATTTATGTTTATAGTGTTGATGAGGAAGGGAAAAAATATTCACGCGTTGGTAAATGCCAGGTATGCAGAAAACATAGATTTAAAAGTAAATAGATTGGGCTCATTCGGGATTTGAACCTGGGACCTCTCGCACCCAAAGCAAGAATCGTACCCCTAGACCAACGAGCCAGCTATGCATGTGCAAATTTTGGCAAAGCTGAGTGTCATGGGATATGGGGTGTTTGCGTGCAATATTTCATTAACTTTCAATTTGTGTGTCTGCACAGTAGCATTACTGTACATACAGCTATTTCATAATTATCCTGCAGTAAGGCATTCTAGAAGTCTTTAGTGCCCCTTAGGGGACATGTCAGTAATTGCTTACATTTTAAAGAAAAAAAATAAAAAATAATTTTTTAGAAAAATAAATTTGTCATCTGGAAGACTGTTTCTTGATTCAACTAAAAGTTAACTATTTACTAGCTCAGTGATATTCAGCTTATTGTGTATTCAGTTTTGTATTTTAGTATTAGATTGTATTTTGAACTTTCCTCTTGATTACAGGGTCACTCCAGTTTTGTGACTCACCTAGACTGGTCTGCAGACAGTCAGTATATTCAGTCAAACTCAGGAGATTATGAACTACTTTTCTGTAAGTTGAGGTTCTCGTACTTTCACATTGGCAGAATGTGAATGAAGATTGGGTCAGAAATATCGGTAGACTTATTAAGTGAATCCCACAAAGGTCAAATAAATTCTTATCTCAGATTACATTACACAGTGCCAACAGCCTTGCTTAATGCTATGATTATTATGATGATCCCAATAGCGCACGCACATACATGTAGATTTAGGAATTCTTTCTCCATTTGCTGATGGAAAATAGTCTGAAAACTGTATTAGGCACCAAACTTTTGTTATTTTTTACAAAAGGGTTGCATAAAATGACTGAAATATATAAAGTAGAATTATGTAACTTCAAAAAATTTTAATTTCACACATGGAATATAAATATATCATTTGATAAGTTATGTATTATGATTTAATTGTTTCACAGGGAATGCATCCAGTTGCAAACAAATCACAGCTTCAAGTAGTATGAGAGACGTACAGTGGGCCACTTCTTACTGTACCATTAGCTTCAATACCTGTGGTGAGTACGGCATTGAAATGTAAAGGTTAATATGTGACATGGAACAGATATTTCAAAAGATTTTTTAAGGTAAGATAAAAAGACTAACTATCTGTTAAATACTTCATTGCAAGGTAGGATATTGATTTGGGTGTTCACTCTTAAAGACTGAATATATTTCCTGTGTGTAATTCTTAGTGATACTTTAGTTATTTTATCAAAGTTGACTTCTTTATTGCTGGTTGATGGCATGGTCTGATTTATGGTGTCTTTAAATCTGTGGTGTAAAATTGATATTTTGGATATTTGTCTGCAGATATGCACTGGTGCTGCAATCATGAGACTAAAATTGCTGCTATATTTCATTGTCAATATTTGAATGTTTTACTGCTGATAAATGAATAACTTTTTTTGTTTCTTTGCACAATATAGAATTTTAGATGGAGGTACCTTTTATATTTATATGGCTTCAGTGCCCCCATGGTATATAGTTATGTGTGTGTAAACTGTTGTATTTCAGGCATCTGGCCAGAGGGAGCTGACGGTACGGATGTCAATGGCAGCAGTCGTGCTCACAAGGCAGATCTCCTGGCTAGTGCTGATGACTATGGGAAAGTGAACCTCTACAGATACCCTTCAACACACATTGAGGTGAGAGTGTTTTTAAAGTTCTTTTGAAAATTTGACTGGTGCTGAAATTTTGGTTGGTGCGAAACTGTGTATTTTGTTCACCATAGCCTATAAATAAATGAGGTGCAGTTTTTTGTATGAAATTGGGCTTATGTTGCATATTTTCTGTTCGATCTCCACAAATTGAATAGAACATATTGGTAATTGTGATTATGTAATCTTCAAACGT